>NW_006921597.1:150030-172008 GCF_000298275.1 Orycteropus afer afer | reverse complement strand
AGGGCCAGGTGTCAGAAAGAGTTCAAACACCTCAGGAAGTGAAGCTGCCATGCAGTGGAACTATCTAGAGAAGAACCGGAACCTACAGGAGACCACCGGTAGACAGTATCTTTCCCTAAAATATTCCCTTTTTTTTCGAAGTTCTTCATTAATTACTAGTTGAAGCATGTGGTCTCTGATTTTTTCTGTTATTTCAATCTCTACTTAGTCAATGCTTTAGGGCTTCTATTATTTAAATTTACCCAGAGCCCAAAGTCCTCAGTAGCAGAAGCAGATTTCTTCTTATAAGATTTCCAGCCTCAAAAACCTCCAGTTCCTGTTTATTTAAGTACCAGACCCTCCGGTCACATGTTGACACCCAGAGATTGGTGGTCACTTGCTGGACAATCAAAACTTTTTGTTTCCTTGTCAGACTTCTATTTCATTACAATAAACTCCTGCAATTTATGTCCATTTCTTCATTGCTTAACCAGATTCCATTCCACAGAGAAATGGATGTTGATAATTGCTGTGGAGTTGCAGTCTACAGTCAGGCCAAAAAAAAAAAAAAAAAACATGGATTCCAATCAGCCTGTGAAGATGTCAACTGAATTCAATTCATACTGAAAGAAAGTGCAGTCCTTTTAAGCTTGAGAATTTCATCTACCGAAATCAGCTTAAAACCTAACAAAAAAAAGGGGGTAAGGTAGAAGAAAAACCAAGGATTTGGAGATTGCAACACTAATCTCAATAAAGGGGCAGACTTGGAATTCGTCATTGACCTGAGAATATAGGCTTTCTGGTAGAATCACTGTGGAAATATGGAGCCGTTAGGTCCTGGGTCTCAGTCTCAAATGTCCCAGCAGTGGACGATTGTACTGTGGCCTTGTCCTGAGTGAATTCATCTGCCTCAGGGCTACATCTTCCCAGACTCTGGAGAACCTAGGACCTGCTCTATCTGCATCAGCCTGACCACGTGTCTTGGAGATGTCATGTAAGTCAACTCAGACCCAGTGTCTCTATCTGTAAATGAGAGTGTGTCTGGAATCATGTCTAGAGATCCTTCAGGCTCTCATTTTTCCTTGAGGAATTATGACTGGCTGTGTTTCCTTGGCACTTCATGATTTTTATGTGCCCTTGCTCTGAGAGATTCCATTGGTTGACTCCATCACAGCTTCCACCACAACTTTGACCTCCCAAGTGGGGCTCATTTTACTTTTCCATATTCATACCCTGTATGTGGGAGCTCTGGTAGCATAGTGGCTAAGGCACTTGACTGCTAACCAGAAGGCTGGCGGTACAAACCCACCAGTCACTCCTCGGAAGGAAGATGGGGCAATCTACTTCCGAAGTGTTAGTGCCTTGGAAACCCAAGGAGGGGTCGTTATGAGTCGGGGCCGACTCGATAGCACACAACAACAACAACAACAACCCTGTATGTGGTATGGGTATTACTGGTAGTACTTGGGTTAATTTTTGGTGGTACAAGGATGAATATTTTAACATTCATAGTTATTTAATTACATTTTCATACATAACAAGCACCTCAAGCCCACTTTGTTGCCTTCTTTGTAGAGATGAGAAAGAATATCACAAGCTACGGGGGAACATTTCATGGTGGTGACATGAGTATATTTTATGTAGCCTTTTGCCTTGGTTCTTTGGTAAAACAGCTTGAAAGACTTTCCTAGCAGCAGACTCAAGAGTGGGCCAAGAGGCCCCCTGTCTGGCCAAGAGGAACTGAGAGGGAAGTCCTGCACTAGAGAAGGGAGACTTTGCCTACGTGCTTCCTGATCCTGATCCTGAGTTATAGCTTGTTAATCCCGATCCCTGTTACTTCCTTGATAAACCACTTAACTGTAAGTATGGTCTCTGAGTTCCGTGTGGCCATGGGAATGGATTATTGAATGCGGAAGAGAAGTAGAGATTGCAATGGGAGGGACAGCTGGTGTCAGTATTGGTGAAAAGGTTGGAGGGTAGAGGTGTGTCTGACTGTCACCTCATGGGAATCAGCTTTGGGCTGATCTTGGTCGTTATTGCCACCGAAGTGAGACAGGTTCTGATGCTGCCACTACTATTCCCACCATTTTACAGCACCCCTCTCCCAGAAGCAGCCTCTTTATATTTCTGGCCCCAGATTCCTCTTCTTTCACCCCTGCCTCAGGTCTTGTCTTACCTCCTTCATGGGCAGAGACCATTAGCTCTCTCTCTGCCTCTGGCATGCACCAGAGGCTTGGAAAATTAGGAAGCTTTCTTAAGAGGCACTCCCTTTCAGTGACAGTGGGAATTGTAAATGTTGTTGTTAGTTGTCAAGTAGATTCCTGATTACCACCACTCCATGTGTGTAGAGTTAAACTAGTCCACGGAGTTTTCAAAGCTGTGGTCTTTCTGGAGTAATTTGCCAGGTCTGTCTTCTGAGATGCTTCTCTTTGGATTTGAACCACCAACTTTTGGGCTAGTAGTCAAGTGTTTAGCCATTTTCACCATTCAGGGACTCCTGGAATTGTAAATAAATAGGACATTACATTTCACTGTCATAAATAATTTTAGTTCTTTCCTTATCTGCAAATGTGGAATATTAAAATATATTTTAGAAGAAAACCCTACTGTGTTGACAGGTGTGGGCATTTTGGCAATCCCTCCCACGGTTCTCATCTCACTCTCTGAGCCATAATGTCCCAGAAAATTGAAATTACCTGAAATCATTCATCACCACTAGTCACACTGAGAAAATGTGGAAAGGACCGTGGCTCTCCCTCATGGTTACTGTAGGTATAGCTCACAGACATCTACTAAGTCCCAGTGAATACTAGTGAGAGAAAGGGGGGAAAGACAAGGGCAGATTGAAAGAAAATGGACTGAAATGCACAAGACGCCCAGTGAGTATCCAGGACATTGAAACGAGGAGTCATACATCCTACAGACTGAAACAGCTCAATGAAGAGCTGCGAACTTCTCTCCCCAGCAGCAGGAGGTTTCCTTGTCTAAATATGAAATGTCTGAAGTGAGACCAAAGTCAATTTTCAGTAGCTTACCAATAAGAAAACATGGGTTTGCAGAGAATTTAAGAGCTTTCCTCATGCCCAGTGTTCAGTTATGCTCTGGATCCCAATGGAGGAGTTTCTGACCAAAAGGAGTCAAGCAGTAAGGTTGCTAGGAATTCCTTGGGTCCTGGATTCCAGGCATATCAGGTAGACCAAGGTTATCACGAAGAGAGGCTCTCTTCCAGTCCTGGCACCATTACTTGCCTTCTGTTTGACCTTGGGCCAGCTCCTTAATGTCTCAAGTCTCATATGAAAATAATATTAAATGCCTCATAAAATTATTGTACACATTAATTAAGATGATATAATAATATACAAAGCATAGTGTTGTCACGTATTGGGTACAGGAGATAGGAAACTATATCCAAGGTAAGATTTTTCCTTCACTATGAAATATAACCTGAGTTATAGACTTTTGATTTGGGCCATGATGGGGTAACAGAGATGGTATTTTCTTTTCCACTTTAACGACTAGAAGACAAGACAAAAGATATGAAACAGCTTTTTCCAGACATTAGACACAGGAAGTGCAGGACAGAGCTCAGACCGAGCCAGGAACACTGTGTGTTCCCACCACCCTGAATAGAAAGATCATCTAACAAATGTGGCATCAAGGAAAGTCCTCAGAAGAGTGAGGCCTCAGTACCGCACCCGAGTGAGCCTTAGATGAAAGGATGTTCTGAACCCACCCAACAAAGCTTAAAAACCAGCCTAGAAAGAATCAACTGTTTCTAAGAAACTTAACTGCATACCAGGGCAAAGTCCAGAAATATTTAAAGGACCATAAATAGAATGTCAATTATACGAGATCAGAAGAACGACATTCACCCAAAAGCAAACATCAGAAGGCAGGAAGGGGTAGAAAATCCAGAGGAAAGAAAACTCGGAAGCCAGAACGGAAATGGGGAGAGTGGTGACACCTTCTGCAGAATGCAGCCAATGTCATGGGACACTTACGTGCAAACCAAGGAACAAGAAGCAAATTTGCTATGTAAGCTTTCACTTAAACAAACAAAGAAAGAACCTCACTGTAGCAACTGGGGTCTTAAAAGCTTGCAAGTGGCCATTTAGATGCAACAAGGAGTCTCCTTTTGTCCAGAGCAAAGAAGAATGAAGAAAACCAAAGATGCGTGGAACAATTAGTCCAAGGGATTAGTAAACCATGTGATCCTCAGCCTATATGATCATGAAACTTGAAGAGCAAGATGGTTCCCAGCTACTGCTGTCAACCACTCAGGGATCAGTCAGGAGATCCTGGATAGAGTACAAGAACAATGTGCAACAAAACTCAAAATCATAAAAAAAAAAAAAAAGACCAGGTTTACTGGTCTATAGAGCCTGGTGAGACCCCTGAGACTATGGCCCCTATTTACCCTTCAGGTCTGGAATTGAACTCAATCCTGTGGCTTCCAGCCAAACAATAGACAGGCTTATAGGGTGAATATTTATATCAGGTAAATACAGTCTTTAGAGCAATCAATCATGGGAGAACAGAAGGGCAGTATTTGCACAGGGAGATAGCTTGGGAGGGGGTAGGAATGCATAGGAAAGAAAGACACAGGGAAGAGGTAACTACAGGGAGGAAATGGGAAGAGAGCTGTTACCTTGTGGGGGATTATAGTCAATGTCATGCGACAAAATGTGTATGAATTGCTGTTACTGTAGGGAAAATGAATTTGCTCTGTAAACTTTCAACAAATCACAATGAAACAAAACAAAAAAACAACCTTCACTGCCCTCAAGTCAGTTCTGGGTCATAGCAGCCCTATTGGGTATCCAAGGCATAAGGAGGCAGCATAGGTGGGTTTATTGTCTGCAGTGCAACTCTGTGCTATTCCTGTATTGTTTTGGGGTATGTATCTATTAAATCTCCTATTTTAACTGGAAAAAAGTGAAGTTACGACAATCTATAATAGGGGAAATATTCTGTCATAGGATATATGTATGTGAGAAATTCTTGACTACACAGTTGGCTACTGAGCAAGGCGTGAATTGTTCTTCCAATTTCCAGGGGAACAAACTTAGGCCCAGATATTTTCAGGGCCAGGGGAGGAAATGCACAGCTTGTTGGTTAGGGGAGGTGTTGCTTGTATGAGGAACTTTTGGGTGCTGTGACAGAAGTTGTGGGAGATTTATAGGGAGAATCAAAGTGAAGTCAGCATTGAGTCACTACTGTGGGGTGGGTTAATGCCTGTATATGCCAGGCCTGGTGGAGGCTTTCAGTCCAGCAACGTTTACAGAAGCAGACTGCCTCAGGGAGCAGACTGCCTAATCTTTGTTCCACAGAGTGGATGGTGGGTTCGAACCACTGGCCTTTTGCTGAGCAGCCAAATGCCTTAACCATGACACCACCAGAACTCCTTAACTTTCATCTAAAGCACAATATAAATAAACAAAGCATTACTGAAAAATGTAGTACTTAGCATAAAATTCATCATGTCTAGCATTCAATACAAATTATTAGCTCTGTAAAGAAATGGGAAAATAGGACCTAAAACCATGAAGAAAAAAATCAATCAATGAAAACAGACATGGAAATGACATAGATGATAGAATCAGTAGACAAGATATGAAAACAGCTATCATAAATGTACTCTATATGTTTAAGAAAATGGAGGAAAGCATGAGCTTGAGAAGAGCATGAAAGACATAAAAAAGACTCAAATAGAACTTCTAGAGATGAAAAGTGCACAGGACGATTTTACAGCAGATTAGACACTGGAGGAGGCATAACTATAAATCATACAAAATTAGACTCAGAGATAAAAAACAAAAATGACAGAGCATGACTGACCTGTGAGAAAGCATCAAGTGGCCCAATATCCATGTAATTGGAGTCCCAGAAACAGCAGGTAGAGTGGCAGAAAAAACATTTGAATAAAGAACAAGAGTTCCAAAGGGAAGAGCCCCAACCTCTACTTGTGGCCTCTGTGGAGACAGTGCGTGGGTATCTGTACAACTCATGGATCCACTGGATAACAGAGGATACCAAAGAGGTCGATCAATGGTAGATCCAAAGAAAACTGATTAAAATAGAGCTAGATAATATCTACAACCTTAAAATGAGAAGTTATATAACCGATGTGTGGAAGTGAAACGGGAGGCTGAAGGGCCCCTCCCTGAAAACTATATGCTATCCGGCATGATTAAAGTGGACATCGATTATAGTGATTAATTTGCTATTTTCCCTCCCTTTCACTTTCTTTTAAGTAAAGAGAATAGCCAATCTTTTTATGGGTGCTGAGATTTTTAGATTTGCTATTTTCAATTTTGTATTCTTCTAAGCATAACCCTCTCCTACGACTGGTTTTAGCTAAGAACCATAACCTATGAAGCAGGGTGACCCTAGGAAGAGGGACTCTTAAGTCTGGAGTAACCAAGGAAGAGAAGAACAAAGACATTCCTGGTAGTCCAAGGGATCTTCAGCCCCCTTCCCATTTCCCTATAATCATGTTTCCCCCTTTGCTCAGGGAGTTAGACATTTTTGAGAAGTGATTCTCTCTGTCTCCTTGGGTGTTGATACTCAATAAACTTTTTGCTTTCCCTCTTCAACCTGTTCTGATAATTGGCCCTTTGCCACAGGAGGTAAAGGCCTTGTTTTCCTACAACATATGGGCCGAGCCAGCTTGATGAGTAAGAACTGAGAGTTCTCTCCTCCCTCGCAAAGGTGGCTGTTGTTGTTAGGTGCCATTGAGTCCAACTCATCGCGATCCCATTCAACAGAATGAAAACACTGCCCGGCCCATGTGCCATCCTCACAATCATTGCTTTGTTTGAGCCCGTTTTTGTAACCAGCATCAGTCCATCTCATTGAAAGTCTTCCTCTTTTTGCTAACCCTCTACATTACCAAGAGTGAAGTGGAAGGTTGCCCAAATATGATACATCTGAGCCAACACTGAAGGCAACCTTGGTGTGCTGCTCATGAGAAAGCTGATGTTTGCAGAGAGTTTATTGGATTTCTTTGCTCTCAGGACTGTTTAGCACTACATCCTAATCCAGGCCTCTCAGTTGTTGATGTTTCAGGGCATGAGCTGTAGAATTAGTTACATCTGGGAGGATCTGGGAGTCTCTTAGCTCTGAATCTGTTCAGCTCATTAAAAGGGAAATAATGATTCAGTTTTTGCTGCAAAACTGCCCTCAAGGGATCTCTGTAGGAGATCCTTGATAGAGAGGGAGAATAATGTGGAACAAAGCTCAAAATCCTTTGGAGGGCAAAAAAAAGGGGGGGGGGACCAGGTTTGCTGGTCTGATAGAGCCTGGTGGAACCACTGAGACTATGGCCCCTCGCTGCCCTTCAGGTCTGGAATTGAACCCACACCTGTGGTTTCCAGCCAAACAGAAGACAGGCATATGAGTTGAACATTTACCTGAAGTAGATACACTCCTTGGAGAGAACAATCATGGGAGAAAGAAGGGCTGCTTATGCACAGGGAGACAGCTCAGGGGGCAGGAGAGCATGGAGGGATGGACACTGGGAAGAGGTAACTATGGGAAGGAAGTGGGAGGGGAGCTGTTGCATTGTGGTAAACTGTGGTCAATGACATGAGACAAAGTATATGTGAACTTCTGTATGGAAAGTGAATTTGTTCTGTAAATCTTCACCCAAATCACAATTAAAAAAAAAATGTAAAAAACCCACAAAAAACTGCCCTCAAAATTTTTATAATCTTACAGTGGGACAATGAACTCTAAAAACATTCTGTATAACAAATAAATTATTTTCATTTACTTGTATTTCTATCAAAGTAACATATGCCCAAAACTTTGTCCTGAAAAACAGTAGTCTCCTGATGCCTTTTATGATTCTTATTCTCCAAAAGTAACGATTTTGTACTCATATAACCAATCATCTGCTCGTTGTTATTATGTGCCGTGGAGTCGGACCCGACTCATGGCGACCCCTCCTTGGGTTTCCGAGGCAGTATCACTACGGAAGTAGATTGCCCCATCTTCCTTCAGAGAAGCGGCTGCTTATTTATAGCGTAGTGCCTAAAGCACTTGACTGGTAACAAGAACGCTGGCGGTTCGAACCCCCCAACCACTCCTCGGAAGGAAGATGGAGCAATCTACTTGTGTAGTGAAACTGCCTTGGAAACCCAAAGAGGGGTCGCTATGCTATGAGTCGGACCTCGACGGCACATAGCAACATAAAAGATATTCTTATTCCTTGATTTTCCAGTTTTCCACTCCAGGCCCTGCAGACCGACCGGCCAGGGGGGAAATGGTGTGTGTTTGGGTGGGTGGGGCACCAGGGGCCCCAACAAGGCCCTTAACTTGGCTTCCACTTATGTGCAAACCATCTTAATCCCCTCACCCCTCTAGACCGTGAAAGGAAACCGCAAGAACAACTGACAGGCAAGCAGCTTGAGATTTCTCAGTGGGACCTGGTTCTCGGGTGGATCGGGAAGGGATGGGAGCGCGCCACAGTGAGGAGCTGCGGTCGTCCAAACCCAGCAGCTGAAACCGCCGCTGTGAACGCTCTATCACTCTTCCTCCCATTCCCTACTTTCTCCTTTCTTGTTTCCTGTCTCTCTTCCTTCCCCAGCTATTTTCTTCGGGTTTCTGGGACCCCAATTCCTGAGGAGGAGGCGAGCGGACCCGGGACAGGACTGTGAGGTAGGCACGAGGCCGCGTGGAGCGTGAAGGGCGAGAGGGGGCGGAGCAGCTGGAGCCCCGAGCTCCCCTCCTGCTGACCCCATCCACCAGGCCCTTTCTTGCTCATAAATTACCTCGAGGAGCGAGGGCAGTGAAAGGACTTAACAAATTTCATTCACTGTTTAAGGAGCTTTAAAAGAGAACCCTTTACTTGCATCAAGGTTGAAGGTCCCACCGAGATTTGAACTCGGATCGCTGGATTCAGAGTCCAGAGTGCTCACCATTACACCATGGAACCAGTTGGAAAAAAAGTGTGTTTGAATGTTCCATTCCAAAGAGCAAAGAATGGCTTTCCAGTCGATTCCAAACATCTATGTTGTTGTTGTTGTTGTTATGTGCCGTCGAGTGGGCCCCGACTCATAGCGACCCCTCCTTGGGTTTCCGAGGCAGTATGAGCACCTCAATATTCCAAACCCATTGCCATGGAACCCATTCCGACTCATAGCAAGCAGTGTCCAAGGCTTACAGACCTCCTTGAGCATCTCAGTTCAAAATAAAACAAAACAAAAAAACCTCACTGCCATCAAGTCCATTCAGACTCATAGTGACCTACATTGGGTTTCCAAAGCTGTAAATCTTTAAGGAGGGAGACTGCCTCATCTTTCTTTCTTTCTGTTTTTAAATGCATTTTATTGAAATATAATTTACATACAGTGAAATACACAAAACTAAAATGACATCCGTCAATGCATTCTTTTTTTTTTTTTTCAGTGTTGCCTCCCCTCCCCTCCCACCCCTGGCAACCAAGAAAGAAAGTTTCCTTCCATATATAAACCTTTCCTGGACAGTCCAAAACAACAAACTAATACTATATTTGTCCATCTGTGATTGACTTATTTCACTCAGCATAATGTCCTCTAAGTTCATCCATGTTATGCGCTATTCTGCTGACTCTACATTATTATTTAGTGTTGCATAGTATTCCATTGTGTGTATGTACCATAGTTTGGTTACCCATTCTTCTGCTGATGGGCACGTAGGTTGTTTCCATCTTTTAGCTATTGTAAATAGTGCTGTGATGAACATGGGTGTGCATATATCTGTTCCTGTCCTGGCTCTCACCTCTCTAGGATATATATCTAGTAATGGGATTGCTGGGTCAAATGGTATCTCCAATTCCGGCTTTCTAAGGAATCACCATACTGCTTTCCACAGTGGTTGTATCACTTCACAGTCCCACCAGCAGTGTATGAGAGTCCCAGTCTCTCCACATCCCCACTACCATTTGTTATTTTCTGTCTCATTGAACCTGGCCATCAGTGCTGGGGTGAAATGGTCTATCTCATTGTTGCTTTGTTTTGCATTGCTCTGATGGCCAATGATCATGAACATTTCTTCATGTATTAGCTGGCCACCTGAATATCTTCCTTGGTGAAGTGTCCATTCATGTTTTCTGCCCATTTTTCAATTGGATTGTTAATCCCTTTGCTGTTGAAATGTTGGAGTTTTCTTTAAATCTTAGAGATAGGTCCCTTGCCAGATATGTAATTATCAACAAGTATGAATTTGTTGCTGTCATTTTTTTATGTGCTTTTTCATGGTGTTGATTTCTTTGTTCTATATAATTTTCTGTGCTGAGCTCGTTTTGTTTATGAATTGTGTTATCACTTCCTTTGTTGCTATTGTTTTAGTATTTGCTAAATAATTGTGCTGGTCCTCTTTTTCATTTTGATGTGAAGGTTTTTAATTTTTCTTTGAGGTTACCCTATGATTTATAGTTTTCTTTCCAAGTTTAGAATAGTCCGTTCTATCTTGTAGTTGTCTTGACTTCCCTACCATCTAGAAGTTTATAATGACACAGTTTTTTTTTCCCCTCTTTTTGGTTTGTAGCTGTCCTCATTTGTCAATTGCTGTCTCTGGTTCCCTGTTTACAATCTTGTAGACTTATTTACTTTGGATACTTCTATAACTGGGTTGGTTTCTGGGTTATGTCATCATGTGTGTTAATGGTCAGTTATTGTTGGCTGTGTTGGTTCTCTGTCCAGAGGACTCTCTTGAGCATCTCTTGTAAGGTTGGTCTGGTTTTAACAAATTCCTTTAATTTCTGCTTATCTGGAAATATCCCAATTTCACCATCATATTTGAGGGACAATTTTGCTGAGTACATAATTCTTGGTTGGAAATTTTTCTCTTTCAGGGCTTTATATATGTATTATCCCATTATCTTCTCTCCTGCATGATTTCTGCTTAGAAATCCAAGCTTAATCTTGTTGGTTGCCCCTTTTAGGTAACTTTTCTTTTTTCCCATGCTGCTTTCAGGATTCTTTCTTTGTCTTTGATTTTGGTGAGTTTGATGATGATATGTGTTGGTGATTTTCTTTTGGGGTCTCTCCTGTTTGGAGTTTGTTGAACTTTTTGAACGGATATATTCTCATCTTTCATCATACCAGGAAAATTCTCTTTCAACAAATCTTTGACATTTTTTTTTCCCTGTGGTTTTGTTTGTCTCTTCCTGTTCTGGAATTCTGATTACATGTAAGTTATTCCTTTTGATGGTATCCCACATGAACATTAGGCTTTCTTCATTTTGTTTTGATCTATTTTTGTGATTGATCTCTTTCCGAAGAAGTATTGAGATATTTGCCTTCAATCTCACTAATTCTGTTTTCTATTGATTTGATCCTACTCCTTTGCCTGTTCAATGTGTTGTCTATTTCTGAAAATTTAGTATTAATCTTCTGGATTTCTGTCTGTAGATTTTGTATCATTATTTTTTCATTTATTTTGTAATTTTGTTCTTGTACTGTCTTTCAAAATTGTTCTAGGGTCTTCTTTGTGTTTTCCTCAATTTTGTCAGTGTTTTCCTTTATCTGTCTCTCAATTCATTGAAGGTACCTAAATATAATTCATTTGAATTCCTTATCTGAGAGTTCCAATGCTGTGTCTTCCTCAGGGATGTGTTTTGGGTCTGTATCCTGGTCCCTTGTTTCTTCTGCTTTGTTTTGCTTCTTTGTGTGGACTGTGATGCTCTGTTGTCTCTGAGGCATTGTGACGTTTTTGTGTTCATATTTAATTGGTGATTGTATGTTGGAGTGACTTGCCCACAATTTTTGTTTTCTTTGTGTGTTATCCACGTAAGCAGGGTACTGTGCTGTGCTCCTCTATTCACTGGTTGGCAGCACTTACACACTCACCACCTGTATCCTTTCCCATTGTCAGCCTCCTGTATGTCCCTGCCATCCTTGGCAACAGAGCCTATTGTTTGATCCCTGGAATCCAAATGAAAATGCTGTCACTTTAAAATCCAAAATGGCCACTGCTTGTAAACAATTGAAATGGCTACGTCCTCAGGACAGCAGAAAGTCCACAGCTCAGGTTGTCTCCCTCCTTGCTGTTTCCCTTCCTAGTCATAGGCCACCAGTGCAGTTGTCCCAACAGCCCCTGGTGACCAGGGCTGATCTTTAGGTCAATTCTCTGGCCCCAGCACCACTTGGGAATATTCAGGCTGTTGGTCCCGTCAGAGTAGCTGACAGTCTGCAGCTCTGACTGTCTCCATACTCACTGTTTTCATTCAGGTTTTTCCCCTAGTTGGTGCCCAATCCACTTCTGTATACTTCCTTTCAAACCTCAGAGCTCCAGGATTCTCTTCTATATCTCTGTCAATTGGTTTCTCCTTTCTTTGTTGGAAGAGGGTCTGTGTAGCTTGTCTGTCCATTTCTCCATCTTCTCTTATCTTTCTTTTGCCGAGCAATTGGTGGGTTTCAAACCATCCACCTTTTGGCTAGCAGTCATGTACCTTAACCACAACACCATCAGAGCCCTTGAGCATCTCAATGTTGTTGTTGTTATTGTTATGTGCCATCGAGTCAACCCGACTCATAGCGACCCCTCTTTGGGTTTCTGAGGCAGTATCACTACAGAAGTAGATTGCCCCATCTTCCTTCCGATGAGCATCTCAATAGATGCTTGCAAATACTTATTTAGCTCCCATAGTTCCCAAGAACTAATCTCAGGCCAGTCCTCTATTACACAGGACTTGAGCACATTTGACCTGTGTCAGTGGACTCAGCCCTCTTGCCTTCTCTCTACCCTTCTACTTTTATTGATTTCTATCATTGCATTCACATCTCAGGAAATGAGGTAAAATCCACTTTGGGCTTTGGGCAATGGGCAAAGCTCTTTAGCCTCCTTCATAAACCACACACTCTGCCTCATTTACCAGAGTTTCCTGTCCTGAGGTGAAATTTCTGCAGAAATAGTGTTATTTTCCTTTTCTTTGTCTTCACTCATTTCTCATTGTCCAGCAAGTACCAAGCTCAGGGCAAAATCTGGTATTTTCTGGGTTCCTTGGCCAAACTGCACCTATTACACTCCAGAGGAGCCTAGTGGCTCAGTGGTGAAAGTGCTTGGACACTAACCACTCCACACCCACCACGGCTTCCGACTTATGATATGTAAGGAACGGTGTGTCACAGTGGTTTATCTTAGGGGTGTGTGATGAGGAAATAAGAGAAGTTTCATCTTCTTCTTTATATACTTCTTTTTTGGGTAAGGTTTTCTTACAACAAACATATATTCATTAGGTTTACAATAAAAAGCAGTTAACCTTGGATAACATTAACACACTCAGACAAACCAGACTAAACTCATCTGCTGTGACTCAAAATCAACCTCATGCTGCTTAGATAGGACCCTGACACTTCTACAGCCACAGTCTGTTTTCTGAACGGCTGGCTGTGTCCTTTACTGTTTCTCAATCTATCATGACCCAGAAACTGCAGTTTTTTGTTTGTGTTTTTAAAATATACTGTGGGGTAAAGAATTTAACTTTATTCAATGAATGTAGTCTGTGTCCTTGGTTTTTGAGAGATAACTCTAAACTAAAAAGAACCAAACCTGTTGCCATCAAGTCTGGTCCTGCACTATCCTCACAATCCTTGCTATACTTGAGCCCACTGTTGCAGCCACTGTGTCCATCCATCTCATTGAGTGCCTTCCCCTTTTTCGCTGACCCTCCACTTTACCAAGCATGATATTCTTCTCTAGGGAAGTAGGTGAGACAAAGTCTGGTCATTCTTGTTTCCATGGATGATTTCAGCTGCCCATATTCCAGCACAGATTTTTTAGTTCTCCTAGCAGTCCATGATATTTTTAGTATTCTTCACCAACACCACAATCCAAAGGCATTAACTGTTCTTTGCTTTTCCTTGTTCATTGTCCAGCTTTCACGTGCATATGAAGTGACTAAAAATACCATAGCTTGGGGCAGGTGCATACCTTAGTCTTCATAGTGACATCTTTGCTAGTTAACATTTTAAAGAGGTCTTTTGTTGCAAATTTCTCATGGTTTGGGTCTTATTTTTCTGGCTTCCTTACAAAGGTAATAATTTTCATTGAATGCTAAATATGGACTTTATGCTGAGTGGCAGATTTCTCAATAATCCTTTATTTACTTATTTATATGGCGCTTTAATTTAAGTTATGGAGCTCTGGTGATGTAATGGTTAAGATATTTGGCTGCTCACCAAAAGGTCGGTGATCCAAACTCACCAGCTGCTCCTCAGTTGAAAGATTAGGCAGTCTGCGTCCATAAAGACTGACTGCCTTGGATCACAAGTTCACTGAATTGGAATCAACCCAACGGGCCCTCTATGAGTCAGAATGAAGTCAATGGCAATGGGTTGGGGTGTCTTGGTTAGATGAAAGTTTACATAGCAAATGAGTTTTCCAGGCAATGGTTCATACACAAAATGTTCTATGACACTGGTTGTGTTCTTAACTATGTGTCAGCACTCTCCTCATTTCCACCGGGGTGCCCAGTTTCCTTTCGTCTGGCTTTCTACCCCTTCCTGCCTTCTCATCCTTGCTTTTGGGTGAATGCTGTCCCTTTGATCTCATATAATTGACGTTGTATTTATGGTCCTTTAAATATTTTTGGACTTTGCTCTGGAATACAGTTAAGTTACTTAGAAACAGTTAGATTGTTTCCAGGCTGGCTTTTAAGCTTTGTTAGGTTCAGAGCATACTTTAGTCTAAGGCTCTCTTGGGTGCAGTACTGAGGTCTCACTCTTCTGAGAACTCTCCTTGACGCCACGTTTGTTAGATGATCTTTCTGTTTAAACTTGTGGGAACACACAGTGTTCCTGGCTCGGTCTGAGCTCTGTCCTACACTTCCTGTGTCTAATGTCTGGAAAGAGCTGTTTCATATCTTTCGTCTTGTCTTCTAGTTGTTTAAGGTGGAAAAGAAAATACTGTCTGTTTGTTGACTCAAAGCAGAAGTCTATACACTTATGTTATATTTCACTGTTAAGGAAAAAACTTACCTTGGATATTGTTTCCTATAGCAACCCCTCCTTGGGTTTCCGAGGTGATATCTCTATGGAAGTAGATTGCCCAGTCTTCCTTCTGAATATGTGTCATACACTATGCTATATATATTATTTTAAAAAAAACCACTGCCATTGAGTCGATTCTGACTCATAGCAACCCTTACTGGGTTTCCAGAGCTGTAAATCTTTACATAAGTAGATTGTCTCATCTCCTCTCTCTTAGTGCAGCTGGTGGGTTTGAACTGCTGACCTTCGGGTTAGCAACCAAATACCTTATGCACTACATCACCAGAGCATGCTATGTTTATTGTTATATCATTGGGCAGGCTGTAGCCCAGGGCAAGATTTAAAAAAGCATCCAATCTTAATGTTCTCTGCAGCTTAGCCAGAAAAGGCCAATCAACCTGGACAAAAGTGACAAATCCTCTGGGGTAGAAAACTAGGGCAAAGGTAACTCCTCAAGGTTGGGTGGGGGGGAGTCTTTCAAACTGTTTTACCAAAGGACCAAGGAAAAATGCCAAACAGTGGTACTCATGTCACGACCATGAAGTGTTGCCACTCAGCTTGTAATGCCAGCACTCTCCTATTTCTACAAAGGAGCTGTCAAAGTGGGCTTGATGTGCTTGTTGGGCATGTAGGGTATGTATATGGGACTAAATAATATTAATATATATATAAAAATTCATCTTGCGCCACCTAAAATTATATAAAGTACTGCCACTAGCACCCATAGCACAGGCAGGAAAACAGTATTGAGAAATAAAATGAACCCCACTTGGGGGTTTAATGTTAGGGGCTGTGATGGAATCTCCCAATGGAATCTCTCAGATCAAGGGCACGCAACAATCACAGTGCCAAGGAAGCACAGCCTGTCACAGTTCTTCAGGGAAGAAGGAGAGAGCCCGAGAGATCTCTGGACACAATTCCAGTCACTCTCTCATTCACAGACAGAGAAACTGGCTCTGAGTTGACTTACATGACTTCCCAAGACACATGGTCAGGCTGATACAGATGGAGCAGGTCCCAGATTCTCCAGAGTCTGGGAAGGTGTTAGTTAGGAAGCAGATGAATTCACCCAGAACAAGGCCACACACAGTACAATAGCCTATTGATGGGACATTTCAGACTGAGACCCAGGATCTAAGGGGTCCATATTTCCACAGTGATTCTACCAGAAAGCCTTTTCTTATTCTTTCAGGTCAATGAGGCATTCCAAGTCTCTGTCCTTTTACTGAAATTAGTGTTGCAGTCTCCAAATCCTGGGCATTTCTTCTACCTTACACCTTTTTTTGTTAGGTTTTAAGCTGATTTGGTACAAGAAATTCTCAAACATAAAAGAACTGCAGCTAATTTCTTTCAACATCAATTCAATTCACCTGACATATTCACAGGGTGATTGGAATCCATGTTCTTTTCTTTTTGTTTTGTTGCCTGACTGTAGGCTGCAATTCCACAGCAGTAACAACATCCATTTCTCTGTGGAAGGGCATCTAGGTAAGCAATGAAGAAATGGACAGAAATTGCAGTTTATTGTAATTGTAACAAAATAGAAGTCTGACAAGGAAACAAAATGCTTTGACTATCCAGCAACTGGCCACAAATCTCTGGGTGTCTTCATGTGACCTGAGGGTCTGGAATTTAAAAAAAGAAGCTGGAGCTTTTTGAAACTGGAAATCTTCTAAGAAGGAATCCGCTTCTCCTACTGAGGACTGTGGGCTCAGGGTAAATTTTAAAAATAGAAGCCCCAAAGTCATTGACTAAGTCGAGATTGAAATAACAGAAAAAATCAGAGACCACATGTTTCAAGTAGTAGTTGAAGAACTTGGAAAGAAAAGGAAATCTGCAGGTAAAGATACTCTCTACCTGTCGTTTCCAGGAGGTTCTGGTTCTTCTCTAGATAGTTCCACTGCATGGCAGTGTCCCAACCCCCTGAGGTGTTAGACATCTTCGTCATACATGGCCCTGGACCCCATGCAGGGCCACATCCATAGGCAAGTGACCTGTGCAGTCACAGAAGGCCCCGCACTGAGAAAGATCCTTCATGCTTGCTTTAATGTACTCCTATTGTTGCCTTGGGAGCTGTGGTAGCATAGTGGCTAAGACACTTGCCTGCTAACCAGACAACTGGTGGTTCAAACCCATCAGCCACTCCTTGGAAGGAAGGTTGGGCAATCCTACTTCTGTAGTGATACTGCCTCGGAAACCCAAGGAGGGGTCGCTATGAGTCAGGTTTGACTCGACGGCACATAACAACAACAACAAATTGTTGCCTTAGCTTTATTTGTAATTTTCTGTTTAACATTGTTTTGTAAGTGAGGTTCAGTGGACAAGGTTCCATGAGCAGGGGAAATATGCACAAATGTCTGCCCCTTGCAGTTCCTCAGTGGTTCATTTACATACTGCACTCTTGACCACCCCATATGCACAGAATGAAGGTGTCCTGACAGTGCATAGGGGCTCAGCGAGACTCTGAGTGAGAACAAGACGTCAAGCACAAGACAAGCCAAAGTCAAGGTGCAACAGCTTCAGCCAGTGCACAAAGAGACAAGCAAAAAAAAATGAGCCTTTTTAAAGATTCAGGTAGTTTATTACTTACATGGGCAGTGAAAGGAAAAGTAGCCAAATGTACCAGATCCTCATGGCCCATGTCACCCATAAGATGACACTCACAGGAAGAGAAAGACATAGAGAGGTACATGGGAGCTACAGACAACAAAGATGAACCCTTTTGCACACACAGTATTGCGTTGTCAGTGAAGGCAAACATGCGTATACGGGTAGATAGATGGGTGGCCAGGCTGTATGTCTATGAAGTGAGGACTGTACTGAAGACTCTGTATAGGGTTGGCAGACAATGGCCCTAGAAGTGTATTTGCATGTTCTGTAAGAATTCCCAGGTATATTGTAGAGCTAAAAAGGGACAAGGTTGTAGTCACTTCTTGGTCACAGACAGCTACCCAGAGGGACTGAGTAGTTGAACTGGTGGGCTCCGGACCATAGTCGCAGGGCATATCAAGCTCAGTTGGCATAACATACCACACAAAACATTGTCCCACCTCCTACTTTGGTGAGTAGCGACTGGGATCTTAAAAGCTTGCAACCAGCCATCTAGATGCAACGATAGGTCTCTCCTTGTCCAGAGCAAAGAAGAATGAAGAAATCCAAAGATTCACGGAAACAGTCCTAGCAACTGGTATACCATGCAATCCACAGCCTATACAACTATGAGACCAGAAGAAATAGATGGTGTCCAGCTACCACTATCAACCACTTGGAGGGGAATCTATATAGGAGATCCTGGATAGAGAGAGAGAACAATGTGGAACAAAGCTCAAAATCATTTAGAAAAAAAAAAAAAGAGAGCCGGGGGAGACCAGGTTTGCTGGTCTGATAGAGCCTGGTGGAACCACTGAGACTATGGCCCCTAGCTGCCCTTCAGGTCTGGAATTGAATCCACACCTGTGGCTTCCAGCCAAACAAAAGACAGGCATATGAGTTGAACATTTACCTGAGGTAGATACACTCCTTGGAGAGAACAATAATGGGAGAAAGGGCTGTTTATGCACAAGGAAACAGCTCAGGGGGCAGGAGTGTATGGAGGGATGGACACAGGGAATAGCTAACTATCGGGAGGAAGTGGGAGGGGAGCTGTTTTGTTGTAAATTGTGGTCAATGTCATGAGACAAAGTGTATGTGAACTACTTTATGTAAAGTGAATTTGCTCTGTAAATTTTCACTCAAATCACAATAATAAATAAATAAATAAAAGTTAAAAAAAAAAAGATGACACTCATAAAAGGGGGCATGCTGATTGCAACACAAAGTAATAGGACTCTGGCAGCTGATGAGTCAATGCCTTGCTGAAATTAAGCAGTTTTCTATTTTGTAGCTGTGTCCTAAGGAGGGTTAAGTGACAAGTCTTATGCCTCACCAGAAACAGGGAGGTGGATAGGGACACTGGCTAGGGGCAGCCTCCCAGGAAATAGGAGGCAGATGAGAAAACGGTTGTGCCCCTCATAAAACTATCTCACGTTTGTGGAAGCAGCACAGGGTTTTCTGGCAAGGCTGGGTCCTGACTTGTATGTGTTTATGTAGATAGATAAAAGGTGGCCAGAACCCCACAGCAGAGCTGTTGCCCTGCCCAATGTGGTGTGTGTAAAATGATGAGAGCACTAACAGCCCTGACAAGAATGCTTTGTTGTTAACCAGAACTTGTTTGAGAATATTCAAGTGGTGAAAACAGATAGGACTTTTCACCAGCATTAAATTAAGGATCAAATTAGACCTATAATTTTCTCTCCATGTAGTGTTGTGGATTTAGCTGTGTAAATTATATTCACTCAGCATGTTAAGTACACTATCTATATCATGTAATTTTCCTATGGAGCCTTATATCGCACTTTTTTAGAATAATACCAAGAATTAGTAGTTCACAGTTAAAACAACATGCATTAATTCTTTAGCATTGACACACTGCATAAGACAACAATTAACTTGCAAGTCTGCCATTGAAATACCAATTTTCAGGGGATAGCGCGAACGCAGTCCCCCACTATCACAAATTATGCAGTCGAGTTTCCCACATTTGGGGAAATCGCAGGGGTCAGCACATCCGGAGTGCAATGGATAAGCCTCGCCCTGGGAAAACCACCTTCGTGATCATGGTATCTCCCCTGCCAGGTAAGTATGAATTCCTCGGCCCCGGCGCCCGCACAGCCTCAGCCTTCTCACACTTTACAGACACGGTCATTTCACTCCCAGCACTCTCGAGCCCTCAAAGACGCTCTACGTTCCTATTGCACACAACTGCAAGCGACAGTCATGGACTCCTTCCCACAGCACGCAAAATCAGAATGTGTTTAAGCAGCAGATGCAGATCCAGCAGCCACTGCGCTGCCTCATCTACATAAGACACGCCCATCTGTGACGTCACTCACAGTTTTTCTCTCCAACCCACATTCAGGACCTGTCAGGCTCAATTTGGGTTTTGTATTTCCAAAGTCAGCCATTTTGCCAGAGAATGTAGGTCTTTTGGTGGAAAATAGCGTTCACAGCAAAGTTACAGGCACTGAGTAGCGTTACTTCTGGGTTCTTTCAGGGGACATAGTGAGGAAATATTCATATTTACATCATGAGTTTATACTGACACCTTTAAATTCAATCCAACATCGTAAGGTTTTTCCTCAACTTCCTCTCTTCCACGGAGGAGCTCTGGTAGCGTAGTACGTGAGGTATTTGACTGCTAATCAGAAGGATGGTGGTTCAAACTCACCAGCCACTCCTTGGAAGATAGGTTGGGCAATCTACTTCCGTAGTGATATCGCCTCGGTAAACCCAATTCCGCGCCAGTGAGTTTGGTTTGATTTTGGTTTCACCTGGTCCATATTTTCATCTCCTCTCTCCCATGTTAATAACTGATTCCAAACAATTTTAATAACAATTTTGGTTGTATTATAAGATAGAGCACATGAATTTGTATTCATTCATTGAATGAATAATTCCAAATTATTTTAGCAATATTACTACCAACGATAAATCTACAAAATAAAGTTAAAAATTTATTTGCAGATTCTTCTCACGTTCAAATATACATTATTAACTCTGGTAGCAGAGTGCCTAAGGCATTTGACTGCTAACCAGAAGGTTGGCGGTTCAAACCCATTAGCCACTCTGTGGAAGGAAGACTGGGCAATCTATTTCTGTAAAGGTTTACTGCCTCGGAAAAAAAATCACTCGATGGCAGTGAGTTTGGTTTTTTGGTTTGTGGGTTACAGTCAGAGAACTGCCTTCAATATTTATTTGGTTCATCATTTTTTATATGGTTGTATTATTTAGATATACAGTTAGATTGAATTTTCTGCTTTTGTTTATCAATTTTAGTGTCTTTTTCAAGCTTTTTTGAATATGCAAACTGTCACGTGGTTTAAAAATAAAAGCTATGTGTATAAGAAATATAATACTTAGTAAAGTGTCACCATCATGTCTATAGTTTAAAGCATGTTTCCAAGATGAAAACATTTTTTATTATCTTTTGGTTTATCCTCCCTGAAAAATATGCACGACTTAATAATAAGTACAGACATCTATTTCTTCTCCTCTCTTACAGACAAAGTAGAATACTGTAAAAAAAAAAAAAAGTGTGGGCGTGGCATCTGACCCCAGTAACTTCACAGAGAGGAAGGAGAACCAAGATCAACAACCCAAGGCTGATTCCTGTCAGGAAGAGGTCAGACATGTCTCCACCCTTTTTATGAATTCTGACATCAACTCTACCTCTGATGGCAATCTCTGTTTCTCTGCTGGTTTTGTAATTCCTTGGAACAGTCACACAGAGCTCACAGACAGTACTCACAACTGTGGGGTAAATAACGGAAGTAACATATTACAATTCAGGATTAGAAATGACTCAGAATACAGTTCTTCAACCAGGCAGCCTCTTGTGAACTGTACAGCAGGCAGGCTTCTCTCTGGTCCTTGGTCTCCGGAGGGACTTCCTGAGCAGTCTGGCCTCTGCCTGCTCAGGCAAGTGATACAAAGCTCTTTCAGCCCTGCCGATAAGTGCCCAGAGGCACCTCACTCCGCAGTATGCCTCGGCCCAAGAGCGTTCAGCTCTGGCTCCATGGGTTGGCAAACCTAGCTTCGCCAGGTTCCTGGATACACCCTACTCTGCCAGCCGGCCTCCTGGCGATGGCACTCAGCTTTCTCACTCCAGTGGCTGGGAAGCCCGCTGCGCTATCCCCTGTTGGTCTCCTGGTTCTGCTGCTCCTGCTCGCTCCCACCATGTCTCTGTGGCCACCATGTCTCTGCCACTGTATCTTGCTGTCTCTCATTGACTCTCTGGTGTTACAAGACTTTATGTGACCTGAGTCGAAGAGGTTCCCAGAAAAGGTACCTCAGGTGTCCTAGTTCTCTAGTGGTGCTATAACAGAAATACCACATGTGGATGGCTTAACAAACAGGAATTTATTCTTTTCAAGTTAAAAGAAAACAACCAAACTCAACTCACTGCCATGGAGTCAGATCTGACTCA
>NW_006921597.1:141866-149740 GCF_000298275.1 Orycteropus afer afer | reverse complement strand
AGCTTCAGGCATCTCCTAACTCAGCAGCTGCTAGCTGCTTAAGTTGATGAACCCATGGTCGGCAGGTAAAAATGGCACAATACCAAGATTGTTAGGCAACACAGCAAGGCACTGGTTCAAGTCCAGGAAGTACAGATGAAGACTTAGCCAAATGCAGGATCAAGATGTGCCCAAAAAGTTGGAGACCTTCCTCAAAGGCTCTCCTCATATACTGGAAGAAGGCCACACCTCAAAGGCAACTACTTAGCAGCTCATAGAAGATACCACCATGGAGGTGATTACAATCTCATCATGGGGAATAACTACATCCAGCTGCCCAGACCCTCACAGCCAGCCAAGGTGACACACAAGCTCAACTACCCATTAGGCTCCAAGGACATGCTCTGCTCCTGTCTGTTCTTGGGAGGAGTCATGTCTCCTCTTCCTGCTTTTGGAATGTCTCATCTGAAGCCTGGTAGTGTGGCAAAACTGACCAATCCCCTTGTTAGGGTTCCATGTGTCTTATTTGCATGGTCCCACCCCTACAAGGCTATCATGCACCAAATTCATATTATTAGGAAGCTAGTAGCATAGTGGCTAAGGCACTTGACTGACTGCTAACCAGAAGGCAGGTGGTTCAAACCCACCAGCCACTCCTCGGAAGGAAGGTTGGGCAATCCTACTTCCGTAGTGATACTGCCTCGGAAACCCAAGGAGGGGTCACTATGAGTTGGGGCCGACTCGATGGCAAACAACAACAAATCCAATGCCTCGGCAACCCAAGGAGGGGTCGCTATGAGGTGGGGACGACTCGACGGCACATAACAACAACATCCAATGCCTTTGGTGGGCCATAAGCACCTCAGATCTGCATAGTCCTGCCTAGTCATTTGATGGGAGTTACAAAGTCTATGGCTAGAAGAGCCATATTAAGCAATTCACTGCACTGAAAATGCTGTATACATTTTGTGACTTCTTCGTTTTATTCACATAAACAATTTAACATACAAATATTTTGACAGTAGTCCATAGGGATCATGACATATTGGCCACAAAAAACTTCATTATATGTATGTATAACCAGGTCATTTAAGAATGAATTGTATGTAGTCTAAGCACTTTGAAATCATTAACCCATGTGATCAAAATCACTTTTCAAGAGCATAAATTAGCCTTGGCCAAAAAACCAAATGCACTGCTATGGAATTGATTCCAACTCATAGCAACCCTACAGGACAGAGTAGAACTGTCCCATAGGATTTCCAAGGCTGTAACCTTTCTTAAAGCAGACTGCCACATCTTTCTCCAAAGTGTGGTTAACCTTTCTGTTAGCAGTAGAGTACTTTAAACACTACACCATCAGGGCTTCTTCAAACTAGTCTTAGGAAGGAGAAAGGTGATTTTGTATTTAAATTATGACTCAAATTTAAATACAAAGTTTATATCTATTATGCACATAAGTATTTAGTGTTGTTATGGTTTGTGTGATGATGAAATAATGAAATGTTCCTGTAAGGCAACTTGGGTACACAGATCCTGTAACACAACAATGAGTGCTCCTGGATGCCCTGATGTACTCACACGCAGGAAAAATGCAGATCAATCCCCCTTCTCTGACGCCAATGTGTCTTGATCGCTCCAGATCAGCCTCTTCTGAATCAGTTCTGCTCCACTCCCGTCCTGACACCAGGGGCACATGCAGCACTTCCTGCTCTGACCCTAACCACCTGGAGCTGGAGCAGACTCACAAGTAATGGGCACAGTCCTCCACATGCCAAGGCGGCCGGGACCGACACCAGCCGCAAGCTAGGGGGTCCCCATGTCACACTCCTGACAGGCTGGTGACAAATTCACAGGTTCCCTCTACCCCTTCAGGAATCCAGCTATAACTCAGACTCCTCAGTCCCCCTGCTTCTGACTTGCTGGCTGTCACTACTCCTTTGAGTTTGATAATTTGCTAGAATGACTGACAGAACATCCTATCCTTAGGATTACAGTTTCATAGCAAGAAGGATAGAAATGAAGAGACATAAGGGCAAGGTCAGGGAGGGTTCTCAACGTGGACCTCCCAAGTTTCAAGAAGGATGCACTCCCCTTCCATGTTCAGAAGGAAGATTGGACAACCTACTTCCGTAGAGATACTGCCTTAGAAACCCAAGGAGGGGTTGCTATGAATTGGGACCAACTCGACAGCAGTGAGTTTGGTTTTTTTTTTTTTGGTTACCCTTCCATGTGCATTGATGCCTCTCACCAACCAGGAAGCCAGTGGAGCTCCAATGTCCAGAGGCTTTACTGGAACCTCATTACTTACTGGAGTCATTGAATTATCTGCCCCCCCCCTCCCCCAGGTTGGCTGATATCAGGAGGTGGTCCTTCTAGCCTGGCAGCCTCCATCTGAGTCACCTAATTAGCATAAAACCTCAGGTGTGGTCTAGAGGCCTAGAGTTGACTAAGGCACCTCAAGGACTCAGGAGATTCCAAGGGTTCAGAGTTATCTCAAGGAGGCCTGGTGGACGGTGGTTAAGTTTTGGGCTACTAACCACAAGGTTGGCAGTTTGAACTCACTAGCCGCTCCACAGGAGGAAGATGTGGCAGTCTGCTTCGCTAAAGACTTACAGCCTTGGAAACCCCATTGGGCAGCTGTACTCTGTCCTAGGGTCACTGTGAGTCAGCATTGACTTGACAGCACTGGGTTTCGTTTTTTTCAGTTTAGAGTTATCTTTCAGAAACCAAGGACAAAGACCAATTTTTTTTTTTTTTTTTTTAATAAAGTTAAATTCTTTACCCCATAGTGCATTTTAAAAAAATAACCTGTGACATTTCAGGGTCATGATAGATTGGGAAACTGGAATGTAAGGACGTAGGCAAGCTTTCAGAAAAGACTCTGGCTGGGTACATGTTGGAGTTTTGTGCTGAGGCCCTGGGGTCAATTTTGGGTCACAGCAAATGAGTTTAGTCTGGTTGGCCTGAGTGTTTTTATAAATGTTAAACACGATTACTTACTTTTTCGGTAAATCTACAATTTATCCAACAATACATTTGTTGCAAGAAAAACTGACCAAAAAAAAAAAAAAAAGAAGAAGAAGTGTATAAAGAAGAAAACGACAGTTCTTCTGCCTCCCAATCCCACTCCCCAGATAAACCACTGCTGACACACCTTTGTGTTTCATGTGTAGGAAGCTGAGGTGGCTTTGGAGTGTGATAGATGTTGTTTGGCCAAGGGACCTTGTCCTGCCCTGACAATCATGTGCCCTCCCTGGGCAATGAGAAAGGAGTGAAAGCAAAGAGAAAGAAAATTACACTATAGTTTGCAGAAATTTCACCTCAGGACAGGAAACGCTAGTAAATGAAGCAGAGTATTTGGTTTACGACAAAGGCTTAAAGAGCTCTGTCATCCCTTAAGCCCAATGTGCATTTTACCTCATTTCCTGAGATTCAAATGAAATGATACAACTCAAAGAAAGAAGGGTGGAGAGAAAGCAAGACAGGTGAGTCCACTCACACAGGTCAACCGTATTCAAGTCCTGAAGGGAAATGGAGGCACATGTCCAAAAGCACTCATCCAAGAATATTTATAATAGCCTTGGCCACAAACAAAAACCAGAAATAACCCAATTGTATGTCAGTACTGCCACATTCACATTTTGGAATAAAACAAAAACAAAAAACAAACTCACTGCCATTGAGTTGATCTTGACTCATAGCGACCCCTCCTTGGGTTTCCCAGGTCCAATCTTAGCAGTCAAATGCTTCAGGCACTACACCACCAGAGCTCCCTAGTAAACCAGGGAGCAATACGGATGGATATATTTAAAGAACACTACCCTGCTTGACAAAACATAAAAGAAAAAACCAGATAGTACACTTATGTGGACTCCAAGAGCAGGCAACACTAATCTATGGTGATAGAAATCAGAACAGTGATTAACTGAGGTGGGGCAAATGGGGGCTGGTTGGAAAAGGGCTCTGTTGCTGAGAGGATGGAAATTGTCTGTAACTTGATCTAGGTGATGATGATATGTTTCGAAATTTCATAAATTTGAAATTACATAAAATTTCACATTATGTGAGCTATATTTGAAGAATTAACTGTTGGCTTGACAGAGGTAGAGACAAGCCTGTTTAGTCTATGGTAAGGAGCTTGGATTATATTTTAAACTCACTAAAAAGTCATTCTCTTTTAGTCTGAAAATGGGAGCTCCGGTGGTCTAGTGTCTAAGGCATTTGACTGTTAACCAGAAGAAGGCTGGCGGTTCAAACCCACCAGCCACTCCATGGAAGGAAGTTCAAGCAATCTACTTCTGTAAAGATTTACTGCTTCAGAAACCCAGTGGGGGCTGCTATGAGTTGGATGACTCAGTGGCAGTGACTTATTTTTTTAATATAACAATTGATGTAGGCAGGAATCATCGACAAATGTTAAAACATTTTAAGGATATACACCCCCCATAGTATATTTACACACTATGTAAATATCATCCTGCAAACTAATCATTACAAAGGGAAAAATGTATCCTTACAGTGGAAAGGACTGACATATTCTTAAGCTAAGAGTCAACAGCAGAGATGAACACAGTGATGGCTCTTTTCTCCATGACAGGCTGCAGTAGGAAGCACACAGCATTACATACATAACGTTCTTGCCCGAAATGTTTAGTTCAATCAGAATGCAGAGTAAGACAGTGGATCCATCCTCTTCAAAAATTAATATCATCACAAACCACAACAAGGAGTAGAGATGGAGGAGGGAGACAGGTCAATGTATTTAGGAATAAAGAGATAAAAATCTAGTGCAATTTAGGAAACTTGAGGGAACATATATATAAAAGAATGGAGGAAATTTGTATCTGGACTCTATGTTAGTTATTATTGAATTAATGTTGATATTATCACATTTGAGAACTGACTGGTATTCTGGTTATACAGAGTAATGCCCTTAATCTCAGGATGTATGCACTGATGCATTTGTAAGTTTCCTTTGGTCTGAATTTACTGAAGAAATATGTTTGTGTGGGTGTGTGCAGAGACAGGAAGAGGAAGTGATTGTCAATTGTTGGACTTAGTGCAACAGCATGAAGTGACCACTGTATTATTTTATTTTGAACATTTTCTTTAGGTTTGAAAACTTTCCAAGTAAATAGTTGTGGGGGTGGGGTGAGAGGTTGGGTGGGCAGGATGATTGTCAACTATAAGAGGCTGTGGAGATCTGGCAGGTTCCTGGACTAAGCATTGACTTTCTTTGGTGTCCCTCTTTCAGGGGGATGAACTGCCACTCACTGCTACAGTGAACAAAGATCACTGTCCACTGTACAAACTCATCCAAAGGGATCCCTTCCTGCCACCCAGGATGTGGGAGAAGTGTCTCCATCCTTCTTCCATGAATCAGCCTGCTCCAGACGACAAGCTGGTAAGTGTGAGGCTACTCTGTGTGTTGGAAAGTTTCTGAATAAGATGTCCTGTTTTTATATTTGCTTGCAAAAGACAAGTCAACGGCTATTGGAAATTTATTTCCAGGGAAAAAACAAAACAAAACAAAACAAGCTAGGAAAGTAAAGTTATTTGAAACCCCCCAGTTTCATCTAGGAATAGTCCCTGTATCTCTGTGGGGCCTCAACAGAGACCTCTAGGATAGCACTAGACCTGTACAGGAAGATTCTCCTCAGCGTGTAAATAGCAAAATCTCAGATTCTCCTCAGCGTGTAAATAGCAAAATCTCAGGATCCTTCTTTGGCAGAGATTCTATTGCCGTTTGCTTGGGGACCCAGGTGTGGACATGTGTGAGTTGGCTGTGCTGCTTACACATGTCTCACTGCAGGGACAGATGGTGGTGTCTGAGTTAGCTCTGTTCCCATGTGTGAGACCCAATCTAGTGTTTCTATGTAATACCAGGTGCTCAGTCACATTTAATTTTGGAAAGAAGGAAGTGATACAGCTAGACTGGCTTGCTGTCACTCTGAGGTATAAATGCAGTGGACGTATTAATGATGGAAGGTTCTTATATTAGCGGCAAAGAGAAAACTTCATAATTGACAGCTGCAAAAGCAGACAGTCAACAGAGTATGCATAAAATACAGTTTATTTTCAGAAATTTTTAAACCCTCATCTTTCAAGGAAAAGGAACATGCGATGAAAAGCTGATGAATATTCTGCAGTGACATTATTCTGAAGTCTTGACCTCAAGCCCTTGTGATTTTCTTCCAGCTACTGCTAACTCCATTCAGGCACAGGATAGAGAAGGCAAAGGAAAAGGGTTTGGTTCTTTTAAGATTATCTGTGAATCTAGTCATTGGTGTCCCTCAGGCAGTTACCACATTTGGAGGCTGAAGGGTTATGATTTTAGAATCAAACCATCTGTTAGAAGTAAAATTCTTCAGTGGCTGTGACACTTAGTGTCAGATTTGGACTTTCACTTGTTTTGTTGTATTAGTTTTAGAACAATTTGGGAACAAGCAGAAGTCTGTGACTATGCATTGTTGAAATTAGACAAGATTTTTCAGAGTTCCAGCATTAGTTGTTACCTGAAAGAGAAAGAAAAAATTCCAAATGAGAAATCTTCTATCATGCCCTGCTGATGCCTCAGTAAGGCTAGAATGAGATCTAAGTGGTGATGGAAGCCAGATGCAAACTGAGTACAATTAAGTGGATGAGTTACATTCTGGAAGGAGTTAGTGATAGCAGCAGGTTAGAGGAAATGTGCTCTGAAATATACTTAGTCCCCAACACCTGGTGCTGATGGTGGTGTTGTTATGTGCCTTCCAGTCAGACCTGACTCATAGTGACCCCTCCTTGAGTTTCCCAGGCAGTATCACTATGGAAGTAGATTGCCCAACCTTCCGAGGAATGGCTGGTGGGTTTGAACCTCTAGCCTTCTGGTTAGCAGTCAAGTGCCTTAGGCACTATGCTATTAGCCCTCCTCAAAGCTGCTGCATGTGGACTAGTCAGACCCCTCCTCAGCTGCCAGTTTACTTTCCATTCTGTTCTTTTGCAGGAAAATGAAGACCTCTCACACCTCCAAGGAAGAGATGTGCAGAACCTCAAACATGCATATTCAGAAACAGCTGGTTATAGGAGAGATTTTTCAGGAAAATTGTTGTTGTTGTTGTTATGTGCCGTCGAGTCAGCCCTGACTCATAGCGACCCCTCCTTGGATTTCCGAGGCAGTATCACTACGGAAGTAGGATTGCCCAACCTTCCTTCCGAGGAGTGGCTGGTGGGTTTGAACCACCAGCCTTCTGGTTAGCAGTCAAGTGCCTTAGCCACTATGCTAAATACTTCCCCTAAATTCGTGTGCTATTCCTTGTAAATGGGAAGGTGATGCCAAGGGAAAAGCCCCAGAATTTGAAAACTAGCAGGGACCATCAAGTACAGTTCCATCTTTTACAGAGGAGGAGACAGTGGTGGCAAGAGGCTAAGGGCCAGTTGAAACTGCATGGCCTACAAAAGAAAAACTGGGACCAAGCCTCTGATCTTTTCCACTGCATCTCAGAGTTTGGGGGACAGGAGAGCAAAGGTTCCAATCTGGACAAAGCCAATGGGAACCAGAGGCTGCTGGGTCATCTTGGTAGGAAAGTAATAGGGTCAGAAGGGTCTTGCAAGTGTTCTTCTAAAGAGATAAGGGAAAAAACAGGAATCATCAGAGAGAAAATAATGGGAATTAGATAAAGAGTTAGGATTTAACCTTGAACCAATCCATTTTCATCCTGTGGAAATAAACATCCTCTAAAGTTACTTCCATATCAGGTTATAGCTTAGGAAAATTTCTAGGAATATTTTCAATAGATGAATTTACAAAACTCTGAAGTGAAAAGTAAAAAAGCTACTAATGTCTTATCCCTAGGTAGTCTCTATAAGCTGATTTGTTCCAACTGAATTCTTAGGGATTTTTTTTTTTTTTT
>NW_006921597.1:129201-140191 GCF_000298275.1 Orycteropus afer afer | reverse complement strand
TGTTGGATGAAGTTGTAGATTTTATTTACTGTTACAATCTTTTTAGGAGAAAATCCTAAAAGCTCTCTTTTGGGGTTTTGATTAATGAAAAGTGTTAGTAAAAGGCAAGTTTTCAAATTGTGAATCTGAACCACTAGTAGATTGTAAAATCAACATTGAGGTTTTATTTAAAGGATCACAAGGAAACTACTAAGATGCATTGTATGTAAGGAGCACAAAAATTAGTTTAAATGTGTGCTAGGTCATATAAAATTATTTCTTATTGCATCTTGTGTTAAAAAAAAAGTTTGACTAACTCTATTCTACATAGACAGTTATAGGTCTAACGTATCATCTAAATCTTTTTCTCTTATTCGCCCCCCCCCCGTGTTATACGAAAACAAGACTGTTGAGAGAGGAATGCAAAACCAATAGCTGATGTTCAGCTTTTCTATGAAGTAGCTGCACCTTTTGGACACTTTTTTGCTTGTGATCTGAGATTCTGGTGTACCTCAGGTTCTTCTCATCTCTGGCCGCATGTTAAAATCACCTAGGGAGCTTTGTAAAAATACTAGTGCCCAAACTTGATTCCAGTTCATTTATATCAGATCTAGGTGAAGTCAAGGGGTTTGTGTCAGTTTAAAGCTGATCAGGTTGTTACTAGACCTGCCCTATTTCCCATTGCTATGCACGGAATTGTGGCCGTCCAAATCCTAGCCTCTATTCCTGAGATTATAATCCCAGTTGGCAATGGGTTGTCCTTATTAGGTTAATGAGACAAGATTAGTGCAAAGGGTACCTTGAGTCAAAGTCTTTTGAGATATAAAAGAGATTAAAAAAGCAAGTGAGAGAAGCAGAGATATGGGAAGATTGATGCTAAGCCACATGGAGACCTCCATGGAGCCAGGAAAAAAGCTGAAGAGAAAAAGACCTTCCCTGAGAGCTGTCAGAGGAGGGAGGCCTGACCTCAGAGCTGACAGAGAAGCAAGGCCTGCCCCCAGAGCCAGCTCCCGAAGCCAGACTTCCAGCCTTCTAAACTGTGAGAAAATCAATTTGTTTGTCAAAGTCACGCACTTGTGGAATTTCTGTTATCACAGCACTAAGACACCTATCATTATGTTTGCTTCTCCCCATCTCTCCTACCGTAGGCTTCTTTGCCATTGCATCTAAAGATTTTATTCTTCCTTCTGACAGTCTCCGGTAAATCACTCTCATTGGGACTTCAGGACAAACATTGTCCTGATCGTTCTTATTTTCTTCCTGATTATCTGAGTCTTTACAAAGTTGGCCTTTAGATGCCTGCAAAAAACCGATTTGGGCCTGTGCTCCTCTAACTTCACAAGGAGGAGAGAGAATCACCATTAGTGTCAGCTGCCCAAGGCTGATTCCTATGAGGCGGAGGTCAGGCATGCTGCCACCCTCAACCCTTTGACCAGTTCTGACACCAACTGTTCCTCCCATGGCACTCTACTTCTATGCAGGTTTGAGAATTTGTTGCAATTCTGTTGCAGAACTCACAGCCAGTACTCATGATTATAGGGTTTATTAGGGAAGTAACAGGACACGATACAGGTTCAGGAATACTCAGGATACAATTCTTTGATCAGAACAGCCTCCCCTCAGCCATGCCCATAGGCCCACCTCGCTCTGGCTGTTGGCCCCTGGGTGTGGCCTCTGCTCTGCTCAGGCAAGTGTTACAGAGCTCTTTAGCCCTGAAGATAGGTGCCCAGAGAAGCATGCCACTCTGCCAGCCAGGTTCCTGGCTGAAGGCACTTAGCTTTCTCACTCTGTGAGCTGGGAAGCCCAATGCTCTGTCTCTGTCAGTGTCTTGGTTGGCTGCCTCTGCTGCAGTGACCATCTCTCCCTGTTTCTCATCATTTCAGCAAAGTGTTACAGCTCTCTCTCTCTCCTGGATTGAGGAAGTTCAGCACAGGGATCTTGGGTCCAAAGGATGCACTCCACTCATGGGTCTTCTTAATTGACAGTAGTGAGAACCCCCTTTTCTGCTTCTGGGATGGATCATTTTAAACCAAGCAGGAAGGCAAAACTAACCAATACCCACATTAGGGTTCCATATACCTTATTTCCATAGTCCACCCCCACAAGGATGCCATGTACCTCATTGACATTATTAACAAGCTCTCCAGTCCCCTTGGTGGTCCTCAAGCAGTGCACACTTGTGTAGTCCCAACCAGTCATCTGGGGGGAGTCCCACAGACCATGGCTAGAGTAGGTAATTAGCCATATTAGGTAATTCACTGCTCCACAATTCTCTACCCAAATCCGGTTCACCACAAGATCTCCTTAAGGAGGGTGGCTGGGATTTCATACTGTACCAGCACCCGTCGGTCATTGGTAAAGGTTTTGCAGGCAGGGAGCAACTGGTTGCTATGTTGTTGTTTTGCTGTCGAGCTGGCCCCGACTCATAGTGACCCCCTCCTTGGGTTTCCAAGGCGAAGTAGGATTGCCCAACCTTCCTTCCGAGGAGTGGCTGGTGGGTTTGAACCGCCAGCCGTCTGGTTAGCAGGCAAGTGTCTTAGCCACTATGCTACCAGAGCTCTGACATAAAATGCCCAGCTAATTCCACCTGCCTGAGCCATCCAGGCAAAGTAGCACCAGTAGTCCCAGGGCAGCCTTCCTCAGAAGAGTCCTTGAAAGGAAAAGGAAGCCATAGGTGTGAGAGGGGAAAGAGGATCCCAGTGGATGCTGTGCGTGGACGGATACTGAAGTAGCTATTGTACACAGCAGAACTCAGCACCTATTTCGTCTGGGGGAATCACAGTGGGCTGAGGATATTCTGCCAGTTTGTAAACATCATTGCCAGTCTGAAGTTACGCTTTTTCTTCCTTCCTCAGTAATAAGGGTTAGCCACCGTATTGTAACTGAGATAAATTAGTTTGCATACAACAAATTTATAGTTTGCAAAGGATCAACATGAACTGTACTTATTTCAATATTTTACAACTTTTATTTTTCATCAGTTTGAAAATTGGGCCTTTTGTTCCTTTTCAGGTTTATATCACCTTGTGGTCTTCACGATCACCTTTGTGGTTTTCACACTTTATCAAAGCTACTGACCTAGAATCTGATTCAAAACACAGGGCCCTGTAGGGTCAGAGACATAAATACTCTGCATGTGTAGTCAGGTTACTCTGAGAACTATCCCGGGAGCCCTCAGGTTGATCTTTAAGTGGCCTGGCACCTGGCATGTCTTCCTGAGCCTACTGGACAGAGTGATCCTGATGTGATGATTCATTACCATGATGTCTGCTACTAGTCAGGCAAAAATAAATAAATAAAATCTTTTTGTTCTTTTTGTTCTCCTGTTCACAAGATACTTGCCCAGTTGCCCTCTGGACTTCCCCAGCCTTCTTTCCTGCCACAAAGCTGATTGCTAGACTGTGGTTGTGCATCCCACTACTGTTCTCACACAGAACCTACTCCAGTCTCTGAGGAGAAAACAGCCATGTCCTGCCTGTACTCTGAAATCAGAGGGCTACATGGACACCTCTATGTCTGCCCCTGTTGTGCTCCTTCAGGTGTTCTCAGGGCTAATTTTCTCCATAGAAAGTACTCCAGTATACATCAACTTTACCATAAGCAGGTTTGACTACACCCAGGGCCTAAAAACTACTCCCAAACAGTTACAGGCTTCATTCTTTTTTGGATATACACTTAGAAATATCACTTCATTTGATGTCTACCACAATCATGGAATGCATGATTTGACCCATTTTACAAATGAGAAAACAAAAATCCGGGAAAGACAAATCACTCATAGAAAGTTAGTAAGGACAACACCAATGAAAAACAGAAAAGATTGGATGGCTGCCCCAAAAACCTCTGATGAAGCAGCCAGTTGTATACATTTGACTGCTAACCAGAAGGCTAACCACCAGCCAACCTGAGAAGGAAGATTGGGCGATCTACTTCTGTAGAGATACCACCTCAGAAACACAAGGAGGGGTCTCTAGGAGCTGAATTGACTCCACAGCAGTGAGTTTTGGAGTTCTGTGTGTTTTGGCCCTGTACTCACACCTGGTCAGGCCTAATATTGTCATGACCCCCACAGTGCAAGAAAAAGCAGGACACATCTGCTTAAAAAGTCACTCAGAGTTATGGAGTCATGGAGTTTTATGTGAGACTAGGACTTGGTAGGAGCTAAGGGTCTTCAGAGCCTGTGGCCAACTTACCAGTGGTTAGTTTGCTGGTGAGGCACTCTGCCAGTTTCCTTGGACCAGTTGATCATGTAATCTTTGTCTCTGGTAGCTGGCAATGTTAGTATTCCTGGCAAGGGCCTCAAAAGACTTGATTGTGTTTTTCACATGCTGTGTGAAAAGGTAACAGCCACCAATAACTTCCCGTATCTTTTGACGCAAATGTGTCAGTTCTTGGGCGGGAGCCTGAATTAGGGAATCATATTTCCTAACATGAGAAAGAAGAGTGAAAATAAGAGTCAATGTAATAAACTATAGGTTATGACAGTTTCCTCAGAGATATCTCTTAGAACACCCCCAAGGAACTCGCCATGTTGAATTCCTGCACAAGTTATTTGACTTATGTGCCTGAGGCAGAGGGAATGAGAAAACAGCCCTGGGTATATTTGTTCTACCAACTTTCTTTAAAAAGGTGCCCCTCCAGATTCTCACTTCAGCCCTTGTCCATTTCTACGTAATACACATCAAAACATGTGAAGTAAACAGCAAAGAAGCCAGGTACAAAACGAGGGACAGGCATATCTGATGTTAATTGAAAGGATGAAAACAAACAAAATAATAAAGGGGTCAAGAAGGTAGCATTTTTTTTTAATGACATGAGCATATGCCATAATTACTAAGGAAATAATTAACAGCAAATAAGCCGAATAACAATTGCATCACTCCATGTGGTATTTCATTATTTTCTAATTATTGTGTAATGTTTTTCATGGGTGCATATCTAGAATGTGTTCTCTGTGAGACTGCAGACGGCGCCATGTACTAATAACTCACAGCACCTGGTAGATTGTACACACACACACACAGAGCTGGACATTCAGTTCATACTTAGAACCATTCCTAAAGCGGGACTGGACATTTCCACTCATCAATCTCAGTTGATGCCTGAATCTTCCCTCTACTGCACTATGAAGAGGTCATCTACAGATTGCCTTTCTAATTCTAATCTGTAAAGTTCCTGCAAGTGTCAGAGGAAGTAAAGGAATAGACTGGGGAGGAAGGAAAGTTTAGCTCACTTCCCCACCCTTTCTGTAACCACCTCTACCCGAGCTGGAAAGAGATGAGCAGGCAAGATCACTCATTTCCTTAAAGTTCTTTTTCAGAAACCCAGCCAAGACCTACTCAAAATCAGTTAGAACCAGCTCAGACCAGTTTGGGACCCCGGACATGTGCATTAGGAAAAACAGAACGAAGTTGCTCAGCTAACATCTTTCCTTCTGCCTAAGCCTCCATCACTTGATGACAGGAAGTCGTGTAACTCATCTCACACACAAGTGCACAGCATTAAAATCTGCCCTTTTTAAGACCAGGTTTGCTGGTCTGATGGAGCCTGGTGGAACCCCTGAGACTGTGGCCCCTGGCTGTCCTTCTGAACCCACTCCTGTGGCTTCCAGCCAAACAAAAGACGGGCATATGAGCTGAACATTTACATGAGGTAGATACACTCCTTGGCAAGATCAATCATGGGAGAATAGTAGGGCTATGTATGCACAGGGAGACAGCTGGGACGGGGAGAGCAGGAGTACATAGGAGGGAAGGACAGAGGAAAGAGGTAAGTAACTATGGGGAGGAAGTGGGAAGAGAGCCATTGCATTGTGGGAAATTGCAGTCAATGTCATGAGACAAAGTGTGTGTGAACTGCTATATGGAAAATGAATTTGCTCTGTAAACTTTCACCCAAATCACAAAAGATATTTTTTAAAAATTGCCCTTTTTAAACAGAGGTGAACGAAACTTCAGCCAATCCCCAGCCAATTCACACCTAAATTTTTGGAATTTATATGAATATGTATAATCCCTCTTTCTGAAACCCTACAAAAACTGCCCCACTTGGGGAGCCAGATTTGGGGGATGCTTGTGTCTCCCTGCATTGCTGCTTTACAAAAAACTCACTGCCTTTGAGTTGGATCCGACTCATAGTGACCCCTCCGTAGGTTTCTGAGGCAGTATTACCATGAAAGTAGATTGCCCAATCTTCCTTCCGAGAAGTGGCTGGTGGGTTTGAACCACCAGCCTTCTGGTTAGCAGTCAAATGCCTTAGGCACTATGCCATCTTTCTTCTCTCCTCTCAAGCACTCTGTCTGTGAACTGATTCAGCTTGATTGTGCACCAGACAGTGAGTGACTCATGTTAGTCTGGCTTCAGGGAAAAACAAGGGCTCCACACCTATGGCCTCTTCAATTGACTATCTCTGATTTAGTGTGTCTTACACACTTGAGGCACTAAGATTTCATTTCAACACAGGATTGAAAAAAGTTTTGACTGTCACAATCTAATTTATGTCTGAAACTTTCTGAATATAGGAAATGTAGGTCCTCAGCAAATTAATCATTCTTTTCCAGGCAATATTTGTTCAATTCTCTCTCTACCCAATGGTCCTACCACTTAATACTCTATATAGTATTATAGTTAAAAAAAATTACAGTTAAAAAGGAGAAACATTTCTATCAGGAAAACTTGGAAATTATCTTTTGCAGTAGAAAATATTAGTCTATTAATGACAGCCATGACCCTGACAAATGTAAGAGAAAATATAACAAATACAGCATATATTTTTGAGAGATTCACACATGCCAGGGATTGTTCTAACCACTTTATTTGTAATCATGTGTTTAATCTTAGCCCCCTGAGGTAGGTAGTGTTGGCGTCTTCATTTTACAGATAAGCTAGCTGAGGAAACTGAGTAGGAAAGTTAGGTAAATTTGTCCAACATCACAAAGCCAGAAGTTAACATTGCTAGTGTTCCAATCCAGGCATCTCTCTCTACTTTATTCATCTGATTTATAGAGGAACCCCGGAGACCTACATTCTTCCAGGTACAGGGCCACCATCCAGTGTCCATTGCCCTCTGGTTACCTAGTCTTGTGCCTTCCTAGTTTCTTCTGTTGTTCTCCTCCCACAAAAATTGGCTCTTCATTCTACCAGCCTGGGCTGCCCACTTCACACAGTAATTCACCCTTCTCCACAGCCTGCCCCACACAGGGTCCTCCTTACCCAGTCCTTGCTGCTGGTCTCTCCTCCTCAAACTGCATCTCTTCCCTCAGCACGGAGTCAATGAGGGCCTGGTACTCTGCACACTCTGAGAACAAAGGCAAACACCCCTACCTTAGTGGAAACTAGACCTCCCACTGATGATCACTGCCTTCAGGGGAAGACGGAGAGCTAGTTGATCCCAAGCACATCAACAACCCCGGTTCCAGGCTCTATACTGCGTTTTCCACATCTTTATTTCTCACTCTCCCAGCTATAAGACATTTGATCGCTTCCCTTTTAGAGCCAAGTAAAGATCAAGGAAGACTGGTGGCTCCTAACTGAAAGGCTGGTGCTTAGAATCCCCCCAACTACTCGGTGGATAAAGATGTGGCAATCTGCTTCTGTAAAGATTACAGACTTGGAAACCCTATGGCAATGGTTTTTTGTTTTTTTTTTTTTTTTTAAAGAAAACTCAGAGAGAGGTTAAGTAACTTGTTTAAGATGGTTTAACTGGTGTTTGGTAGAGTCAGAATTCACATCCCCTGAGGGACTGGTGGACTCCTTTTCCAAGCCTTGTGGGCTTTTAAGTAAAACAGCCTCCTGGGACATGAAGTAGCTATTTCCTGTATGCTTGAAAAGGCCCCAAAGACTAGAGGATTGTCGATAATTCTATGTCGATAATTTCAATAATCTCTTAATATTTCAAAGATTTAAAAGTTTATCTGAATAAAACTGTGCAAAAATGCAATGGAGAAAAATACCTGAACGACTTACCTTCAAATGCTAACAGGTGTTAAGTTAGAATTGGTAGATGGGAGTGTCTCCTATATGCCAGGCAGTGTTCTAGTAGATTCTCAAGAATTAACTCATGTAATCATACCTGCCACTTGAAGAGGTAGGTACTACTCTTATTACCATTACAAATGAAGAACATGACACACAGAGAAGATAAACAACTTGGATTTCAACTCAGGAAGTTTGACTTTGAAGTACTTAATCACTGTACTGTATTACCTTAGTGCCTAAGGCATTTGACTGCTAACCAGAAGCCTGGTGGTTCAAACCCAGCAGCCACTCCTCAGAAGGAAGATGGGACAATCTACTTCCGTAGAGAACCACTTCGGAAACCCAAGGAGGGGTCGCTATGAGTCAGAAACGACTTGACAGCAGTGAGTTTGGCTGTTTTTGGAAGATCTTAAGTTGTATCTCTTTTTCTAGCCTCAAACTTTATGTCCTACATTTTTATTATTGTCACTCCTCGGAAGGAAGATGGGGCAATTTACTTCTGTAGTGATACTGCCTCGGAAACCCAAGGAGGGGTCACTATGAGTCACGTCCGATTCGATGGCACATAACAACAACAATGAATAATGTGTGAGTGTGTGGAAAAACCCTTAGTTCTCCTCCCCTCAAGCTTATTATATCTTTAGTAAGTAGTCTTTATTTGTACTTTTGGTCTATGACAGTAAGTTGAATAAGAAATTTTACCCCCCCCCATTGATTTATTGAAAAATACTTGTGTACATTTGAAAGCCAGCAACTTCAATGTCAGCAAAAACTTTGGTTCCCCTGTTCCCATGGTCCCTTCAGTCACTATCTCTCCACCCCTGTCCCTTATTTATTAACAGGTTTGGGGTTGCCCAGTGGATTTCCAAATCTGAAAGCCACTGTGGGGAAAGAAGGGTCAGCCTGTACAGCAGCCTGCTGGGACTGGTGGTCTCCTTTCCTTGGCTTTGTTCTCATTTGGGCCAGGTGTCTTATAGCCCAGATGCTGGAGGTCCACCTGGGAAGCAAGCTAGTTCAGAAAACATTTCTATCTTTCAGGCCAGTTAAGCTAGCGAGAAACCTCTCATCACTCCTGGGGATGGGACCTAGGGGTACCACAAGCAATAAACAAGCTGTAACCTCCCAAACTAGAAACACTCCCACCTCACTTCCTGCCGACCGTCCTGCTTACTGATACCTTCTTGCAGCCATAAATTCCAAACTAGACCATACCTTCTTGCAGCCATAAATTCCAAACTAGACCCTCCTGCTTACTGATATCTTCTTGCAGCCATAAATTCCAAACTAGTCCAACTTACGTCAAGGAACAGAAAATCACTGGAACTCCCATTGTTGGTGCTGTTGTTGTTTGCCGTCGAGTTGGCCCCGACTCATAGAGACCCCTCCTTGGGTTTCCGAGGCAATATCACTACTGAAGTAGGATTGCCCAACCTTCCTTCCGAAGAGTGGCTGATGGGTTTGAACCGCCAGCCATCTGGTTAGCAGTCAAGTGCTTTAGCCACTATGCTACCAGAGCTCCCATTTCAGCAGTGAGGGGTCCAATGGTCACTTCCTTGCTAAGGTATACCCTGTTCCCTGTGAAAAAGGCATGACACCTCCCCAAAAGCTTTGAATATGCATAACTCCCCACTTCCCCTTAGACTATAATACTTCCCTAACTACTTCTGTTGGGGGAAACAGACATTTGAGAAAATATTCTGGCTGTCTCCTTTCTCCTGCTGAGAAATAAAATGCATCTCACTCATTCCACTTGTCTCACTCATTTTGTTTGAGTTAAAGTGGCAGATGCATTGCATTCAGTAACACCTGGACTTGCTTGCTGTCGGCAAGGTTCATATTCAGGAAGAGATATAGTGTTATGGAGTCTCTGTTTCCTGGAAATATCCTCCCCACAGTCTGAAGACTGGCTTCCTGGAACTTATGTGGGAAAAGAGTCTTGCTGCAGGCAGTTGGATTTCCCTCTGTGTCAGCTACTGAGGTTCTCATCTGTAGATATTTGAGGCTGGCTTGGGAATAGGCAGTATTAAGCTCCTTTGAGGCAGGTAAAGGAGTTGTCTCTCCCCAGTGGAGCCAAGTGCTTTTGCAAATGGGTGTTCAGTAAAAGTTTGAATTGAACGCTGAGCTATTTAGGTCAACCAAACTGAAAAACCAAACTCACTGCCATGGAGTCTGATCCGACCTGGGTTTCCAAGGTGGTATCTCTACAGAAGTAGATTACCCAGCTTTACTTCCAAGGAGTGGCTGGTGGCCTTGAATGGAGAAGTGGTTGGTGGGTTTGAACCACCAGTTTTCTGGTTAGCACCCAAATGCCTTAGGCACTGCGCCACCAGAACTCTCATTTAGGTCAACAGCAGAGGTTTTTCTAAGGTCTGGCGGTTGTGGCATGTGCCATGAGTGCCGTTGGAAGTAGTTTCTATTAACCCCTTACGGCCCAACATCCTTCAAGCATAGTGGGTCCAGAGGCTTAGGCAGGGGAGCGGAAGGGGGCACTTGTTCCCGGGCACAAATCCAAGGGGCACCAGATGAGGAGCGGAATGACATTCCAATGCGCCACAAACAGGAAAGTGGTCTGAGGCAGCGGGACAAGAAGGGGGAAGGCGTTTCTGCTGAGGCGCGCCGCCATTTTCAGTATCTATTCATCTGGAAGGGATAGACTGGGTGGGGGCACAAATACAGAGTCCCCTGGAAGCTCCTTACCCTCCAACATCCCTGGTCACCGGTGAGGTTCATGTTTGTAGAATCTGAAACAGATTCCTGAAGGGAGAAGAGACAATTTTGTGCCTAACTGGGATTTTAGCCTCTAAACAGCCACTCGCACTGCAAACTGGAAAGGATGCTTTACCCTTTATGCCTCGGTTTTCTCATCCTAAGGAAAGGATGAGATCGCAACTAAGGATAAAGTAGCTTCTTCTACATTCCTAGGAGTATGGTCAGGATAAAATTTGTTTTGATGGATAGGCGAGAAGAGCATTTAGTTTCTGGAGAGTGTTTAGTTTCTTAGCAAGCAGACAACCATCTCTTTGGTGACCCTGACC
>NW_006921597.1:128106-128578 GCF_000298275.1 Orycteropus afer afer | reverse complement strand
TGTGAGTCATAACTTACTTTTAGGATCAACTTTGTCAGCATTCCACAACACTAGACAGTCCTAAACCTTTAAAACATGGCACAAGATGGCACAGTTCAAAGCTCAGGCTCCAACAGGAGTGGAGGGAGGACCGAGACCAGCAGGTAACAGTCTGGAGTTGCAATAACAGAATTGGAAGGTGGAGGTGGTGGTGTCATGGAATCTTAGGAGTCCCTGCCTTCCAGGTGCCTGAGTCACGCTGATATACAAGGCTGCTCTGAAGGTTACATCGACGAGGACTATTCCTCAGCATCACTCTTGGCATATGTGTACTTAATTGCTGAAACAAAACACCTATCTCTTTCTAAACTTTAAGCATATTTTCCATTTTTTATCCTTGATGTTGCATAGAAAATATCAAGGATTCCATATTTACTCCCAAATTACTTCATTATCTTAAAGACTGCCATGAAATCCTTTTCTTTCTTTCTTT
>NW_006921597.1:110816-123646 GCF_000298275.1 Orycteropus afer afer | reverse complement strand
TCCAAGATTATCTTCTGTGTCTGTGTTAATTGGTTTCCCTTTTCTTTGTTGAAGAGGGTCTGTGCAATCCTTCTGCCTAGTCCGCCATCTTGCCGGAACTCCCATGAAATCCTTTTCATGGAAAACTTAAAACCAATAGATGATCTTGGTGTTCTTCTTTGGTTCCTCTCCAATTATTTTCCTCCACATTATTTTAATATAATAAGGACAAAATAGTGAGTATAATACTCAGTGTGTGAATAAATAATTAATTTAGTTTTGCCCCGACTATCTCATAATAGGAGCTCTGGTGGCATACTGCCTCAGGCATTTGCCTGTTAACCAGAAGGCTGATGGTTCAAACCCATCAGCCACTCCTTAGAAGGAAGATTGGGCAATCTACTTCCGTAGAAATACCGCCTCGGAAACCCAAAGAGGGATCAGTATGAGTCGGATCCGAGTCGACATCAGTGAGTTTGGTTTGGTTTCATCTCATAATATCCAGTGTTATTGTGGCTTCTTTTCCCTCACCAGGGTAGCATGATTGCTTTTCATTAAACTTGAAGTCAAGTGTCATATTCCTACTTGTTAATCCCACCCTCCTCTACTCACTGCTGAGCTGGATCTGACTCATAGAGACCCGTCCTTGGGTTTCTGAAGCAGTATCACTGCTGAGGTAGATTGCCCAACCTTCCTTCTGAGAAGTGGCTGGTGAGTTTGAACTGCCAGCCTTCTGGTTAGCAGTCAAATGCCACCAGAGTTCTATTTTTTTTACCCTCATATTTTCACTGTGCCAGGAAGAAAAAGACCTTAGATTCAAACATGTTCTAAAGAGACCCTTCTATTATGCCTTAGGACAAAGACAAAGCAAAGATGAGGGAAACCATCAGCATGTACACAGGATAGAAGCTGAATGGAGTCTGTTGACTCACAGCCTTGGGGCTAATGATATGTGATACAAAACAAAGGAAATCATCACAAAATCATGATTGGTGGTAGGTCAATTCATCACCATCACAGGCTAGACTATAGAATCAGAGAAAAGACCGTGATTGGGATACATACACAATTGCAGGCTAGAAAGGTTTACAGGATTGGTTCTGGGGCTATGTGGTGGTTGAGGTACGTCTCATGACCATGTGGCCCTAAGTCACAGCCACTAGGGGGCAACAAGGCAATACTAGGACCCCACTTGAGCTTAAATTTGAGAACATGTGGCTATTTTCAGTAAATTGTTAAGGACACACCCAGGCAAGTTCCCTTGTTCTTTGTGTGTAATCTACTTCAACCACACTCTTCCTGAGGGCAAACTTCCCCTTCCTAGTTGGACTTTTGCAAGATTAATCACATTGCTGGTTTAAAGGTCATGTTGTTGTTGTTGTTGTTATGTGCTGTCGAGTCGGCCCCGACTCATAGCGACCCCTCCTTGGGTTTCCGAGGCAGTATCACTACGGAAGTAGGATTGCCCAACCTTCCTTCCGAGGAGTGGCTGGTGGGTTTGAACCGCCAGCCGTCTGGTTAGCAGGCAAGTGACTTAGCCACTATGCTACCAGAGCTCCCATTGCTGGTTTAAAGGTCATAAAAAACCCAAAACTAACTCATTGCCATTGTGTTGATTCTGACACATGGCTATCTTCACTGGGTTTCTGAGGTGGTAAATCTTTACAGAAGTAGATTGCCCAGTCTTCCTTCCACAGAGTGGCTGGTAGGTTTGAACCACCAATCTTCTGGTTAGCAGTCAAATGCTTCAGGCACTATGCCACCAGAGTTCATCAATGATCATAAAGAGCTCAAATGTCATCTGAACTTATGTCAAGACTTGATGTGGAGTTAGGATTCCTGCTGTAGACCACAGCCTTCCACAAACCAAGTGCTTTAGAATTTAAGGTCTAATACAGCACTTTTAACTTAAGAATTTCATTTTAGCTCCACAGGGTCTCTTTCCAACTAGTCAAATCATTGAAGTATCTCATGCTAGTTGGCTATTACCCATTGACCTCATGGTTCCTTGGACCCCAAAAGTTTATGTATGTCTTCTTGAATGCATATACTGACCTCCTTTTTTGGGATGATTTATAAATCAATGCTATTCTTTATGTTCAGGAGGAATTTTTATGGAACACTGACTGATCTGTTTGGGTTGACCAAAGTCATTGACCCGTGGTTGTCCTGTGGTTGTATTCTTTGACAGGGCATAGAAAAATCAAAATCATAGGTTGTGATGACCTACAGCATTACTATGCAATGGGCTTTAGTGGCATAGAAGCTGAGCTTTTCAAGAGAGACCCAGACAGGCAGGAGAGCAAGTGAGTCCCTGATACATCTCCTCACTTCCTAAGTATCCATTCCTCCCTGGTTTCATGAGTCTGAGACTAGGAAGACTGACTGGAATATTTCTCTTCCCTTCAGCTGCCTTGCTTGCCTCCCCATTTGGTGGGAGAGATCTCTGGGGCCCAGAGAAGAGAAAGGCTTCTGTTTTGTTGGTTAGCTAGTGCCACTCTGACAGGAATATACCACAAATGGGATGGCTGGAACGAACAGGAGTTTATTCTCTCACAGTTGGGAGGCTTAAGTCTTGAGTTCAAAGTGCCAGGCTCTAGGGGCTGGGTGAAAGCCCCTCAGCCTTGGGCTTCAGCTCTGCTTCCTGCTTCCGGCCCACTGAAGCTAGAGGCTTTTCTTCACTCAGACAGCTGCTGGTTGCTAAGACTGACAAACCCAAAGTTGAAAAGTAAAAAAGCACAATCCCAATGTTACCAAACCATATGGCAGGCCATTCATTCAAGTCCATTGAAAGTCCCAAGGTTGGGAGAGCATGGCAGGCTGCTGAACAATGACATGGCTACATACAGAGTTCAAGTGTGCCATAAGTTAGCGTTCCCCAAGGCTTCTCCTTATACACTAAGCAGACCACATCCCTAAGGCAGCTACTCAGCTGCTCATAGTAGATTCCACCATGGAATTGATTACCAATCTCATCATGGGGAATACTACATCCAGCTGCCCAGCCATTCAACCAGGCCCAGCCAAGTTGACACACATACTTAAGTATTCTGAGGAGGTCTTTATTTTTTTTAATTTTTATTGTGAGTTGGGTGAAAGTTTACAGAGCAAATTCATTTTCCATACAGCATTTCACATACTTTGTCTCATGGCATTGACTGCAATCTCCCATAATGCAACAGCTTTCATCCCACTTCCTCTTCCCTGTGTCCTTCCCTCCCAAGTACTCCTACCCCCGGAGCTGTCTCCCTGTGCATACACAACCCTTCTATTCTCCCATGATTGATCTCTCCAAGGAGTGTATCTACTTAATGTAAATGTTCAGCTCATGTGCCTGTCTTTTGTTTGGCTAGAAGCCACAGGACCTGAAGGGCAGTTAGGGACCATAGTATCAGGGGGTCCACCAGGCTCTATCAGACCAGCAAACCTGTTTTTTGTTTTTGTTTTTATGATTTTGAATTTTGCTCCATTCTGGGGAGGAATTCTTTTTTTTTTAATTTTTTTTTATTTTTTAATTGTGATTTGGGTGAAAGTTTACAGAGCAAATTCACTTTCCACACAGAAGTTCACATACACTTTGACTCATGACATTGACTACAATTTCCCACAATGCAACAGCTCCCCTCTCCTTTCCCCCACATAGTTCCCTCTTCTCTGTGTCCTTCCCTCCCATGCACTCCTGTCCTCAGAGCTGCCTCACTGTGCGTACACAGGCCTTCTATTCTCCCATGATTGTTCTCTCCAAGGAGTGTATCTAGCTAGTGTAAATATTCAGTTCATATGCCTGTCTTTTGTTTGGCTGGAAACCACAGCTGTCGGTTCAATTCCAGACCTGAAGGGCAGCTAGGGGCCATAGTCTCAGTGGTTCCATCAGGCTCTATCAGACCAGCAAACCTGGTCCCCCCCCCCTTTTTTTTTCCAAATGATTTTGAGTTTTATTCCACATTGTTCTCCCACTCTATCCAGAATCTCTTACACAGATACATGCCCCTCTCCCCCAGTGGTTGACAGTGGTAGCCCGGCACCATCTAGTTCTTCTGGTCTCATAGTTGTATAGGCTGAGGATCGCGTGGTGTACCAGTCACCTGGACTAATTGTTTCCATGAATCTTTGATTTTCTTCATTCTTCTTTGCTCGGATGAGGAGAGATCCATTGCTGCATCTAGATGGCTGCTTGCAAGATTTTAAGATCCCAGTCACTACTTGCTAAAGAAGGAGGTGGAACAATGTTTTGTGTAGTATGTTATGCCAATTGAGCTTGATGTCCCCATTGACTATGGTCCCAATCCCACAGGTCCAACTACTTGCTCCCTCTGGGAAGCTGGCTGTGCCCAAGAAGTGACTACAATCTGGTCCCTTGTCAGCTCTCCTATATACGTAGGAATTCTTACAGAACATACAGATATACTTGTAGAAGCATTGTCTGCCAACCCTATACATGGTCATGGGCACACTTTCCCCTGCATAGACATATCTAATAGTTCAGCCTGTCCACCTATCTATCCACCCGTATATCCATGTTTGCCTTCACTGACAGTGTGGTACTGTATGTGCAAAAGGGTTCGTCTTTGTTGTCTATACCTCCCATGTACCTCTATGTTTTCCTCTTCCTCAATGCCACCGTGTTGATCATTTACATTTGGTACATTGCCCTTCTCTTCATCCAAATCAATGCTTGTCTCCATCTATTTAACAGAGCACCCTCCCATGCCCTCCCACCCCTGGTAACCAACAAAGAAAATATCCTTCTATATATAAACCTTTCCTTGACTTTTTACAATAACAGACTAATACAATATTTGTCCTTCTATGATTGACTTATTTCACTCAGCATAATGTCCTTCAAGTTCATTCATCCATGTTATGTGGTGTTTTGCAGATTCTACATTATTCTTTAGGGTTACATAGTATTCCACTGTTTGTATGTACCATAGTTTGATTATCCATTCTTCAGTTGATGGACACCTAGGTTGTTTCCATCTTTTGTCTTTTGTAGATAGTGCTGCTCTGGGGAGGAATTCTTGAGGAGGGGAACTGTGCAGAGTGGCCTCAGACTTCCTGTGTAGGTTGGCCCTATGCTCTACTAGTCTTGTAAAATTAAGGACAAGAATGATTCATAAGTGGAGAGCAACATATACAAAAACAAAAATACTGTCTCTCACTCCTGTTTGCTTTATACTCCACCAGACAAAACTTACGGTTAAACAGCATTGGGAGGAGCCCATGGCCATCCTTAGCTCTGAAAGTTTAGAAGAAGAGACTCTGGAAAAAGAATGCCTCGGGGCATCTAGTTCATCCACACTTTTTTCATCATCTCTCTTCAGCAAAGTTTGCGTGGTTGCCAGATATCATATTGCAGCTATCATATTGGTGGTTTCATTGAAGCTAATACTTTCTCATTTGTGAGATTTTTATTGTTATGGCCAGGATGGGGCATGGGAGTTTCTATTAGCATCTAGTTAACAGAGACCAAGGATGTGGTTAAACATCCTGCAATACACAGGAGACATGCCACCCCCAAAACCAACAAGAATGAATCACTAGATGTAAAATATCAAGAGAGCTAAAGTTGAGAAAACCTGGCACAGATCTATGTCCACACTTGATCAACTGGAAAACATGACTTCCTGACTAATTGGATTTGAGATCAAAGGAAAACTGTAGAGTCAATGTAAACACTTAAAGTTTCTTGCCTTAGTATATGGAAAGGCTGGGAAAACTGCAGGTGAAGCAGATTTAGTGGGAACATCCAGCCCAGAACCCTGGGCCTTGCTTGAAAGGGTTTTCCATCCAGGCCATGTCCATTCTTGTATCCTTCTGAGTACTTTTTTGATGTTAGAGATACCTGGGTCTTAGCGCTCATCCCACTCTTAACCTGGATACCATCTGTCCTGCCTCCTAGTTGCAAGCTAACCCACTGCCCTGATTCCCTGCACCATCTCTCCACAAACTTCCTCGGTGCAAAGATGTATCTAGGTCAATTGTGAGGTGTGGCCAGGATGAGGCAATTCATTCCTTGAATTATGAACAAGGTGATAGAATAGTTCACTAGTGGTCTAGCAGTGAGGATATTGGGGTGAATGGCCAGGGTTTGGTTCAGGGTCAGGGAACACTTTTTCCATTGCCATATACAGAAGTCTCCTTTTATCCCAGGAGATCTGGTATGCTCAAACCAGAAGGAGAACAGCCTCCACATCAAGTTTCAGTGCTCTGTGGTCAGGGGACTGAGGGTTTGGGAGTAATGGTGGGTGGCTTCTCAGGAAACAACAGTCTTGCTCCAGGTTCATGTTGACACAGATAGAAGTGGCTTTAAGTCACTTAACCAAGTTTACACAGCCTTACTGAGATTTAAATCCCTCTTGGGCTACACCTAAGACTGCCTCTTTGACACTGCCACTCCAGGGGCTCAGGTCACACTGAGCTCTGAATAGCTTAAGTGAGAGGCCAAGCCAAGTCATGGCATTTGTGCCTGCCTACCAGGATATTGTCTTAGAATCTAAACTCTACAAACATTTAGTGTGTGGAAGGCTGTGGCTTATGGTTGGAGCCCTGACTCTGTTTTGAGCCTTGATATAAGTTCAGAAGCCATTTTGAATTCTCTGTGTTATTTAGACAACCAGTGAGATGCAGATGACACAACCTTGCCTACTGAAAGTGAAGAAGAATTGAAGCACTTACTGATGAAGATCAACGACTATAGCCTTCAGTATGGATTACACCTCAACACAAAGAAAACAAAAATCCTCACAACTGTACCAATAAGCAACATCATGATAAATGGAGGAAAGATTGATGCTGTCAAGGATTTCATGTTACTTGGAACCACAATCAACGTCCTTGGAAACAGCAGTCAAGAACTTCAGTGATAGATTGGGTTGGGCAAATCTGCTGCAAAAGACCTCTTCAGCGTGTTAAAGAGCAAATATGTCACTTGGAAGACTAAGATGTGCCTAACTCAAACCATAGTATTTTCAATAGACTCATATGCACGTGAGAGCTGGACAATGAATAAGGAAGACCGAAGAAGAACTGACGCATTTGAATTGTGGTGTTGGTGAGGAACATTGAGTGCCTCACTGAGGAAGTGCTGCCGAATGCTGCATAGAATTGTGGTGTTGGTGAGGAACATTGAGTGCCCCACTGAGGAAGTGCCGCCAAATGCTGCGTAGAATGAGGATGGAGAGACTTTGCCTCTTGTGCTTAGGTCATGTTGTCAGGAAAGGTCAGTCCCTGGAGAAGGATGTCATGGTTGGTAAAGTAGAGGGTCAGCAAAAGAGAGGAAAACCCTCAGCAAGATGGATTGACACAGTGGCTGCAACAATGGGATCGACCACAGCAACAACTGTGAGCATGGCACAGAACCAGGCAATGTTTTGCTCAGTTGTACAAAGGGTCACTATGAATCAGAACTGACTAGATAGCACATAAAAGCAACAACAACAATGCCTAGGATATAGATTTTTATGCATCCATTTCACTTTTGACAGTTTCCAGTTTTAACACAGTGGGTACAACAATGGGGTCAAACATAGCTATGATTGTGAAAATGGCTCAGGAGTGGTCAGTGTGTCATTCTGTTATACATAGGGTTGATATGAGTCAGCTCCGACTCAATGGCACTTAATAATAGCATTATTTTTTCGCAGTAATATCAGCTGAATCATTTTTATCTAGCTCATTCTTTAAAAAAATGGGGTGAGTACTTCAATGCAATGAATTGACACAGTGGTTGCCACAATGCGCTCAAGCATAGCAAAGATTGTGGGGCGACACAGGACTGGGCGTTATTTCGTTCTTTTGTACCTGGGGTGTCTGTGAGTTGGGGCCAACTTGATGTTACCCAACAACAGCTCGTTCTTTTCACAATTGCATATTTTCATTATATGAATAAGTTAACACACATTCAAACATAATATAATTGTTGAAATATCAACTGACTCTGATATTATTTTTTATTAAAAATCATGCTGCCGAGAATACTCTTGTACATATATCCGTCACAATTCTGTAGCATAGAGACTGTTCTTTAATACTTCCTATTGCCAGCTTACCAATGCATACCTTTAACAAAAGCTTGCCAACAATGAAATCCTGAAGGCAAGTTTTCTTAGCTTGTTACAATTTCAGATTGAGGGCACTGGACAATTGCTACGATATTTTGGAATAGGTTTTTTTTCTAGTCTCTTTTTTCTTTGTCAGGTCCCAACTTCCTAATAAGGTGGCTGGCAACAATGATATAGGTATGGTAGTGTTTCCATTGTTCACCCATTAAGAGACAGATCCTATGGGACTGACCAGGAGGAGGCTGATTTTGACCGGCAGAGACAAGGGAAAGGCACAAAGGGCCCAAACCCACCATCCCCAGACTGAGAGTCTCAACTCTGAGCCAGCAGAGGGTGCAAGGTAACTGATTTACCAGATTTCATCAGAAGTGCCCTTTGGCCAAATGCAGAAACAGGAGGGAGGGATTGTGTAGTTCAATGTGCACATGTGACTAACAAGAAATTACAAATTTTGAATTAATTGGAAATGGAGTCTGAAGAGAAGACCGATGTCAAAGAAAACTCTCAGCTATGTGGCCTGAGCCTGTGGAAGGATGGAGTTGCTATCAATGAAGATGGGAAAACTTCAGGAGCATTAGGTTTAGGGGGAAGATCAGTTCAATTCACGACCCCAGAAAGTACCCCATGTGGGACCTTGCTTAAAGGTGCTTTTCTTCCAGGGTATTTCTGCTTCTGTACTCATCTGAGTCCTTCGTGTGTTTGGAGGTAGGTAACAAGGTCTTGATACTCTGTGCCCTTCTCTACCTTCTCATCCAGGACGCCTCCCTCCATCCCCTGCTGGCAACCTCACTACCTAGCCTCCATCTACCTCTCTACAAGCTGCTGCCAAAGTTCTTCTCTGGTCAATGGCATCATGATGGGGTGTGGGATGATGGTGGTGCAGCTGCTGTGGATGACACTGTCACAAGGGGTGACACCAAAATGCCTGTCGATAAAGTTTTGTACAGTGTTTCAGCAGAAATTTATTAGCTTTTAAAATAAAAATATCCCTGTAGTTAGTTATCACAGCAAAAATTTTTCCTACTACTTCTGTAGTGATATTGCCTCAGAAACCCAAGGAGGGGTCGCTATGAGTGGAGTCCAACTCGACGGCATATAACAACAACAACAACAACATGCTCAGCTTACATTTATCAACATACCTATAAGGCTAAAACTCTATGCTAATTTACTTTTCCCACCATCTAATGTGTTCAGGTCAGAGCTATCATTATTACCCAACTCCGGTGATGCTTCAAATCATGTGGTTTCATCTGCTCACTACATGCACCCACTTTTTTGTTGTTGTTGTTGCTGCTGGTATTTCTATAGTTGTTGATTTTCTGGTGTTGCAGGTACAATATCGTGGTCATGAGTATTTGTGAACCTATATCAATAACTCTTTTCAAAATAAAGAAATGAAAATAAGGAGAAAAAATTTAAAAAAGCTTCAGCTTAGTTACTAATAATGCTGTAACTAATAATGTAATTTGGTGGAGAAAGCTATTGTTAGTATTCATATAATGTAAGAAATATTACATTTGAGCAATTTACAATTTACAACTATATTTCTCACATTATTCTATGATTAAAATTGATAGTAAACATTATTACGAGTTCTGCATGGTCTGGTACAGGAAGAGGTCCATGGCAGGGAGTGACAGCAACCCTAGTGACACCACTGTCTCTAAGTCAATTTTGAGTGCTGTGGCCAGGGAGAGCCACAGCCTCTGATTCTTGTGCCCAGTGGCCGGGCGGAGCCTCTTGGCCTTTCATAAGCAGGCTGCTCTTTTGAAAGAAGCAGGGAGGAAACAGTCTGTGGGGAGTGCAGGGCCACTGACACCTGGGAGCCAGGCAAGCAGAGCGATTCTAGGTTCTCAATGCAAAGGACATTGGCCTCCGACAGACTGAACTCAATGATTACTATTAAGTCATCTCGATTTGCTCTTAATGCATGAATCAGTGAATCACAACCACTTAGAGACCATCCCCATCAGGGTCATCCTGTGGGTTTCCATTCTGTTCTTTTATCCTTCCCTTGCTGACTCATTTCTCTTAACTGGCTTATGATTAATGATCTCATTTTTGTTGTTGTTGCTGCCCCCACAGGGAGATCTTGTGATTCCTCTGACTCGCCGCCTCTTCTATGTGTGATTAAGTCTAGCTAAAGCTGCAAGTATTCATCAAACATAAGTCTAGGAATCCCCCAGGAGAATTGATAAAACATCAATGGTTTGGGTTTCAAATATTCAAAACTACAGGCACCCACCAGACACATTTGTGGCTTCAAAGAGGTGATCTCACCAAATGGTTCCTGCACTGAAGGCCAAGCACAAGGCTCTGGGGCTCAGGGCCCCAGAATTCTGCAAAGGCTCTGATTAGACCAATTCTTCAAGGCCTTTCTCCCTGAAATTAACCCCCGGGGCATAATTCCCATTTTCCTTCTTGTATCACTGCTGCTTCTGGAGACCAGCAAACACTAGGCATGTAGCAGGGTGAAGAAAGAAAGAAAAACTGTGTCAGGAATCAAACCCAGATCTTCCACATGGGAAGTGAGAATTATACCACCAAACCGCCAATGCCTCCTCTTAAACCATTGCCATAGAGTTATGTCTGACTTGGGGTTTCCCAGGCAGTATCACTATGGAAGTAGATTGCCCAACCTTCCTTCCAAAGAGTTGCTGGTGGTTCAAACCCACCAGCCTTCTGGTTAGCAGTCAAGTGCCTTAGGCACTACGCCAACAGAACTCCTACATCCTCTTAGCACATTATATTTGGCCTAATTAGAAAGAATTTCTTCTGAACCCGCTCTGGGAACAGTAACACCAGAGAGGAACATGTTCCTGAGGACAATCAGAGCAAAAGGCAGCATTTGCCCAAAAAGAAAGATCAGAAGACAGGAAAGAGTAGGAAAGATGGGCAAATGGAAACGAGGAACCAGGGAGGAAAGGGGAAGAGTGTAGTTACATGGAGGGCATTGCAACTGATGTCATGAAAAAAAAAATGTATATAAATTGTTCAACAAGACACTAATATTTTCTGTAAACTTTCATCCAAACGACAATAAAATGTCCAATAAATAAATAATAAAAAGAGTCTCTTTAAGAACTTGGAAAAATTAGTTGTAAAATAGGTCTACACAGTGTTCTCTTTGAGGGCACGGCTAACACACAGAAAAGACCTCCAGTGCAAAGGCTTGCATAGGAGACTTATGTCAGGCAACACTATAAAGTCCTAGCACTCAAATAATATGGTGTGAAAAAGCTAATTCTGAAATAGGCTCCAACTAGATAACAGTCTGCTATAGAAGAACAGCAGAAATTCTTCGAGTTCCCTATCTCTGATTCAAAATCTGGCGTGAACCAATACAAAGGTCATTTACTCATTGACTATTATTTTGGTAAAAATGTAAGATAACACTTTGAGATCTAAAAGTTGAAGGTTTAGGGACACAAGGGACCTGCATGAATTGCTGATGTTTTCTATGGTGGTCTGTTAAGCAGTTGAAAAGAGCCTTTTTCAGAATTTCATCTGATAAAACAGCTCACTTTGATACTTTGATTTGAATGTCATCACTTTCTAATGTTGCCTGATGTAAGTCTCCTTTTAAGCCTTAGCTTTGTGTCTGCGTGTTTGTTAACTCTTGTCTTCCAAAGACAACACTGTATAAAACCTATTTTGAAACTTTGATCAGTGGTTCTATGTATTCCTGTGACCTGTGAGGGAGACTAAAGACAGGGCATTGGTGGTTCAATGGTAGAATTCTCGCCTCCCACGCGGGAGACCCTGGTTCGATTCCCGGCCGATGCATCGCCTTTGGCATTTTTATTTATGTGGGGTTTGCTGGCTTCCTCCCTACTATTCTACAGGCAAATGCCACCGTGTGGTGGTTCCAGCAGTAAGGAGCACAGATGGCCCTAGGGCAATTCCGGATCAGAAGACATTGAAGAATCGCATTAACCTGGGACTTTGCAAAGCCTACAACAAAGGAGAATCATATCCTAGGGCCAGAGAGGTACCCACCAATACTGTTTCAAGGGAATCAAGTAACATCTAGAATTCATTTACAGAAACTAAGGTTATTCCATGTATTTGAAATTTGAGGGATACTATATATGGAGAGGGAGAAAGGGTTAAATAAACACGAGTACAAAGAATTGAAGACACTTGGTGTCAAGAGTAAGGCAATGGGAAGTGATAATGATTTTCACCATCACTTTCAAGCAGCTCTGAATTCCCAGCGACACACCTGTTTCATTCTCAATGGTTCCATGTGGGAGCCCCTCGGTTTAGGTCCTCCAGTTGTGGACAAGACAGAGGGACATGAGAGTTCCTCATTGTCTTTACGTGAGAGGGTCTGCAGCTCCATTGAGAACGGAACACTTTACATTTTAATATGAGGGTCTCGGGGACACTATGAGCTTGCCTGGCTCGAGGGGTCGCCTGCGAGCACGAGTGTTCCGCTTCCTGTCCTTCAGCGCGAGCCACCAGCTCCACAGCAAATCTCTGAGTAACGAGTAAAACTTGAAATGTTTGGGAAGTGGCACTATCTGAATGGCCAAGGGCACACTTATAAAGTAGTTGTGGTGGTAGTACGTGGAGAGATTGATCCTGTTACAGGAATGGTTATGAATGTGACAGAAGTGTATGGAAGAAGCAATTAGGAAGCCCCTTGATTGTAAGAATCTGGATCGAAGTGTCCCATCCTTTGCAGATGTCGTGAGTAGGACAGAAAATGCAGCTGTATATACTGGGAAGGAGGAGCTCTGGTATCATAGTGCCTAAGGCACTTGACTGCTAACCAGAAGG
>NW_006921597.1:100515-110716 GCF_000298275.1 Orycteropus afer afer | reverse complement strand
GGTTGGGCAATCCTACTTCCGTAGTGATACTGCCTCGGAAACCCAAGGAGGGGTCGCTATGAGTCGGGGCCGACTCCAAGGCAAATAACAACAACAACAACAACATACTGGGAAGGAAGGTTGGGCAATCTACTTCCGTTGATACCGCCTGGGAAATCCAAGGAGCGGTCGCTCTGAGTCGGGTCCGACTCGACGGCACATGACAATCACAACTGGAGTTGTTGAGCCTCCGTGTTATCTTCTGGTGGCCTAGTGGATTAGGAATTTGGCTTCTAACCAGAAGGTCAGCGGTTCAAACCCACCCGCCCCTTCTCGGAAGGAAATTAGGGCGATCCGCTTCCGTAAAGATTTACAGCCTTAGAAACCCAATAGAGTTGGAGTCCAATCGATGGCAATGAGGTTTCCACCCCCCCTGCCACGGTATTTTGTTCTGGAGTAATTGAAGTATTGAAATTACTGTAAAGTTAAATATATTTTAAAAACAATTTTCTACTGTATCTTGAATATAATTTTCAGAACCTTTAATGTATAGATTAAAAATCACTCCCTTTTCCTTGGGATCGAACCACAAACCACACAACTCATTGACACACACGCTTACCGCTCTCGCCACAAAGACCAAAACCCGACGGAGTTCAGCCGACACTGAACCAATTGATAACCACTAGGCGGAGCCACAACTTTCTGCGGTCCTACCTCATTGGTGCTTCCGAAAACCTGTCAGGTTGAGGCTGCAAACCCGGCCGTTTGTCACGTTTGAAACCTGTGCATTGACTAATTCCGAAGCTAAAAGGGCAGCCAAATGGCCTACGCCCCTCCCAGCTTCTCTCTTGCCTCAGAAGCCAGCGACCCTCGAAAACATCTGGAGCTGCGACCCCTGCCGGAGCTGAGTTAGGGCCAGAGACACGCTGAGCCCTGTGGCTCCAGGATGGCCTGTCCCCTTGTCTGCTCCGCCCGCCTGCGCCGCAGGAGCGATCCCCGCTCCACTCGGTTGCAGTCGGGGGTGGGGTGGGGTGGGGTGGCGGGAGCCGGGAAAATGAGGAGGAAACTGGGAACGAGGAAGAGGAGCGAAGGAGAGCCAGGAGGCGTGGACGAGGAGGAGACAGGCTGCAGGCCTACGTAGAGAAAAGGGCAGGACCCTGGGGAAAGAGAGCGTGTTTTTCATTATGTAGAAGAGCGAGAGTAGGAAAAGCCGTGAGAGGGCTTGAAAGAGAGCAAAGCAGAGCTCCCGCAGCTGCGCAGGAACGGTTTGTTTGCTTGGCAATAGATTCCCACTCTCGGCGACGCTACAGTGACTCAGAGAATCCACCCAACGGCTCTGCAGAAGAAAGACGTCGCCATCTGCTCTTGTAAAGGTTACAGTCAACAAAACCCCACAGGGCAGTTCCACTCTGTCTCATGGGGTCGCTATGAGTAGGGATCGAGTCCATGGTACCCAGCAAAAAAATTACTGAAACACAATTCTGAAGGGAAACATGCACAAACCTTTAGTGCACAGCTCATGGAATTTTGATAAATAATCCAGATTAAGGTATAGAAATTTTCCACCACCCTGACAATTTCAGTAGTCTCTTTCTAGGCCATGTTCACTTTTTTTCTGCTTAATCACTCTAGTTTGAGGAGACAACCCTCCCCCAGTTGAATTTTGAGTGTCCCCCAACATAAGGGGTTCAACTCCTTGCACTCTATCAGATAGTGTTCTGCTGTTATTCATAAGGGCTTAACTGGCCAGTTTTTTCAGAAGTGGACCCCTGCATCCTTCCTCTTAGTCTTAGTCTGTAAGCTCTGCTGAAACCTGTCCTCCATGAGTGACCCTGCTGATATTTGAGATTAAGTACCAGTGGAATAACTTCCAGCAGCACAATAACATGAAAGCCACCACAGATTCAAAATAAAGTTCACCTAATGATGTGAATGGAGTAAAGCTTTTGGGAACTTCATTTCCTTAAGTGGCACAACTCAAAATGACAAGAAACAGCTGAAAACATCCATTAATAATTGTACTATGAAAAGTACCTAGTATAAATAAAGGAAAATTGGAAGTTGTCAAAAATGAAATGGAACACTTGCAGATCGATATCCTAGGTATTAGAGAAATGAAATGGACTGGTATTTGCCATTTAGAATCAGACAATCATATGATCTATTATGTCAGGAGGAGTTCTGGTGGCCTAGTGCCTAAGGCACTTGACTGTTAACCAGAGGGTTGGCAGTTCAAAGCCACCAGCCACTCCTCGGATGGAAGATGGGGCAATCTACTTCCATAGAAAGGTCGCCATGAGTCAGGTCCAACTCAATAGCAGTAAGTATTATGTCAGGAATGACTAATTGAAGAGGAAAGACATCATATTCATCATTAAAAAAAAAAAAATTCAAGATCCATTCTGAAATACAATGCTCTGAATGATAGGATAATATCCATACACCTACAGGAAGACCAGTTAATGTGTCTGTTATTCAAATTTACACACCAAACCCTAATGCCAAAGATGAAGAAATTGAAGATTTTACCAACTTCTGCAGTCTGATACTGATCAAACAGGCAATCCTGATGCATTGATAATTATTAGTGATTGGAGTGTGGAAACTGGAATCAAAGAAGAAGGAGTGGTAGTTGGAAAAGATGACCTTAGTATTAGAAATGAGACCAGAGATGACATGATAGGAATTCTGCAAGTCCAATGACTTCATTGCAAATACCATTTTTCAGCAACATAAATGGAGACTAATCACACAACCCTTGCCAGATGGAATACACAGGAATCCAATCAACTACATCTGTGGAAAAAGATGATGGAAAAGCTTCGTATTATCAGTCAGAATGAGCCCAGGAGCCACCACAGAACACACAGTCAATTGTTCATATGCCAGACTAATGACTTATTCATTGCAAATACCTTTTTTCAGTAACACAAACGGTGGCCATACATGTGGACTTCACCAGATGAAATACACAGGAATCAGATTGGTACATCTGTGGCAAGAGGCAAAGAAGAAGCTCAATATCTTCAGCTAGAACAAGGCCAGGAGTTGATTGTGGAACACAACACCATCAACTGCTCATATGGAAGTTCAACTTGAAGTTGAAGACAATTAAAACAAGTCCACAAGAACCAAAATACGACCTTGAATATATCCCTCCTGAATTTAAAGACCATTTAAAGAATAGATTTGATGAATTGAACACCAATGACTGAAAACCAGAAGAATTGTGGGATGACATCAAGAACGTCATCCATGAGGAGAACAAAAGGTCATTAAAAAGACGAGGAAGAAAGTAAAGACCACGATTTTACATGAGTAAAATCTTGCTGAAGATAATTAATAAATGGTTGCAGCAGTGTAATAAGAGGGAACTTTCAGAAATTCAAGCTGGATTGAAAAGAACATGTGGAATGAGGGATATCATTGCTGATGTCAGATGGACCTTAGTTGAAAGAAAAGAATACCGGAGAGATGTCAGAAGAGACTCTGAAACTTGTCCTTGAGTGAAGAATAGCTAAAGCAAATGGAAGAAATGACAAGATAAAGAGCTTAATGGAAGATTTCAAAGAACAGCTTGAGTGGACAAAGCCAAGTACTATAATGAAATGTGCAAAGACCTGGAGTTAGAAAACCCAGAGGGAAGAACATGCTTGGCATTTCTCAAGCTGAAAGAACTGATGAAAAAATTTAAGCCTTGAGTGGCAATATTGAAAGATTCTCTGGGCAAAATATTGAATGATTCAGGAGGTATGAAAAGAAGATGGAAAGAATACACAGAGTCACTGTACCAAAAAGAACTGGTCGATTGTCATCCCTTTCAGGAGGTGGCATATGATCAAGAAGCAATGGTACTGAAGGAAGAAGTTGAAGCTGCACTGAAGAAATTGGTGAAAAACAAGGCTCAGGAATTGATGGAATTCCAATGAGTGCCTGCTGGAGGCATTCACTCAGCTATGCCAAGAGATTTGGAAGACAGCTACCTGGACAACTGATTGGAGGAGATCCATATTTGTACCCATTCCAAAGAAAAGTGATCCCATAGAATGCTGAAATTATCAAACAATATCATTAATACCACAAATGAGCAAAATCTTGCTGAAGATAATTAATAAATGGTTGCAGCAGTATAATGAGAGGGGACTTTCAGAAATTCAAGCTGGATTCAAAAGAGCATGTAGAATGAGGGATATCATTGCTGATGTCAGATGGATCTTAGTTGAAAGAAAAGAATACCAGAGAGATGTTTACTTGTGTTTTATTGACTGTGCAAAAGCATTTGACTGTGTGGATTATAACAAATTATGGTAACATTATGAAGAATGGGAATCCCAGAACACTTAATTGTCCCCATGAGAAATCTGCACATAGACCAGGAGGATGTTTTTCGAACAGAACAAGGAGATACTGCATGGCTTAAAATCAGGAAGGGAGTGTGTCAGGGTTGTATCCTTTCACCATACTTACTCAATCTGTATGCTGAAGAAATAATCCGAAATGCTGGACTTTATGAAGAAGAATGTGGCATCAGGATTGGGGGAAGAGTCATTAACAACTTGCTACATGCAGATGACACAACCTTGCTTGCTGAAAGTGAGGATGACTTGAAGCACTTACTGAAGATTAAAGACTACAGTCTGCTGTACGGATTACACCTCAACACAAAGAAAATGAAAATCCTCACAACTGGACCAATAAGCAGCTCACAATAAATGGAGAAAAGATTGAAGTGGCAGGGATGTCTTTACTTGGAATTACAATCAATAATCATGAAAGCAGCAGTCAAGAATCCAGATGTCACATTTGTAAGGTTGGATTGTAGATGCTGAGAGGAACCAGGCCAGAGAAATAGAAAAGGAGAATGTATTTAAGAGATGCAAGCATCAAAGCAAATGGGCTGACTCTCCACACTAGAGAGACCAGCCAGCGTTTGTCTCAGTTAGGGTCTTTTTATCTATCTTTCTAAAATCTTCATTTCTTTGTCTCAGGGTTTAAGATGTCATAGGATTTAGTCAGCCAAGTCTGCGATCAGCCCATTCTTTCCTTTTGGTTAGTTTGTTTCTTCCTGGTGGTCAGGGTGCCCATATAAGATAACTTTTTACAGGAGTCAAGCACTAGTCATTAACTATTTTCACGAGTCTGATAGTCTGGAATTTTTTTCTTTTTGGTAACATTCACTTTTGGCTGACTATAAATTATTGTGAAGTTTGATTTTATTAATGCTTTGGTAATATTGCACTGGGAAAATCTTCTGCAAAAAGTGTTCTTTAAAGTGTTAAGAAGCAAAGATGACACTTTGAAGACTAAGGTAAGCATGGTATTTTCACTCACCTCATATGCATGTGAAAGCTGCACAATGAATAAGGAACATCTAAAAAGAGTTGATGCCTTTGAATTGTGGTGTTGGTGAAGAATACTGAAAATACCATGGACTGATAAAAGAATGAACAAATCCGTCCTGGAAGAAGTTCAGCCAGAATGCCCTTTGAAGTGAGATGGACAGGCTTCGTCTCACTTACTTTGGTCGTGTTGTCAGAAGGGACCATTTCCTGGAGAAGGATAAAGTAGAGCATCAGCAAAAAAGGGAAAGACCCTCAACAGGATGGATTTACAAAGTGGATGCAATGATGGGCTAAAGTACAGCAAGGATTGTGAGGATGGAGCAGGAGCAGGCAGTGTTTCGTTCTGTTGTGCACAGGGTGGTGTGAGTCAGAGTACTCGGCAGCACCTATCAACAATGACAATCTGATGATAGATGAATATAAGGAACAAATATGTCCTAATAAATTTATAAATTAGGAAAATAAATACCTAGAAAAAACCACAAATAATGCTTTTGAAAATACTAAGAATGGAATTTCTACAAGCATTAAATAAATCAGATCAAAATTAAAAAATATTCTTGTAAAAACTATTCAAGGACTGCATGGTTCATTAGAAGGAATTACACCAATTGCAAACAAACTTAAAAAATCAAAATATTGTATACTTTTCCAATTAATTTTCTGAGTTTTGAGTAAGATAAGAAACTTGAAAAAGGCAATAGGAAAAACAGAAGCTACAGACTTGTCTCACTGATGAAGATAGATATAAAAATTCTTAAAGATATTTCAGCAAACCGAATTCAGAAATAATATATATGTGTGTGTGTGTATAAAATGAAGAAGTGGGTTTCATTCTATGAAAATAGCATTAGAAAATAAGGTAATTACTTAATCACATTAACAACTTAAAGGAGATATCATAATCATGAAAACACAGAAAAGGTGTTTGAAAAAATTCACCATCTGTTTCTGATTTAAAAAAAAAAAAAAATAAGCAAATGTCTTAGCACAATATGAATAGAATCACCCTAATCCACAAGCTTCCAAAGCCATGGCCCGGACCCGGTCTGTGCAGAGCTGGGGGCATGCAGGGCAAAGCAGAAAAGGGTGGGCAAGGGAGGGAGAGCCTTCCAGGATCTTTACATGGCACATCGTGAATTGTATTTATTAAAATGGTCAGTTACCGAAGTCTGTGGATGAAGGCTTACAGTTTTCTGCAGATTATTTGTGATAGAGGGTGTGCATACAAGTGTTACTATAAAAATATATGTGTTTAGTTGGTGTAAATACGGAATAATGACCCTCTGAATCCCAGATGCAGATTTAGATTTCTTTTCTTTGTTTCAGTGACACAAATCAACCTAATCTGCAACTGTGCTAAGGGTGGAGGAGAGTCAAGAGGGACCTACAGGAAGTACCACCTTCAAAGACATAATCTCCTCAACATCAACCAGTAGAGAAGGTTCTGGTGATAGAAGAGAATCTTTACAACTGTTCAGAAATAAAACTTCCATTAAAAAACAAAACAATCCTACTGCTATTGAGGCGTCTCTGACTCATAGCCACCATATGGGACAGAAAATTGCTCTAGAGGATTTTCAAGGCTGTAAAGCAGATTGCCTCATCTGTTTCTGTGGAGCAGCAGGTAGGTTCAAACTGTACACTTTTTGTTTAGTAGCCCAATGCTTTAAACACAGAGCCATCAAACCTCCCAGGAGCACTGCTCCTAGGCAGACCTTATTTTGTGCCATGTCTCCTCAGAGCCAGAGGACTGTGTTTGGTCTCTCATCTTGTTTTGTTTTGTTTTTTTACTTGGGAAATATCTTTATTTGATTTGATTTTTTAATTGTGATTTGGGTGAAAGTTTACAGAGCAAATTCACTTTCCATACCTCAGTTCACATACACTTTGTTTCATGACGTTGACTACAATTTCCCACAATGCAACAGCTCTCCTCCCACTTCCTTCCTATAATCAACCTCTTCCCTGTGTTCTTCCCTCCATGCACTGCTGCCCCCTGAGCTATGTCCCTGTGCATACACAGCCCTTCTATTCTCCCATGATTGTTCTCCCCAAGGAGTGTATCTACCCAGTGTAAATGTTCACCTCATATGCCTGTCTTTTGTTTGGTTGGAAGCAGCTAGGGACCATAGTCTCAGTGGTTCCATCAGGATCTATCAGACCAGCAAACCTGGTCCATTTTCTTTTTTTCAAATGATTTTGAATTTTGTTCCATATTGTTCTCCCACTCTATCCAGGATCTCTTTCATAGATCCCTCTCCGAGTGATTGATACTCTCATTTGGTTTTGGACAGAGAAATGAGTTCTGGTTTACAGTGCTGAGTAACAGGAATTGTTGTATGAATTTTCCAAGGAGGTTAAAAACTTCTCCTGAATAGGTTGCAAAAGTCCAAAAACTTCCCCAGAGGCACAGTCAGAGACATGAAGGTTTGTTCAGAAGAGAAAGAAAAAGAATAGGGAGAAAGAGGATTTAAAAGATAAAGAAAGCAGGCTTACAAATGTTGCTAGCAATTCAGTCTCCTGGGGTGGCAGGCGAGAGAATAGATGCAAGATGACCACTAACCCCCTCCCAATTTGTGGGGATACTTATACCTGAGTTTGAGGAACTGGGGATGGGGGCTACATGACTGGGAATGGAGGGCTCCATGACTGGCTTCAGACTTGGTGGTGCCACGTCCAAATCAAAAGGGGGCGCCGGGCAGTGCCCTACAGCCACCACTTGTGTGTAGTCTGATAAGAGGCTGCCCTTAGCAAGCTTTTTGGCTTAACACTATTCTAAGGACAGGTTAATATGTTACAGGGAAGGTGGTTAATAACTGAGGGGGGGAGCAGCAGGGGAATAGTGACAAGGGAGGTAGAGGAAATGGCTTGTAGTTCTTACAAGAATGGCTAAACAAGATGGAGTCTGGGAGCCATTTTGGGGGGTTGCAGTTACTGACTGACCATACAGGAGTCTTCCTCCCATATTAAAAAAAAAAAAATTTTTTTTTTCTTTCTTAGAAGAGTATAGAACAATTAACTTGAAGTAAAAACAAACTTGTTTCTGCTCAGTTTCAAACAAGGGACCGTTTGCTTCTGAGGCAAACGTGATAACTACTACACTACAAAAAAACACATATTTGTTTTATATTAGGAATTTCTTCATGAAAATTGTTAAGATCTGCCTTCCAGTATTTTGGCTTCTACCCTATGAAATTCAATTACATTTGCAGTTCCACTGCCAATAGCAAAGTGCTAGAGAAAGCCCCTGAGAAAACCACCAACAATCCCTTCAGACAAAGGTGTCTGCTTCTTATGTTAGGCCCTAACTTATTTTTCTGCTCCTACTCCAGAATCAAGGATCTAGGGGACCCACATCAAGGCTTTGGGATCCTGCAGCTCATGAGGATTTTCATTTTTAATACTAAGCTCCCCTCAGGCTATTGAACTCCCCACAGACCAGGAGCTGTGGACTCCACCACTCTAGGCTTTAGACCAGAGCTTTGGTGGCCCTTTTAATGGTGCTGGTAGTCAATACTCCTGGCTCATGACAAATGATGTGACCCATTATTCATTAGTCATCCCCCACTTGCTAGTTGCCTTGGAGTGATTATTGTTATCACTACGGAAGTAGATTGCCCAACCTTCCTTCCGAAGAGTGGCTGGTGGGTTTGCACTGCCAGCCTTCTGGTTAGTAGTCAAGTGCCTTAGGCACTATGCTACCAGAGCTCCCTTGGACTAGATAGGACTTACTTATGGAAATCCATGTTTGCAGTATAGAACTGCTCCATGGGGTTTTCACCTGGCCTCTATTCTGACTTGCCTCTGGGTGGGTTAAACCACAAAACTTCCTGATATTAGTCGTGCCTTACCTTTTGGCAGAGAAAGGCAAAACAAGTGTTGTCAAGGGTATGGAAAACTGGAACCCTCACCCATTGCTGATGGGATTGTAAAATGGCACAGCCTCTGTAAAAACCCCTTTGGTGGTTCCTAAAAAAGTTAAATATACAATACACATGACCCAATAATTCCACCACTAGGTATATACCACTAAGAATTACAACCAGGAATGCAAAAAGATACTGGTATATCGATGTTCACTGCAGCATTATTCACAATAGGCAAAAGGTGGTAACAACCCAAGTGCCCATCAAGAGATGAATGGATAAACAAAATGTGTATAGCCATACAATGAAATATTATTCAGCCAGAAAGAAAGGAAGTTCTGATTCATGCTAAGACATGGATGAATCATGTCTTATGTTAAGTGAAATAAGCTAGACACAAAAGGACAAATATTATATGATCCCACTTACATGGGACATCTAGAAAAAGCAAATGCATAGAGACCAAAATTTATTAATGGTTACCAGGGGCTGGTGGGAGAGGAAAAGCCAAAAAAAATTGTTTATGGGGCACTGAATTTCTGTTAAGGATGATGAAAAAAACTGGAAAAGGATAGTGGTCATGGTTCCACAATATGGTGAACTAATTCATGTGGCTGAATTATGCACAGAAAATGGTTGAAATGGCATGTTTTGTTACATATTTCATCAAACATACACACAAAATAATCCATAGGCAAAACAGAACCACCCCACGCCGGTCTCCTCTGGGTTCATCCCGACCTGCCTTCTTTCTTCTCAACCCCTTTTGCCTCAGGGCCTCTTACCCGTTCTCACGCTGACTCTTGAACTGTCTCTTGTTCTATGGGACTCAATTTAAGCCCAGTACTTTAATCACACCTTCATGTTTTAGCTGTGCCTTAGCAAAGGCTAAACACTTGTCTTAGGACATTTGAGTGTTTGAAAATATCCAACAACCAGCACAGGTCAAGCGAGCCTCTGTAGCCTGTATTGAATTCCTTTGAACATCAGGCCACTTGAGACCCAGTG
>NW_006921597.1:98276-100415 GCF_000298275.1 Orycteropus afer afer | reverse complement strand
TCTGTGTTAATTGGTTTCCCTTTTCTTTGTTGAAGAGGGTCTGTGCAATCCTTCTGCCTAGTCCGCCATCTTGCCGGAACCTCTGAATTTCTTTTAAGGATGATGATAAAAATAGGAAAAGGTCATGGTCATGGTTCGACAATATGGTGAACCTAATTCATGTTGCTGAATTGTGCACATAAAATGGTTGAAATGGCATGTTTTGTTATATATTTTATCCAAAAACACTCAAAATAATCCATAGGCAAAATGATGCACCCAGTAGCAGAACCTCCCACGCCGCTCTCCTCTGGGTTCATCCCGACCTGCCTTCTTTCTTCTCAAGCCCTTTTGCCTCAGGGCCTCTCACCTGTTCTCCCTCTGACTCTTGTGATGTCTCTTGTTCTATGGGACTCAATTTAAGCCCGGTACTTTAATCACACCTTCATGTATTAGCCATGCCTTAGCAAAGGCTAAACACTTGTCTTAGGACATTTGAGTGTTTGAAAATATCCAACAACCAGCACAGGTCAAGAGAGCCTCTGTAGCCTGTATTGAATTCCTTTGAACATCAGGCCACTTGATACCCAGTGTTCTCATTACCAAGTCCCACTCTGACAGGAATATACCACAAATGGGGTGGCTTGAACAAACAGGAGTTTATTCTCTTACAGTTTGGAGGCTTTAAGTCCCGGTTCAAAGTGCCAGGCTCTAGGGGCTAGGTGAAATCCCCTCAACCTTGGGGTCCAGCTCTGTCTCCTGCTCTCAGCTCATTGGACCTAGAGGCATTTCTTCACTCAGACAGCTGCTGGCTGCTGAGGCTGACAAGCCCAAGGTTGACAAGTAAAAAGGCACAGTCTTGATGTTACCAAACCACCTGACAGGCCATTAATTTAAGTCCATTGTAAGTCCCAAGGTCGGCAGAGTATGGCAGGCTGCTGAACAACAACATGGCTACATGCAGGGTCCAAGCATGCCATAAGCTAGAGATTATCCCCAAGGCTTCTACTTATATACAGGAAGCAGGCCACATCCCGAAGGCAGCTACTCAGCTGCTTGTGGTTGATCCCACCATGGAGTTGATTACCAGTCTCATCATGGGGAGTAACTATCACCAGCTGCCCAGTCGCTCAACCAGGCCCAGCCAAGTTGACACACAAACATAACCACCACACCCAGTATAAACTGCAGGACCCAGGGACAGCTCAGCAGATTTCAAGATCGCTTGATTTCTCCCTCCTCAATCTTGAGATTCTTTTTGAAGTACAATTTTATTCCAATACTTGAAAATCATTTTTGTTTGCCTTTATTAAATTTCCGGCTCATCAGGCCACGTGGAGCGAATTTTAACCCAGGTGGTTCACAGAGCTGTAGTGTCTGGGTGTGTTTTAACCACCTCCTCCCAGTAATGGCCACTAGGCACACTTTCTTTGCTGAAATACATTAATGTTATTCTCACTAGGGTTTCCCTAGAAGTGAGGTGAAAAAAAATATATTGGGGGCAGTATGCTCCCTTCTCCAGCAGTTGCTGTTCTTGGTGCCCTGCTCACCACCTGCTTCCACATCTGAAGTTCAAGTGCTTCCCCGCCCCCACCCCAAGGCCAGAAGTCGCTTGCTCCTTGGAACCAGGACTCCGAGCCCCACTTCGTCTCTGATTCAGAGTGGAGACCAGATACACCCAGACTACATCACACACCAACGACCTAGGACCTCGTTCCAGGGAAGGCTGATCTCACAGTAGCTTTAGATCAGGAAATTTCAAAACTTACTTTTCTCCTTTCTGCCTTTTGTCTATCGCACCCTCCCGTTCACAAAGACAAGAGGATATACCCCGTCTCTGTCGCGTCACGGCCCTTTGGTCCCTCCTGAACAGGTAAAGGGGGACGGTTGTCATTTCCCTAACGGCAGGCTCCCGGGACCCCCAAGCGCCCGACGTGCGCCCCGCGCCCGGCTCCCCTGCGCCTGCCGAGCCCCAGAAACAGATGAAAGCCCCTCCTGCAGCTTCTCTGCGGGCGGGAACCAAGGGGAGGGGATTCCTGATCCCAAGAGACGAGTGGAGCAGGGGGCGCCAGGCTTGTCTCCGACTCCCCAAGAGAGGCCAGGAACAGGCTGATTTTGAGGGACAGGGACAGAGAAAAGGGGCAAAGGTAGCCCATCCCA
>NW_006921597.1:90056-94686 GCF_000298275.1 Orycteropus afer afer | reverse complement strand
AGTGTGCATTGTGCAATCCTGGACTCTTGGAGTTATTGGACCAATTTTCTTTGGTTCTTCTGTGGAATCTCATGATTGGCTTTACACACTAATTCTGGTTCCTGCTCATATTCTGCCTTCCTTCCTCCAACTCTCCATCCTTCCTCTCCCTCTCTTCCCTGCCGTAGACTCCCATTCCCTCTCTCATTTTTGCCTGGCCAGTTGTTTCCTCCCAATAGTGGCAGCAGTGTAGAATTCCGGTTTTGATTCCATGAAATGAAGATCTTAGGATGAACTCTACTGGTTGATACTTCAACAAAGGTCCAGTCTCAGCTGGTGGGGAACAAGCAAACATAGCCAGTGTGAATTTCTCCAAATCAGCACCTGTGTGTTATTAGACTTTGAGCACATCTTTGCTTTATAGCACAACTATATTTTCTAGTATTCTTTTATTCCTCTACAGAAGGCTGGCAGTTCAAACCCATCAGCCACTCCTCAGAAGGAAGGTTGGGCAATCTACTCCCATAGTGACACCACCTCAGAAACCCAAGAGGGGTTGCTATGAGTCAGATCTGACTTGATGGCAGTGAGTTGTTTTTTTTTTAATAGCCATACTTGGAATCAACTATATGTCTAAATCCTTGGCTTCACTGGTTTTAAATTATTCTTTTCGTTAAATATACAGATACTGAAATTCAGAGTATTTCTGTCCATTAGGTACAGTGTAAACAGTTCAATGCTTGACTACTAGCCAAATGATTGGTAGTCTGAAAAGTTGATTGATTGAAACCACCCAGCACCACCTTGGGAGATAGGGCTGGCAATCTGCTTTTGAAATGTCAGAGCCTTGAATACCCTGTGGAGCAGTTTGGTTCTCTACAGAAGGAGTCCACGTGTGTTAGAACCAACTCAGTGATGACTAACAACACAGTGGCTACTGAAAATTTCTGCCACTTTGATGACTTAATAAAACAAACTTATAGCAAAATTGGAATAGAATGATCCTAATCAGGCCAAAAAAAAAAAAAAAAATGGAAGCAGCAGTCAGGAAGTTAGACGACTTATTGCACTGGGCAATTCTGCTGCAAAAAGACCTCTTTAAAGTGCTGAAGAACAATTATGTTCCTTTGAAGACTAAGGTGCACCCAACCCAAGCCAATTGCCTCATCTGCATGTGAAAGCTGGACGATGAATAAGGAAGATCCAAGAAGAGTTGATGGTTTTAAGATGTGGTGTTGGTGAAGAATACTGAAAGTTCTTCTACTGCCAGAACTAACAAATCTGTCCTGGAAGGCGCAGCTGGAGTGCTCACTTACTGTGGTCATGTTGTGAGAAGGGACCATTCCCTGGAAAGAGATATCATCTAGGTAAAGTGAAATGTCAGTGAAGAAGAGGAAGGCCGTGAGGAGATGGATTGATACAGTGGCTGCAACAATGGACTCGGGTATAGCAAGGTCTGTACGGCTGACACAAGACCTGGCAGTGTTTTGTTCTGTTGTAGATAGGGTCACTGTGATTCAGAGGTGACTCAATGATACCTAACAACAACAAATTGGGCAAAAGATAGTTTCCAAAACACACAAGCACACAAACCAAGAGCAAACATTATGCTTGATGATAAAATGTTGATTTTTTTCTTCTTACCAATCAAGAATCATCATGACTCAAGCAATAGGTTTACTGTGACTACATCTCTTCATCACTATGATGGAGCACACCAATTAAATGTCCCCCCCCCCCCCCGTACCAGCACTTGTATGCATAACCCTATCCCAAATAAATGCAGAAAACTGTAAGTGACGAAACCACATTCTGCAGGTTTAGGTTCCTGATCGTCTTCCTGAGCACAATTTACAATGTGTGGTGTATAGTTTCTAGAAGGCTCTCACCCCCTTGTCCACCCTTCTCTTGTCCTTGTACACTCTTAGTTCAGCCTAAACCAGTGCGAGGTCACAGCCTGACTCTTCTTCCACTTGGTCTTTTCATAGATGTGCTTTGGATCCCTGGAGCCAGATGGCAATGCTGCAATTGTCTAAATATTCAGCAGTAATGTATTTAAAGACCACAACATGTACCCTCAGGACTCTGCCCCTAACCACACAAAAGGCCCAAGAGCCTTCCTCACATATGTCTGCCAGCTCTATACTGATTTTGCTCAGAAAATTCACCCTTTTCTGGACACTAAGTCTTCATGACCTATAACATTTCTAACACTGTTGGGGTATCTGTTACATTCCTGCTTTGAAGCTACTCTCCTTCTCGGAGTTTCAGTTACTTTATCACACCTACAAAGGAATAAGACAGCCCAGACCAAGGCCCAGCAGTGAATCACCAATCAACAGTGACTTCACCATTCTTCTTCTGAACTTCAGAAATCTGCCAGGAATGTAGGCAAATGTGATAAGAATATTAATTCTAAAAGTTTCATAATACCCAAACTCACTTCTCACCCTAGAAGATGAGTTTTTGCCCCTCAAGTCAAGGACTAATCCCTCCAAGGATCATAATCCTACCTCAAGGCTATCACCTCATTAGATAGACAAACTCATTAATGTCTTTTATTCCCAAAACAACACTGGGATTTTTTTCTTTCCCTCATTTTCCAGAGTTAACAGCAACCCTACTCCTGGTTGCTGCATCTCTGGCTAAACTGGACTTAACTGTATAATAAGGACTTCAGCAGAGGGAGTAAATGAAATTACGCTGGAAAAGAGAAAAGAATGAAAACATCATTTGGGCCAAAATCGAACTGAGTCCGATACGTGTGAGGTGAGAATTCTACTTGGATCATGAAACTCCCACTTTTAAATTTCCTTCATAACTCATACATATTTAATGCTTCGTGGTCTTTTTTGCTACCATCTACATTAGACTTTAGCTCTGTTTTCCAGCCTTCTTCACAGAAATTACATGGACTGGCTAAACCTAAACTCAATGGCTCCACGATTCCTGGTTACTCAGAGGACCCTCTTTTCCCCCGGAGCTAGTGTGTGGTGAGAGAGTATTGCAACTGGGATACAGCTCTTCCTCAAAATTATAAATAGAAACTCCGTCTTGAAACACCAGCAATTTGAATTTTTATTTTTCTATAATAGGAAAGTAAACTGGAGAAGTCATTATGAGGAGAATTCTGGGAGAGGTCTGGCAGAGAAAATAAGCATATATATATCTTGTACCCAAGCCATCCTACTATTGTGTGTATACCACAGAAAAAGAGTTTCAAGGTTTCTGTGATGAATCATATATGATCATTATATTATTGCTTGTAGTATCTGAGAGTTGGGGGAAAACTAGGTGCCTATTACGGGAACAGATAAATGTGTTCCCATGCCATAGATGTCAAGGGATTCTGTACAGTAGGTGGAAAAATTATCTAAATTTATTTTAAAATGCAGAGCTGACTGAAATTTTAAGAAATAGAAAGATGCACCTTGCTGGTAAGAATGTAAATTGATTGTCCTACTTTGGAAAATTGTTTGGCAGTTCCTCAAAAAAGTTAAACATACAATTATCACGTGAGCCAGCAATCCCACTCCTAGGTTTGTGCCCCAAAGTAGTAAAAGCAGGGACTCAAACCGGTGTTTCTGTGCCAATGTTTGTAGCGGCATTGTTTACTACAACCAAAAGTGGAACAATCCAAGTGTGCATCAACAGATGAAAGGTTAAATACAATGTGCTGTATACATACAATGGAATATTATTCAGCCATAAAAATGGGATGAGGTTTTGATACCTGCTATGACATAAATCATGTCATAAATAGGAGCTCTGATGCCATAGTACCCAAGGCATTTGACTGCTAACCAGGAGGCTGGCAGTTCAAACCCACCAGTCACTCCTTGGAAGGAAGACTGGGCAATCTACTTCCAAAGAGATACCGCCTTGGAAACCCAAAGAGGGTTCACTGTGAGTCAAGTTGATTCGATGGCAATAAGCTTGGAGCTTGATATCTATGGAAGTAGATTGCCCAATCTTCCTTCCAAGGAGTGGCTGGTGGATTTGAACCACCAGCCTTCTGATTAGCAGTAAAATGCCTTAGGCACTACACCACCAGAGCTCTCAAAATACAGTATACTTCTCCAATTAATTTTCTGAGTTTTTGATTGAGGTAAGAAATTTGAAAAAGGGAATAGGAAAAAGAGAAGCTACAGGCTTGTCTCACTGATGAATATAGATGCGAAAATTGTTAAAGATATTTCAGCAAACTGAATCCAGAAATTATATCCTTGGGTTTTTGAGGTGGTATCTCTACAGAAGTAGATTGCCCAATCTTCCTTCTGCAGAGTAGCTGGTGGGTCCCACCAGCCTTCTGGTTAGCAGTCAAGTGCCTTAGGCACTATGCCACCAGAGATTATTATTTTTTTATTATTATTATTATTTTCCTGGTGGGTCTAGTGGCTAGGATTCAGTGCTCTCATCGCTGTCACCCCTGCTCGTTTCCTGGTGAGGGAAATCCTTTTGCACTCCTTCTTGGTAAGGATCTCTGGTGGCATAGTGCCTAAGGCACTTGACTGCTAACCAGAAGGGTGGCAGTTCAAACCCACCAGCCACTCCTTGGAAGAAAGATGGGGCAATCTACTTCTGTAGTGATACTGCCTTGGAAACCCAAGGAGGGGTCGCTATGAGTTGGGTCCGACTCAATGGCATATAA
>NW_006921597.1:84654-89726 GCF_000298275.1 Orycteropus afer afer | reverse complement strand
GAGAGAGGGAGAGAGAGAGAGAGAAAGAGAGAGAGAGAAATTTATCTTAGGAAAATGGCTCACACACTTATAGAAGCTGGCAAGTCCAAAGTTCCTGGATCAAATGTCAAGCTGGAGGCTTTTCCACGTCAAGCTGGAGGATTTTCCCGACTCTTGCAGCCTCAGGGACTGAGGAGCTCAAGGCTGGCAGGCAGTACACCGGCTGTTGACTCCAACGAATGACGAATCCAAGATCTCTAGGCTGAATGGTGGATTGTTCACTCACGGACAGTAGTAGGTAGCACAACAGAATCCTGATCCATAGAAGAATGTCTCTTTTCCTGGAATGTCCATAGATATACTGGAAGCAGGCCACACCCCTAGGGAAACTCCCTTTCAACAGATTGCCTGCTCAAAACATAATCATCTGACCCCATCATGGAAATACCTACATTACAACAGCTTAAGCCACACAAAATTGTGGACCAGCCAAGTTGACACACAACTCCAACTATCACAGTCCACCCTTGTCAACTTGGCAGTTGTACACATCTTCTTAACCATATATAATCTCTAAATAAGGACAATTATAAAGTCATATTTGCACCTAACATGATACACTAACACACGTACAACCAAAATGCATTAACCTTATTTACATTTCACAGTCCATAACATAAAGAAACAAAAATATTTGATGAACGTATACAATGAAGAAATATAGCAATCACAGTCTTTGTTTCTGCAGCTGGTCACGTGGTCGTAGCTAATATTCAGAACTACCTTCTTCCACCACCCATTCTGTATTTCCATTGCCTTCAGCAAGCACCTCAGCTGCTCATGGTAGATCCCACCATGGAGCTAATTGCCAGTCTCCTTATGGGGATTAACAACCACCAGCTGCCCAGCCACTCAACCAGGCCCAGGCAAGTTGACACACAAACCAAACTACCACATCTGGTCTGTACAGAGCTGGGGGCACGCAGGACAAAGCAGAAAAGGGTGGGTAAGGGAGGAAGAGCTTTCCAGGCTCTTTACATCACACATCATGAATTGTATTTATTAAAACGGTCAGTTACTGAAGTCTATGGATGGAGGCTTACAGTTTTCTGTGGATTATTTTTATAGTAACACTTGCATACAAGTGTTACTATAAAAATATGTACGTTTAATGGGTGCAAATCCAGAATACTGACTCTATGAATGAATCCCAGATGCAGATTCAGATTTGTATTCTTTGTCTCTGTCAGGCAAATCAACCTTATCTGCAACTGTGCTGAGGGTGGCAGGGAGGCAAGAAGGACCCAGACGAAACACCACCTTCAGGTGGAAAAAATTCCGGTGACAGGGAATCACCAGTATAAAGAGGATCTTTACAACAGTCAGGACTAAAACTTCCATTAAAAAACAAAACAAGCCTACTGCCCTCGAGGCGACTCTGACTCTCAGCCACCAAGTGGGACAGAGAATTGCTCTAGGGGATTTTCAAGGCTGTAAGGCAGACTTTCTCATCTATCAGGGTGGAGCAGCTGTCAATTCAAACCATCAATCTTTTGTGCAGTAGCCCGATGCTTTAACCACAGAGGCATCAAACCTCCCAGGAGCACTTCTCTCAAGCGGACCTTAAAAATTTTTGTGCGGTGCCTCCGTAGAGCCAAAATACTGTGGTTGGTATCTCAGGTGATTTTGGGCAGAGAAATGGGGTCAGGATTATGGCGCTAATAGGAGTCTTCCTCCCTTATTTTTTAAAAAAACTCCCCCCTCCCCCATCCCCATCCCGCCGAAGACTATAGAACAATTACATTGAAGTAAAACCAAATATGTTTCCGCCCGGTTTCGAACCAGGGACCTTTCGCGTGTGAGGCGAACGTGATAACCACTACACTACGGAAACCACATAGCTGCTTTATACGAGGAATTTTTCATGAAAATCTCTGAGCCCTGCCGCAAGATTTAAGATGATTAAGACAGGGCAACCGAGTCTGCACAGATCGTAGTCTCGCAAAGGCCCATTCTTAGGTCAAGTCTGAGGTGCGGCTGAAGAACCAATTCCCGCCGAGACTTCCCGGACTGGAGGGCCTCCAGAGCGCCCACTGGCCTGACAGCACTCGGTGTGTATGCGGGTAGTTCGCCTTTTGGAGAAGGCAGGGAGAAAATGGTCTTCGGAGGCGATCGTTGGAGGAGGGGGCGGCACCCTGGAAAAGAAGGTATTCACCTTCCAATTGGCTGCAAAGGACCTCTTTCCAGTGCTGATCTTCTTGAGGACTAAGGTGTGCCTGACAGAAGCCAGGGTATTTTCAGTGGCCTTATATGCATGTGAGAGCTGGACAATGAACAAGGAGGATGGAAGAAGAATTGATGCTTTTGAGCTGTGGTGCTGGTGAAGAATGCTGAAAGTACGTGGACTACTGAAAGAACTAACAGGCCTGTCCTGGAAAAGTGCAGCCAGAATGCTCCTTGGAGACTAGAATGGCCAGACTTGGTCTCACATAGTTTGCTCAGGTTGTCCGAAGGGACCATTCCCTGGAGAAAGATGTCATGCTTGGTAAGGTGGAGGGTCGAGGAAAGTGGAGAAGGCCCTCAACAAGATGGATTGACACGGTGGCAGCGGCGATGGGCTCAAGTATAGCAAGAATCAGGACTGGCCGGTGTTATGTTCCGCTGTGCATGGGGTCGCTATCAGTCGGAGAGACTCCACGGCACCTAATAACAACAACAAAGAGTTTGATGCAAAGCCATCCCATCAGGAGGTAGCAGAAAATACAGGTTTATTATTTTCCTGGTGGGTCTAGTGGCTAGGATTCAGTGCTCTCATTGCTACCACCCCTGCTCGTTTCCTGGTGAGGGAAATCCTTTTGCACTCCTTCTCGGTAAGGAGCTCTGGTGGCATAGTATCTAAAGCATTTGACTGCTAACCAGAAGGCTGGCGCTTCAAACCTATCAGGCACTCCTCCGGAAGAAGATTGGGCAATGTACTTTTGTAGTGATATTGCCTCAGAAACCCAAGAAAGGGTCCGACTCCACTGCAGTGAGTTTTAGTTCTCCTCCTTTAGGAGTTCTGGTGACGTAGTGCCTAAGGCATTTAACTGCCAACTAGATGGCTGGCGGTTCAAACCTACCAGGAACTCTTGGGAAGGAAGATTGGGCAATCTACTTCCATAGTGACAATGCCTCAGAAATCCAAGGTGGGGACTGATGGCAGTGAGTTTGGGTTTTTTGGTTTCCTCTGTAGGAAATATCTTTAGTCTCACTTGACACAGAAGCCTCAGGCTCCAAGGCCTTGCCCAGGCTTGGGGAGGGGAGAGGCCAGGAGCCTCAGTGGCTGAGAGCCCTCATGAACTGCATCCTGCTCTGGGTCCCTGGGAACCGCCACCACTCCTGCTGTCCTATCTTAGAAACAGATGGGACAGCTATCTTAGAAAGCTAACCTTTCACTTTCACAATTTTCATTGGAGGAGAATAAAGTAGAACTGAGACAAAAGTTCAAATCTTCCTTTTCAAAACAACTGCAAATGCACAAAAGGTTAAAACAATAATAACTTCTTGTATTCTTCCCTGACATTTACCAATGAACATTTTCCACCTTTGCTTGTTGGTATCTCTCCATATTTATGTATTTGCTACACCAATTGAGAGTAACTTACAGATACCACAAGATCCTTTGGTTACCCCTTTCCTTTGACAATATCCCTCTAAACCAGCCTCTCCGGAAACTCTCATCTTAGTCCTTTCAAGAAGACCCCTCTTGATCCTTCAACATAACTGTCAGGTGTGACATGGATCCCCTCCATGAATTACAAAGAGTTTAATCACTGGGGAATTCTCAAGCTTTTAAAGATTACCTTCCAGGAACCAGTGAAAAAGAGCAAATCCTTTCAGTAAAATCAATTGTACGTTACACCGACATGTTCATTCCCTCCTATTTTTATCCCATGGTCAGTTTCCCATGATTGTCTTGAACATGGGTCGCCATTCTGTTTCCATTATGTAGAGTAATGCCTTAAAGTAATTAATGTAATTTTGGACCCCACTGACCCCACCCAACTCAATTAATTGTGCAGGAGGAGCTGAAGGGCTTAGATAGGGGGAGAAGGCAGAGTGAATAACAGGTGCAGCTATCACGAAAGCCGACGGGCTTCCATTGGGCCACACTCAGCTCAGAGTTGGGGAAAGGGGAGGTCGCGAACCCAGGTGTCTCTATGAGTTGATGGCTTCTGTGGTAGGCAATGTGCAAAGCAAAGCAAAGCTCTTTTAACTGTATCTTCAGTATAACCCAGATCATAGGTTACAAACCAGACAAACAAGATCCGATGTCCCAGCCTGTCCAGTTTTCTGAAACTTTGGAGCCATATCAGTTGCTATGTAGAAGACCAGTGGCCCCAGCCAGTGGTTAGAGAGTTCACTTTTGTGTTGAGATGAGGACCACAAATCCTCTATTCTCTGGATAGCAATGGGTTAGTGCATTCGGTTGTAAACAGAAAACTTTGTGTTTCAAACCCACCCAGGTTTCAAATGTAAAGTGTTGCATGTGTCTGCTCTCTAGATCCTCTCACGTAAGAACAGAGAAGAGACCTTGCTTAGTATGTCTTGCCTATAATAGAGGGGCTAAACCTCAGATCCTCCCAGGAGAGATATTAAGAACTAACTAAATATATGCCTAGGAGCACTGGTAGCACACTGCCTAAGGCACTTGACTGCAAACCAGAAGTGATACTGCCTCGGAAACCCAAGGAGGGGTCACTATGGGTCGGGGCTGACTCCATGGCAAATAACAACAACAACAAATATATGCCTAAGAACACAGCACAGCCTTTTATACTTCTGAGGAGTGGCTGTGGGTTTGAACTGCCAGCCTTCTGATTAGTAGTCAAATGCCTTAGGCACTATGCCACCAGAGCTCCCAGGATCGGCATAGAAGAACTTTAAAACAGTTATTATAGTTGCATCCTATTGTTGTTGTTATGTCGTTGTTGTTATGTGCTGTCGAGTCGGCCCCGACTTATAGTGACCCCTCCTTGGGTTTCTGAGGCAGTATCACTACAGAAGTAGGATTGCCCAACCTTCCCTCCGAGGAGTGGCTGGTGGGTTTGAAC
>NW_006921597.1:46271-66157 GCF_000298275.1 Orycteropus afer afer | reverse complement strand
GGCAAGAGCACTGAGATATTTTACAGGGTGCCAAACAATGTAAGAATCATGGAATTAAAATGGAGATGCATTTTATATTTAGCATCTATTTCTTTTTTAGGATATTTTTAAATGTACCAAGTATTTTCACTTGAATTATAATTTCATCCACGTACAGCACTTTTTTGCACTTTCCCATCCTTCTGGACTGTTCACTGTTTTTTCAGGAGACCAAGTTTATTCACCTCTCTCACTCGCCTTTCAATATCCCTTTTTAACCCAATTCTCGCCATCTTCACAAAGAATGTGAATATGTCCTGCTGACAGCAAGCCCGTCTCCTCACTTCTTCAGCTTTCTCCCCCTTTTTAAAACAGAAGCATCACATATAATTTCATGCTCCTTTTCACCATCTGCCCTACATCACTTCATAACCAAGTTCACAATTTCACTTACATCTGCTCAGCTTTCCCTAAAGTGATCTTTCAAACTCTCATAACTGCATGACCTGTTTGATCTTAGCCTTTATTCTCTGTCATTCTCATTATCTGCCCCTGGGTCCTCTGAGACCGCTAAATGCTCACTTTTCAGACAATAATCTCATGTATGAAATGAGGATAATACCTCATTTCATTAACAAGTTGTGGGGAAGATTAAATCCGATAATGCCTGTGGCCATGCCAGACACGAGTCTTGCACCAGAAAAGATCCTCAGCACATGCAGGTGAAAGCAGAGCCCCTACTGCTCTGCCAGGGTGGCTGGTAGTGTTTGCTCATGTCTGCTCTTTCCTCCAGCCAGTCTCTCCACTCTCCTGGGCTTCCACAACATGAGCAACGTGAGCCAGCCCTTCTGTCTCAGTCACTACAGAGCATACTCAACTGCCATGCATCCTTGAGCAAGAGACCACACCAGATCAATCAGAAAATGGAAGGATAGTTTGACTCCAGATTCTGCCAGCAATGTGATTAGCATTCAACAGTCCTGACCTTCAAGCCCAGGGCCCAGAAGTAATAGACTCCATGGCTCTTGGGTCCACGTACTCTTATTGCTCACTTACTACCATCATTTCTTTCCATTTCCTATATTTGCCTATAGGTAATGGCACTCTGGTGTGATCTTACATCTATTTTAGGTTTGGCTGCTGTAGTCATGAGAATGTGCCTTGTAGACCTTCTTTATACACCGTACTTAATAGGCTGAAAGGCCCAGCTGCTATGCTTCAAAATCTATGTCTGTGTTTGCTCTGAGGCCCCACCTCCCATAGGCTGCTCCCGACCAATAGCCAAGTGCAGTGGGGATGCTGACCCATTCCTGAGCACCTGGGACTCTTTGTTGGCTGACATTAGCTCAGTGTCTCCAAAGCTGCTTTGATGAATCTTCCTTAGACTGCAAGGAACAAGTCTTCTCTCCTTCTCAGATCTGCCCTCAACAATCATCTTCTGCTTCCTCACTACTCTGCTCACATTCCAACAGTACTTCTCTTCTTTCTTTTTATTCCTATGCTCCTTTGGTAGGTCATTTTGAATTTGGTAAAAGTGAAACTCATTTGAATCATGAGTGCAGAAGACCAGGCCATGAGGGTGAGTACCAACTACTTACCTCACAGGGCCAATCCCTAGGGCTGGGCACAGGTCCAGGCAACACAGACCACCATGTTAGGTGTAATTGTTCTTTTTTCTTGTTATATTATCTGTTTTGAAGTGGGTGATAATATTTTTCTCCAGGTCATGATATTATCTGCCAGTGACAGTTGTGTTTCTTCCTTTCTAATATTTGTTTTCTCAGTCTCTCACTTCTATTTCCATGTCTATTTATTTGTCTTTTCTGACCTGAAGATCATCAACTGAGAAAATTTACTCAGGATTAAAAAAGGCACAGAGAAGTATCCTTAAGTCAACACCACCATTTCCTTAGATATTACTCACTAGAAAGAGTTAAAGAAGAAAAGGAGGTAGAACCAATGTCCTTTTGTGAAAGACCTTCATGTATACTTTTTCCTCAAAGGTTTCTATGGAACTGCAAGGAGGAAACACGTTAATAGTATCTTCGGACTCCACTGGAGACCTAGAAATAGAACCTCAGTTAATACTTACTTTGAGGAGGGGCACAATGGAATAAGCTCCATCAATCTGGGCATCTTTGTCTATTTGCATTCAGACTAGAACCTGACAAGTCAAAGCCAGGTCAAGACAAGACTAATAAGCACAGTTATCACAGGGCACCAACCACCTGACAGCACCATGTAGATAATTCTAGATAGCTCCCAGGGATTTTCCTCTTCTCTTTGATCCATTTTCTGTCTGCTCCATTTGCCCTCCTACCACAGGAGAAATTCACCTTTGACCCTTTAGAAATAGTCCTTTGTGAAGAAAGCCAATTAAATACTTTCCTTGCTTTTCACTGACTTTGTTTTTTATTGTTGGTTTCTAAAAATTCTCTATATGTTCAATATTTGAGTCATTTTTCACATAAGTATATTGCAAATATCTTCTCACAGTCTGTGGCTGGCCTTTCACTCTCTAAGGTGATTTTTCATGAGCAGAAGTTTTCCTATTCAATGAAATCCAACTTATCTTTTCACCTGCTGGGCCTTGGTGGGTATCACACTCATTATATAGGCAAAATCAAGTAATTGAACCTTTAAAAGGAGAGTAAATCCAAAGCAGGAGCCAGTAAGATATTCCAACGATGGAGAAGATGTTAGAAACGTGGTCCTAGGGTCCAGGGAGGGATAAGTTTATGAGTAAAATCCAGATGGAGTTGACAGGAAGCTGTGAGGATGGCCTTTGGACTTTCCACAAGCATAAAGGGCAGATACACCCATGGGATTCGGTGTCTATGGCAACCAACAATACCATTGTCCACCACTCGGACATTCTCAATAGCACGCTTTGTCTCTAGGGAACCAAAATGCATCCTCAAGAGAGCTAAGTTAAGTAAGCTTCCAAGCCATGGCCCAGAACTGGTCTGTGCAGAACTGAGAGCATACTGGGATAAGGGACAAGGAAGGCAGAGCCTTCCAGGATCTTTACACCACACATCATGAATTGTGTTTATTAAGGTCAGTTATCTAAGAAGGAGCTCTCATGGTGTAGTGCCTAAGGCATTTGACTGATAACCAAAACACTAGAGGCTCAAACCCACGAACCACTCTTTGGAAGGAAGATTTGGCAATTTACTTCTGCAGTGATACCTCAGTATGAGTTGGATCCGACTCGATGGCAGTGAGTTTTGTTTTTGATTTATGGATGGAGGCTTACAGTTTTTTGCAGATTTTTTGTGATAGAGGGTATGCATACAAGTGTTAATATAAAATTATATACATTTTTTAATGGATGTGAATACAGAATATTGACTCTACAGTCCCAGATGGAGATCTTGATTTATTTTCTTTGCTTATGTCATGCAAATCATGTTGTTGTTGTGTGCTGTCGAGTCGGCCTGACTCATAGCAACCCCTCCTTGGAAGTAGGATTGCCCAACCTTCCTTCCGAGGAGTGGCTGGTGGGTTTGAACCACCAGCCTTCTGGTTAGCAGTCAAGTGCTTTAGCCACTATGCTACCAGAGCTCCTACTAATCTCTAACTGTGCTGGTGGTGGAGAGAAGCCAAGTAGGACCCATGGGAAATATACCTTCAAAGACATTCTCTCTTCTTCAGCGTCAGCCTGTAGGGAAGGTTCTGGTGATAGAAGAGAACTTTTAGAACTATAAGGAACAAAGCTTCCATGGGGGGTGAGGGGGCAAAGCCACTGACATGTAATTGATTACACCTCATGTCCACCCCACAGAACAGGTAGGGTTTCCCAGCCTGTAAATCTTTACAGGAAGCCTCATCTTTCTCATGGAGCGGGTTCAAACTCTCAGCCTTCCTATTTGTAGCCCAGTGTTTCAAACACAACCCACAAGAGCTCCCAAAACACTCTGTTAAGGGTTCCTTAGCTCTGTGTCATGCCTCTGTAGAGCCAGATGACAACTGTGTTGGTCTGTCAACTGATTTAGGACAGAGAAATGAAGACTGGTTTACTGTGTTGAATAATGAGACTTCTTCTCTCATGTCTATTCATTCATTCATTCATTTGAAGACTCTCAGCAAACAATTTACTTGAAATAAAAACAAGCTGTTCCTGCCTGGTTTTGAACCAGGGACCTTTCACATGTGAAGTGAATGTGATAACCACTGCACTACAGAAACCATATATTCTTCTTATTTTAAGAAATTATTCATGAAAATCGGAAGACATGCCCTATCCATTCTTTTGGCTTCCACCCTATGAAATTAAAATACATTTGAAATTCCACTGCCAGCAGCAAAGTGCGAGAGAAAGCCCTGGAGAAAACCACCACCAATCCCTTCAGGCAAAAGAGACTGCTTCTTCTATTAGGCCCCAACTTACTTTTCCATCCCTAACCCAGAAGCGAGGACCTCAGGGACCCACAGCAAGCCTTTGGGACCCTACAGTTCACTAGGGTTCCATTTTCAGAACTAAGCTCCCCTGGGCTCTTGAGTACCCCATAGCCCAGTAACTGTAGATGCTGCCACTCTGGGCTTTGGACAAATAATCTTGACAAATAATCATTATTCATCCCCCACTTGTTAGTTGTCGTGGAGTCGATTAGGACTCAAGGTGACCCCACATGTGCAGTGTTCAGCTGCTCCATAGGGTTTCCAAGGCTGTGACCTTTCAGAAGCAGATTGCCAGGCCTATCTTCTGGGGGGCCTCTGTGTGAGTGCATAACCATCTGCCTGTAAAATGGAAAACAAGTGTTGAGAATGTGGAAAATTGGAACCCTCATCCATTGCTGGTGGGATTGTAAAATGGTACAGCCTCTGTGGAAATCCCTTGAGTGGTTCCTCAAAAGGTTAAACATAGTCATCTGACTATGTTTGTTGAGTCATATGACTCAACAATTCCACTATGAGATACTCACTCCTAAAAATTGAAAGCAGGAGTGCAAACAGGTATTTGTACATCAATATTCGCAGCAGCATTATTCTCAATAGACGAAAGGTATAAATGATCCAGCTACCTATCAACAGATGAATGGATAAAAAAAAAATGTGGCATATATTCATACACTTTTTTTTGTATATTCATATAGGGAGCTCTGGTGGCATAGTGCCCAAGGCATTTGACTGCTTCCCAGAAGGCTGGCGGTTCAAACCCACCAGCCACGCCTCAAAAGGAAGATTGGGCAATCTACTTCCAGAGAGATACTGCCTCAGAAACCCAAGGATGGGCCGTTAAGAGTTGAAGACTCCACAGCAGTGAGTTTGGTTTTTTGGTTTTTTATATTCATACAATGGAATTTTATTCAGCCATAAATAAAGGAAGTCCTTATACATGCTAGGAAGCTCTGGTAGCATAGTGCCTAAGGCACTTGACTGCTAACCAGAAGGCTGGTGGTTCAAACCCATCAGCCACTCCTCGGAAGGAAGGTTGGGCAATCTACTTCTGTAGTGATACTGCCTCGGAAACCCGAGGAGGGGTCGCTATGAGTTGGGTCCAACTTGACGGCACATGACAGCAACAACAAGGGCAGGTGGAAGGGGAAAAGTAGGAGTTATTGCTAGAGGGGCACTGAATTTCTGTTACCTGCCCCCCCCCCAAATGAAAACCAAACCCACTGCCATTGAGTAGATTCATGTCACTAATAGTGATCACCACTGGGTTTCCAAGGTAGTAAATCTTTATGCTTCCTTCAGTGAAGCAGCTGGTGAGTTTGAACGGCCAACATGATTAGCAGTCAAATGCCTTAGGCACTGTACCACAGAGCTCCTCGAATTTCTGTTAAGGATGATAAAAAAAAATTTGGAAACTGATGGTGGTGATTGGTTCCACAACACTGTAAATCTAATTAGCATCATTGAGTTGTGCATATAAATTGGTTGAAATGGTAAGTGTTTCATTATATATTTTATCACACACTGAAAATGATTCGTATTTCCAGTCCACCCAGGAACAGAACCCTCCTCCCCATCACCTCTGCTTTGGGTCTAACCTACATTCTTTTTTCTCAAATCCTATGGTCTCAGCCCCTTTTAACTCTCCACACTCTGGCTCTTGTGTTGTCTCTTGTTCTATGGGACTCAATTTAAGTTAAATACTTTAATCACACCTTCATGTTTTGACTGTACCTTAGCAAAGCCTGAAACATGTCTCTTAGGACATTTGTCTGTTTGAAAATATCAAAAAAGCAACACAGGTCAAGTGAGCCTTGGTGGCTTGCATTGGATTCCTTTGAACATCAGGCGACTTGAGACCCAGTATAAACTGCAGGACCCAGGGGCAGCTCACGCATATATATCCAGATTGCTTGATTTCTCCCTTTGTAATCCTGAGATAATTTTTGAAGGGCAGTTTTATTCCAATACCTGAAAATCCACCAATCGTGACCCTGATCAGAACAGATAGAGGACATTTGCTCTAATATCGTTCATGGTATTATTCGCTCAACCAATATACAAGTTGGCAAAATCAAATTTCTCCAAAGGCCTCTCTAAAGATCCAGATACTGAAACAGGCCTTTTCCTTTGTTATAAATACATTACACCAATACCTAACTTGGGTATTTCTAAATATGTCAAATTTTTCTCACTCTTTTTTCATAAAAGAGTTTTAAGGGTACTTATCCATATGTTCTATGACTTGGAAATGACTCAATGGCAGTAGGTTTGACTCATATTTAAAACTCCTTACTTTCATATTTATCTCAATTTGTAAGTAAAACAAACTATCAATGTTTTTATCTTTATTTTTATTGTGATTTGAGTGAAAGATTTCAGAGCAAATTCATCTTCCATATAGCAGTTCACATACACTTTGTCTCATGACATTGACTGCAATCTCCCACAATGCAACAGCTCTCCTCCCACTTCCTCCTCATAGCCACCTCTTCTTCTCTGTGCCCTTCCCTCCCATGCACTCCTGCGCGCCCCCCAGCTGTCTCCCTGTGCATACCAGCCCTTCTATTCTCCCATGATTGATCTCTCCAAGAAGTGTATCTACCTAGCTCATATGCCTGTCTTTTGTTTGGCTGGAAGCCACAGGAGTGGGTTCAATTCCAGACCTGAAGGGCAGCTAGGGGCCATAGTCTCAGAGGTTTCACCAGGCTCTATCAGACCAGCAAACTTGGTCCTTTTTTTTTTTTTTTCAATGATTTTGAGTTTTGTTCCACATTGTAGTCCCACTCTACCCAGGATCTCTTACATAGATCCCTCTCCAAGTGGTTGACAGTGGTAGCCGAGCATCATCTAATTCTTCTGGTTTCATTGTCATATAGGCTGAGGATAGCATGGTATACCAGCCCTCTCGACTAATTCTTTCCATGTGTCTTTGGTTTTCTTCATTCTTCTTTGCTCTGGTTGAGGAGAGACCCATTGTTGCACCTAGATGGCTGCTTGAAAGCTTTTAAGTTCCCAGTCACTACTTGCCAAAGTAGGATGTGGAACAATGTTTTTGTGTAGTATGTTATGCCAATTGAGCTTGACGTCCCATGACCATGACCCTGAGCCCACAGGTCCAACTACTCGCTCCCTCTAGGGAGCTGGCTGTGGCCAAGAAGTGACTACAAACTTGCCCCTTGTTAGCTCTACTATATGCTTGGGAATTCTTACAGAACATACAGATACCCTTGTAGAAACATTGTCTGCCAACCCTATACATGGTCTTGGACACATTCCCCCCTTCATGTTGTTGTTATGTGCCATCGAGTCAGACCTGACTCACAGTGACCACTCCTTGGGTTCTGAGGCAGTATCACTACGGATAGTAGAGTGCCCCATCTTCCTTCCAAGGAGTGGCTGGTGGGTTTGAACCGCCAGCCTTCTGGTTAGCAGTCAAGTGCCTTAGGCACATATCCATTATGTCACCAGAGCCCCGGCACCAAATGCTGCTGTGTTGTTGTGTGCTGGGCGCTAGGAAGCTGGATATCTATTTTCCCTGATGCCCTCTCCTCCAGCGATCACCTCCGAAGCCCATTTACTCCCTGCCTCCTTCAAAGGGGGAGCTCTGGTGGTGTAGTGCCTAAGGCATTTGACTACTACCAGAAGGCTAGCAGTTCAAACCCACCAGCCACTCCTCGGAAGGAAGATTGGGAAATCTACTAACATAGTGATACCCCGTCGAAAACCCAAGGAGAGGTCGGTCCAACTCCACAGCAGTGCGTTTGGTTTTTGGGTTTTTCTTCAAAAGACCAGCTAGCCTGCTACACACAAAGCGCTGTCAGGCCATTGAGCGCCCATGGAAACCTCCAGGCGCACAAGTCTTATGGAGAGTTGGCTTTTCCCGACCACACCAAGACCTCTGGTGGCTTCGTGCCTAGGGACTCCACTACTAACCAGAAGGCTGGCGGCCATCACTCGGAAGGAAGATTGGCAACCTACTTCCATAGAGATACTGCCTCGAAAACCCAAGGAGAGGTCGCTATGAGTCTGGATCTACTCCACTGCAGTGATTTTTTTTTTTTTTTTTTTTTTACCACAGACCTGATTTAACAATGCGCGATTGCGAGGTTACAGCTTGTGGAGAGAAGATGGCCCAATCCAGGACAGCGAACCAGCTTGCAGGGAGGAGGCGCCCAGGGTGAGAAGGGGGCGGAGCAGTAGTCTCTGAGATCTCCAGCATTCAAAAGGATAGAAAACCGTTGAATCAAGGTCCCGGGACCACGAATCACATTTCTGACCTTTCCCGAAACTGCACGTGCACTTTTCCGATCTTAGTTGATGACAACTCCATCCTTGCATATGTTCAGGAAAAAGACCCCACAGCTAATTGTTTAGAATTCGATTCTTCTTCTTCGCCAAACGTGCACGTTTGGTACAAATGAGCCCTCCCTTTTCTAAGGTCTGAATTTGGACAAATGACTCTCCTGAGAAAGGCGGGAATTTCACGCGCCATCTTCGGCTTGCTCAGACCTTAGGATATGACGAGACCCCTAACCTCTGGGGTTGCGACTGGACTGCCTTTGCCGCTACTTGTCGATTCTGCCCCTCAGAAGCAGCCTGTTCCTGGCCTTCTTGGGGAGTCGAAACGTGCCTGACACGCCTCTGCTCCACTGTTCTCTCCCACTCCCTTCAGGTTCCGCCTGCAGAGAAGCTTCTGGAGGCACTTTTTTAGAGATCTCCAGTAAAGCAAGGTGCCTAAGTGCGGAGCGCCTGGCACGCACCGCAAGTTTATAGTTCTCCAGGAACCCGCAGTTCTCCCCTCTGCAGGAGGAATTCCTAAGGGTCCTGATGAGACAGAGATGCGGCGATTCATTTCCTAGTGTGAGCGGATGAGGCAGGAGGTAGATCAGAGAGAAGGTAAGAGGAAGGGTGCGTTTTGAAATTTCCTGATCTAAAGCCACCGATAAATCAGTCTTCGCTGGAATGAGAGATCCTAGCTCTGGTAGCAGGAGCTCTGGTAGCATAGTGGCTAAAGCACATGACTGCTAACCAGAAGGCTGGCGGTTCAAACCCACCAGCCACTCCTCGGAAGGAAGGTTGGGCAATCCTACTTCCGTAGTGATACTGCCTCGGAAACCCAAGGAGGGGTCGCTATGAGTCAGGGCTGACTCCACGGCACACAACAACAACAACAACAGCTCTGGTAGCATAGTGCCTAAGGCACTTGACTGCTAACCAGGAGGCTGGCAGTTCAAACTCACCAGCCACTCCCCAGAAGGAAGGTTGGGCAATCTACTTCCGTAGTGATACTGCCTCGGAAACCCAAGGAGGGGTCGCTATGAGTCAGTTCGGACTCGATGGCACATAACAACAAGGTCGTTGGTATGGGAGGTAGTCCTGGTGCATTTCCCTCTTCATTTTGAACCAAAGACAAAGTCAAGCACCGCATCCTGGTTTCCAGTGAGCTGGCAAGTTCGAGCTTTCCCCAGGGTGGGAGCACTTGAACTTCGAGTGTGAAGGCAATGCAATGAGCACAGCATCAAGAATAGCAACTGCTGGAGAAAAGAACACATTCTTGCCTCAATCTTCTTTTCTTTGTTCTCGACACTTTCACTCTCAATTTATTCAGTACAGGAGGACTGATTACAGCAGGGGTGGGTGTGGAGGGGAAGACCCAGCCCCACCCCCATCCCCATCAGCACTGGCACACGATGATAACTAAATAAATAATTGGCGGTGGGTGGGGAGAAAGGTGGTAGAGCAAACACTGACAGCACAGGGAGGGGCACAAGAGTCCCCTGCGACCACCATCAACACTGGATGAACTACCATGATCGGGGAGGAAAGGGCTCACAGGCACAGATCCCCAGAGCCACTGAGGGGCCACATCATCACTTTTGTGGAAGGGGGTTGTTGTCTTTGGAACATGGACCTTTATTTGACTGGAATCTAGCCCCTTGGTTGGTCAGTCAGACTCAGATTCTCAAGAGGCCACTGTCTCCCAGGCTTGTGGGTTGGTCTATTCAGGATCAAAGAGACCAATGGGTCTTTATTACTTGGTGTCCTGATTGGGCAACTCAGGACCCAGGACAGGAAATGGACATTGTCACTAGCCTTCTGACTGGTCCACTCAGGCTCCAGGACATCAGAAGGCCATTGTTCTTTTGGCTCCCAAAGTTGTTGTGCACTGCTGAGTCTATTCTGACTCCCAGGGACCCTGTGACAGAGGGGAAGTGCCCCATAGGGTTTTCTAGGCTGTAATCTTCACAGGAGTAGATTGCCAAGTCTTTTCTCCCATAGAACTGCTGGTAGGTTCAAACCCCAAACCTTTCAGTTACCATCTGAGCACTTAACCAGGGCTCCTTAGTGCCACCAGTAGGTCTTAGTAGGTCCACTCCCAACCCAACATCAATGAGTGACCCAACAGCACTAAGTCTTTTTTGATTGGTCCATTCAGGACTCAGGACAATAATGCTTTCTGGTCACCTAGAGCTATGATTGGTCTACCAGGAAAGCAAGGGCCAGGATCAAGGAGCAGGCAGGAGGTGTAGAGGGCCCCACGGAGGGGGAAAATCTATTGGCATCGGGGGAGGCGGCAGGGCAGGAAATACAGCCATCTGGCTGGAAGGAAGCCAGAGTGAACCCTGAGGGAAGGGGTAGCTTCTGGGACAGCAGAGTGCCCAGCCATTGCTGGGAGAAGATTAGCGGTTCAAACCCACCAGCCACTCCTCCGAAGGAAGACTGGGCAATAATATACTAACGGAGAGATACCACCTCGGAAACCCAAGGAGGGGTCGCTATGACTGACATGAGGGCAGTGAAAATATTCCTTGGGTCCCAGCCTCACCAGGGTACAAAAACTGGGGCTAGGGGACTAGTGGCGCTTGATGCAGCTCCGGACCCATCACTTGCGTTGATAAGGCTCAAAGTCTCGGGGAGAAGCAGGGCTGCGGTTGCAGGTGGGGTGCACTCAGTCCTCCAACCCCTCCATCAAGTCAGCGACACTCTACATAGTAATGGGGCACGAGGTCGTGCTGGCCCCAGGCCGCTAGGTACACCTGGGCCGGGCCTCTCCAGGCAAGAGACGCCGGTGAGCGTGAGAACGGTGGTCATGCCACAGTGATGGCCGAAGAGGATGTCCGTCTCCAGGAGGTCTCACCATTAGCATGCGGGCGGGGTCCACGCTGAAGTGTTACGTGAGGCACTTGAACATGTAGGGGCTGGATTTGCCCACCACCGGGGCCTGGCTCTCCGAGGCCATCTCCGCTGCAGCAGCCAGGCTTCTGGTGCCCGGGTTCGGCTGCGGTTATTGAGCAGGTGCCAAGGGTAACGGTCGATGGCCACGAGCAAGCAGTCGGGGTCACGCAGGTGCGCGCCAGTTTCTCTCATCTTGGCGAAGACCATGTGGTCGTCGTATCCCACGAACACGGCGCGCACGCGCGGGTCCTAGCTGGGAGGTCTCGCGCCAGGTGCAGCCCCCGCAGCTCGTAGGTCGCCGCGCAGCCGCTTCCCGCCCAACACAAAACACTGCTCCAGGTGCGTCGGGCTGCCCTGGCTGGCACTGGCCCACCGGCGCGCGGAGTGAAGGGCCAGCTCCGACTGCGCGCACTGGCTGTTGTTGCTCACGAACTTCAGCGACTCTTTGCGGGCCTGCGTTAGCTCTTCCAGCAGCTCTGGGACGCCGGGTAAGGTCCGCTCTTGGTTCCACAGGACCTAGTTGCAGTGGAACAGGGCTCCTTGCTCCGGGCTTAGCACATCCGGCTGGGCAGCACCGCGCAGCCACTCGCAGAATGTCAGGCTGCCCGCTGGCCGCCTGCACGCCCGGGCCGCGCAGCTCTCCCAAGGCGGCCATGGCGCGCTCCTCAATTTTTTTTTTTTGAAACTTTACTTCTGAGGAAACTCAGGGAGAATAACATTAATGTCTTCCAGCAAGAGAAAATCTTTGCCTACTGTCGGTTGCTGTGAAGCAAAGGTGAAATCCCGTCCAGACACTACAAGCCCTGTGAACTACCTGGGTTAAAACGCGCTCTTCATGACCTGTTGAAAAATTAAAAGTTAAAAAAAAAAAAAAAAAAAGTAAACATAAATTATTTTCAGGCATTAGAATAAAACTGCCCTTCAAAAAAATATCTCAAGATTGCATGAGGAGAAATCAAGCGATCTTGAAATCTGCCCCTGGGTCCTGCGGTTCATACTGAGTCTCAAAGGCCTGAGGGTGCAAGGAATTCAATGCGGATCATTTTCAGTGTGTGTGATATAATATATATGACGAATCACTTGCCATTTCAACCATTTTATGTGCACAATTCAATGACACTAATTAGATTCACAGTGCTGTGGAACCATCACCACTATCAGTTTCAAAATTTTTTCATAATTTTTAACAGAAATTTAAGGCACTCTGGTGGTGGAGTGCCGAAGGCATTTGACTCCTAATCATGAAGTTTGGCAGTTTAAACCCACCAGGAGCTCTGCAGAAGGAAGCTTAAATATTTACCTCCTTGGAAATCCAATTGAGATCACAGAGTTGCTATGAATCTACTCGAGGGTAGTGGGTTTTGTTTTGTTTTGTTTTTTGGTAACAGAAATTCAATGCTTCTCAAGCAATAACTTCTTTCCCCGTTCCATCTGCCCCTAGTAACCAGTAATAAACGTTTATCTCTATGCGTTTGCCTTTTGTAGATATTCCAGATACATGGGATCATATAATATTCTCTTGTGTCTGGCTTATTTCATTCAGTATAAAACATGGTTCATCCATGTCTTAGCATGTATATGAACTGCCTTTCTTTATGGGTCAATAACATTCTATTGTATGAATATATACTTTTTTTAAAAATCCATTCATCCGTTGATGGATACTTAGATCGTTTATACCTTTTGGTTATTGTGAATAAAGCTGCTATGAACATTGATGTAGGAGTGTCTGCTTGCACTGTTGCTTTCAATTTTGGGGGTTATGTATCTAATAGTGGAATTGTTGAGTCATATGGCAAGTCTGTGTTTAACTTTCTGAGGAACTATCCAAGGGATTTCCACAGAGGCTATATCATTTTACAATCCCACCAGCAATGGCTGAGGGTTCCAATTTTCCACATCCTCAACAACACTTGTCTTCCATTTTTCAGCCAAACGGTTATGCACTCACTCAGCGGGCCCTCAGAAGACAGGCCTGAGAGGTAACAGCCTTGAAAACCCTATGGAGCAGCTGCACATGTGGGGTTGCCATGAGTCTTAAGGGACTCCATGGCAACTAACAAGTGGGGGATGAATAATGAGAAATTACACTGAAGATCTTTTCATGAAAGTAGGAATCATTTGTCAAGAGCTAAAGCACTGACTACTAAAAAGGTCCACAGAGGCTCTGGTCTGAAGCCCAGATTGGCAGCATCCACAGCTTCTGGTCTGAGTGGTACTCGAGAGCCCAGGGGATTGTAGTTCTGAAAATGGAACCCTAGTGAACTGCAGGGTCTCAAAGGCTTGCTGTGGGTCCTTGAGGTCCTCATTTCTGGGATGGGGTAGAAAAGTAAGTTGGGGCCTGTGGTAGTTATGTTTGTGTGTCAACTTGGCTGGGCAGCTGGTGGTAGTTATTCCCCATGATGAGACTGGCAATCAACTCCATGGTGGGATCTACCACAGGCAACTGCCTTTTGGATGTGGTCTGCTTTCTGTATATAAAGAGAAGGCTTGGGAATGGTCTCTAGCTTATGGCACGCTTGGACCCTGCATGTAGCCGTGTCTTTGCTCAGCAGTCTGCTATGCTCTGCTGACGTTGGGACTTACAATGGACTTAAGTTAATGGCCTGTCGTGTGGTTTGGTAACATCGGGACTGTGCCTTTTTACTTGTCAACCTTAGGGCTTCTCAGCCTCAGCAGCCTGCAGCTGTCTGAGTGAAGAAAAGCCTCTAGTTCCAGTGGAGCAAGAGGCAGAGCTGGACCCCAAGGTTGATGGGCTTTCACCCAGCCCCTAGAGCCTGGCAATTTAAACTTGGACTTAAAGCCTCCAAACTGTAAGAATAAACTCCTGTTTGTTAAGGCCATCCCATTTGTGGTATACTTCTTGTCAGAGCAGTACTAGGTAACCAGAACAGGGCCTAATAGAAGAAGCAGTCTCTTTTGCCTGAAGGGATTGTTGGTGGTTTTCTCCAGGGCTTTCTCTAGCACTTTGCTGCTGGCAGTAGAATTTCAAATGTATTTGAATTTCATAGGGTGGAAGCCAAAAGAATGGATAGGGCATGTCTTCTGATTTTCATGAATAATTTCTTAAGATTAGAAGAACACATAGTTTCTGTAATGTAGTTGTTACCATGTTCACCTCACACACAAATAGTCTCTGGTTCAAAACTGGGTGGGAATCCCTTGCTTTTAATTCAAGTACATTGTTTGTTAATGAATGAATCAATGAATCAATGAATAGACAGAAGAGGAGAAGTCTCATTATTCAGAACAGTAAAGCAGTCCTCATTTCTCTACCCTAAGTCAGACAATAGACTGAACATTTCTCATCTGGCTCTATGGAGCCATGGCACACATAAGGAATACCTAATACAAGTTTCTGGGAGCTCTTGTGGTGCTGTGTTTGAAGCACAGAGCTACTAACTGGAAGGTTGAAGGTTCAAACCCACTCCAAGCGAGAAAGATGAGGCTTCCATGAAGATTTACAGGCCGAACCCTGCACTGTCCTATAGGGTGGCTATGAGGTGGAATTGAGTGGATGTCAGTGTCTTTTCTTTCTTTCTTTCTTTTTTAATGGAAGTTTTAGTGGCATAGTGCCTAAGGCATTTGACTGCTAACCAGAAGGGTGGCAGTTCAAACCCATCAGCCACTCCTCAGGAGGAAGATTGGGCAATCTACTTCCAAAGAGATACCACCTTGGAAACCCAAGGAGGGGTCACTATGAGTTGCAATAGACTCCACGGCAGTGAGTTTGGTTTTGGTTTGGTATGCATATACCCTCTGTTGCAAATAATCTGCAGAAAACTGTAAGCCTCCATTCATAGACTTAGATAACTGCCAATTTTAATAAATACAATTCATGATGTGGGGTGTAAAGATCCTGGAAGGCTCTCCCTTCCTTGTCCACCTTTTTCTGCTTTGTCCTTGCATGTCCTCAGTTGTGCATAGGCCAGTTCTGGGGCAGGACTTTGGAAGCTTGCTTAACTTAGCTCTCTTGAGGATGTATTTTGGTTCCCCAGAGCCAAAGTGTGCTGTTGAGAATGTCTGAGTAGTGGACAGTGGTATAGCTGAAGGCCATACACACCCAATCCCAGTGGTGTGCCTGCCCTTTATGTTTGTGGAAAGTCCAATGGCCCTCCTCATAGCATCCTGCTAGTTCTGTATGGATTTTACTCAAAAGCTTGTCTCTTCCCTAGATCCTAGGACCATGTTTCTAACATTTTCTCTATCACTGGGATGGGAGGTCTTCCTGGCTCCTGTTTGGATTTATTCTCCACTTGAAGGTTCAATTACTTAATCTGGCCCATATACTGACTTTGGTGCCCACCAAGGGCTAGCAGGTGAACTAAGCCTTAAATGTGAAAAGATAAATTGGATTTCATTGAATGGGAAAGTTTCTGCCTGTGAAAAGTTACCTAAGAAAGTGAAAGATGAGCTACAGGATGGGAGAATATATTTGCAATATACTTATGTGAAAAATGACTCAAATATTGAGTATATAAAGAATTTTTAGTAATTAATAATAAGAAACAAAGCCAGTGATAAGTGGCAAAGTATTTAATTGGCTTTCTTCACAAAGACTATTTCTAAAGGATCAAAGGTGAATTTCTCCTGTGGTAGGAGGGCGAATGGAGCAGACAAAAAATGGATCAAAGGGAAGAGGAAAATCCCTGGGAGCTATCTAGAATTATCTACACAGTGCTGTCAGATGGTTGGTACCCTGTGATAATTGTGCTTGGTCTTGACCTGGCTTTGACCTGTCCTGGTTCCAGTCTGAGTCCAAACAGAAAAAGATGCCCAGGTTTGTGGAGCATATGCCATTGTGCCCTTCCTCAACTAGGTATTAATCAAGGTTCTATTTCTAGGACTCCAGTGGAGCAGGATCCAGGTAAGGGGTGGGAGGCAGGCAGGCCCCAATCCCATAGAGCCAGGAAAGGGCAGAGAGATTTCCAACAGCTCAGGGAGACAAACTTGTCTGTTAGTTTGTCATCCCATGGGGCTTGCACTTTGCTGTGAGGCTTGAGGCTGTGCCAGTGGTGTTTCAAACACCAGCAGGGTTGCACATGGTGCACAGGTTTCAAAGCAGCTTACGGCTGAGACAGACTAGGAAGAAGAAAGAGGCCGTCCACTTCTCAAAAAATTGGCCGGGGAAAACCTTATGAATAGAAGAGAAACACTGTATGATACATTACTGGGCAACTTTATGAATAGCTTGAAAACATTGTCTGACAAAATGCAGGAAGATGAACCCCTTAGGTCAGAAGGCACTCAAAATAGGACTGGGAAAGAGCTGGCTGCCTCATCAAGGTAGAACCAACCTTAATGATACGGATAAAGTAAATCTTTCAGGACCTCTGTGTATTGATGTGTCACAACTCAAATTGAGGAAAAACAGCTGCAAACATCCATTAATAATTGGAACATGGAATGTATGAAGTATGAATCTAGGAAATTGGAAGTTGTCAAAAATGAAATGTAATGCATAAAGATTGATATCCTAGGCATTAGTGAGCTGAAATTGACTGGTTTTGGCCATTTTGAATCAGACAACCATATGATCTAAGATGCCAGGAATGACAATTTGAAGAGGAATGGCATGGCATTCATCATAAAAAAAAAAAAATGAAAAAAAAAAAAAAAAAAAAAAGGATGCTTCAAGATCTGTCCTGAAGTACAATGCTGTCAGTGATAGGATAATATCCATATGCCTACAAAGAAGACCAGTTAATACTGCTATTATTCAAATTTATGCACCAACCACCAGAGCCAAAGATGAGGAAACTGAAGATTTTTATCAACTTCTGCTGTCTGAAATTGACCAAATGTGCAATCAAGATGTGTTGCTTATCACTGGTGATTGGAATGCAAAAGTTGGAAACAAAGAAGAATCACCAGTAGTTGGAAATTTTGGCCTTGGGGACAGAAATAAAACTGGAGCTCACATGATAGAATTTTGCAAGACCAGACTAATTCATTGCAAATACCTTTTTTCAAGAACACAAACAGTGGCTATACAGATGGAGTACACAGGAATCGATTGACTACATCTGTGGCTAGAGGATATGGAAAAGCTCAATATTTTCACCCAAAACAAGGCCAGATGATTGTGGATCAGACCATCAACTGCTCATATGCAAGTTCAACTTGCAGTTGAAGACAATTAAAACAAGTCCATGAGAGCCCAAATATGACCCTGAATATATCCCTCCTGAATTTAGAGACCATCTAAAGAATAGGTCTGATGCATTGAAAACCAATGACTGAAAACCAGAAGAATTGTGGGATGACATTAAGAACATCATCCATGAAGAAAGCAAGAAGTCACTAAAAATACAAAAAAGAAAGGACCAAAATGGATGTCAGAAGAGACTCAGAAACTTGCCTTTGAGTGAAGACTAGCTAAAGCAAATGGAAGAAATGACAAGATAAAAGAGCTGAACTGAAGATTTCAAAGGGCAGTTCGAGAAGACAAAGCCAATACTATAAAGAAAAGTGCAAAGACCTGGAGTTAGAAAACCAAAAGGGAAGAACACACTCAGCATTTCTCAAGCTGAAAAACTGAGGAAAAAAATTTAAGCCTCAAGTTGCAATATTGAAAGATTCTATGGGCAAAATATTGAATGATGCCAGAAACATCAAAAGAAGATGGAAGGAATACACAGAGTCACTGTACCAAAAAGAATTGGTTGATCTTCATCCATTTCAGGAGGTGGCATATAGTCAAGAACCAATGGTACTGAAGGAAGAAGTCGAAGCTGCACTGAAGGAATTGGTAAAGAACAAGGCTCTAGTAATTGATGGAATACCCATTGAGATGTTTCACCAAACGGACGCCCCGCTGGAGGCACTCACTCGACTATGCCAAGAGATTTGTAAGATAGCTACCTGGCCAACTGACTGGAAGAGATCCATAGTTGTACCCATTCCAAAGAAAGTGATCCCACAGAACGTGGAAATTATCAAACAATATCATTAATATCACACACAAGTAAAATCTTACTGAAGATAATTTAAAAATGTTTGCAGCAGTATATTGACAGAGAACTTCCAGAAATGCAAGCTGGATTCAGAAGAGAATGCAGAATGAGGGATATCATTGCTGATGTCAGACAGATCTTGGCTCAAAGCAAAGAATACCAGAAAGATGTTTACTTGTGTTTTATTGACTATGCAAAATCATTAGATTGTGTGGATCATAACAAATTGTGGATAACATTGAGATGAATGGGAATTCCAGAACACTTGAGGAACATGTACATAGACCAGGAAGCTGTAGTTTGAATAGAACAAGGGGACACTGCATGGTTTACAATCAAGAAGGGAGTGCATCAGGCTTGTATCTTTTCACCATACTTATTCAATGAAGAAGAACATGGCATCAGGATTGGAGGAAGAATCAGTAACAACCTGAGATATGCTGATGACACAACTTTGCTTGCTGAAAGTGAGGATGACTTGAAGCATTTACTGATGAAGAATGAACAATGTAGTCTGCAGTATGGATTACATCTCAATATAAAGAAAACAAAAAACCTTACAACAATTAGACCTAACATGGTGGTCTGTGTTGCCTGGACCTGTGCCCAGCACTAGGGATTGGCCCTGTGAGGTAAGTAGTGGTACTCACCCTCATGGCCTGGTCTTCTGCACTCATGATTCAAATGAGTTTCACTTTTACCAAATTCAAAATGACCTACCAAAGGAGCATAGGAATAAAAAGAAAGAAGAGAAGTACTGTTGGAATGTGAGCAGAGTAGTGAGGAAGCAGAAGATGACTGTTGAGGGCAAACCTGAGAAGGAGAGAAGGCTGGCTGGAGACTTGTTCCTTGCAGTCTAAGGAAGATTCATCAGAGCAGCTTTGGAGACACTGAGCTAATGTCAGTCAACAAAGAATCCCAGGTACCTCAGGAATGGTCCCCCATAGCATCCCCACTGCACTCGGCTATTGGTAGGGAGCTGCCTATGGGAGATGAGGTCTCAGAGCAAACACAGACATAGATTTTGAAGGATAGCAGCTGGGCCTTTCAGCCTATTAAGTTCCATTATAAAGGAGGTCTACAAGGCAAATTCTCATGACCATCATAGCAACTGAACCTAAAATAGATGTAAGACCATAAAAAAATATCATTAACTAGTGGCAGGTAAGGGAAATGGAAAGAAATAATGGTAGTTGTCTGGAACTTGCATGGTAGAATTTTGCAAGACCAATGACTTGTTCATTGCAAACACCTTTTTTCAACAACACAAATGGCGGCTGTACACGTGGACTTCACCAGATGGAACACACAGGAATCAGATTGACTACATCTGTGGCAAGAGGCGATGGAAAAGCTCAATATCATATATAT
>NW_006921597.1:38867-44918 GCF_000298275.1 Orycteropus afer afer | reverse complement strand
GAAGGGAGTGCGTCAGGATTGTATCCTTTTCCCATACTTATCAATCTATATGCTGAGCAAATAATCCGAGAAGCTGGACTATATGAAGAAAAACATGGCATCAGGATTGGAGGAAGAATCATTAACAACCTGAGATACTTGCTTAAAGTGAGGATGACTTGAGGCACTTTCTGATGAAGATTGAGAAACATAGTCTGCAGTATGGATTACATCTCAATATAAAGAAGACAAAAATCCTCACAACTGGACCAATAAGCAGCATCATAAAAAATGGAGAAAAGATTGAGGTTGTCAAAGAATTAACGTTGCTTACTTCTACAATCGAGGCCAATGGAAGCAGCAGTCAGGATATTAGACAACGTGTAGCACTGGGTAGGTCGGCTGCGAAGGAACTCTTTCAAGTACTGAGGAGCAAGGATGTCTCCTTGAGTACTAAAGTGCACCTGACTATTGTTGTTGTTATGTGCCGTTGAGTTGGATCCCTCCTTGGGTTTCCGAGGCAGTATCACTACAGAAGTAGATTGGCCCATCTTCCTTCCGAGGAGTGGCTGGTAGGTTTAAACCGCTAGCCTTCTGGTTAGTAGTCAAGTGCCTTAGGCACTATACCACCAGAGCTCCCAAGATGCACCTGACACAGGCCATGATATTTCCAATCGCCTCGTATGTATGTGAGAGGTGCACAATGAATAAGGAAGACAGAAAAAGAGTTGATGCTTCTGAGTTGTGGTGCTGGCGAAGAATGCTAAAGATACTATGGACTGCCAAAAGAACTAACAGATCTGTCCTGGAGAAAGTGCAGCCGAGATGCTCCTTGGAAGCAAGGATGGCCAGACTTCGTCTCACCTACTTTGGTCATGTTGTCAGAGGGGACCATTCTCTAGAGAAGGGTATCATGCTTGGTAGAGTGGAGGGTCGACGAAAGAGGGGAAGGCCTTTGACAAGATGGATTGACACGGTGGCTGTGACAATGGGCTCAAGTATAGCAAGGTTCATGGAGCTGGCGCGGAATCGGGCGGTGTTTCATTCGGCTGTGCATGGGGTCCCTATGAGTCAGAAGTGACTCGACGGCACCTAACAACAACAACAATGGTAGTTGTTGTTATGTGCCGTGGAGTCAGACCTGACTCATAGCAACCCCTCCTTGGGTTTTGAGGGAGTATCACTATGGAAGTAGACTGCCCAACCTTCCTTCTGAGGCAAACATGGAAAATGGAAAGAAATAATGGTAGTAAGTGAGCAATAAGAGTACGTGGACCCAAGAGCCATGGAGTCTATTACTTCTGGGCCCTGGGCTTGAAGGTCAGGACCGTTGAATGCTAATCACATCGCTGGCAGAATCTGGAGTCAAACTATCCTTCCATTTTCTGATTGATCTGGTGTGGTCTCTTGCTCAAGGATGCATGGCAGTTGAGCATGCTCAGTAGTGACTGAGACAGAAGGGCTGGCTCACGTTGCTCATGTTGTGGAAGCCCAGGAGAGTGGAGAGACTGGCTGGAGGAAAGAGCAGACATGAGCAAACACTACCAGCCACCCTGGCAGAGCAGTAGGGGCTCTGCTTTCACCTGCATGTGCTGAGGATCTTTTCTGGTGCAAGACTCGTGTCTGGCATGGCCACAGGCATTATCGGATTTAATCTTCCCCACAACTTGTTAATGAAATGAGGTATTATCCTCATTTCATACATGAGATTATTGTCTGAAAAGTGAGCATTTAGCGGTCTCAGAGGACCCAGGGGCAGATAATGAGAATGACAGAGAATAAAGGCTAAGATCAAACAGGTCATGCAGTTATGAGAGTTTGAAAGATCACTTTAGGGAAAGCTGAGCAGATGTAAGTGAAATTGTGAACTTGGTTATGAAGTGATGTAGGGCAGATGGTGAAAAGGAGCATGAAATTATATGTGATGCTTCTGTTTTAAAAAGGGGGAGAAAGCTGAAGAAGTGAGGAGACGGGCTTGCTGTCAGCAGGACATATTCACATTCTTTGTGAAGATGGCGAGAATTGGGTTAAAAAGGGATATTGAAAGGCGAGTGAGAGAGGTGAATAAACTTGGTCTCCTGAAAAAACAGTGAACAGTCCAGAAGGATGGGAAAGTGCAAAAAAGTGCTGTACGTGGATGAAATTATAATTCAAGTGAAAATACTTGGTACATTTAAAAATATCCTAAAAAAGAAATAGATGCTAAATATAAAATGCATCTCCATTTTAATTCCATGATTCTTACATTGTTTGGCACCCTGTAAAATATCTCAGTGCTCTTGCCCTGTCGTGAATTACTTCATGTGGCCCCTCTAGGTACAGTCCTCCATTTTGTGAGGTAACGTAAATCTTAGCATCCAGGCCTGTGTGAGAGATCACAAGCTCCACAGAAGAAAGATTTGGCATTCTGCTTCCAAAAAGACTTACAGCCTCAACACCCTATGGAGGCCACTCAGCCCTATCCTACAGGATCACCGAGTCAGAATCAACTCAATGGTAGTGGGTTTTACCCCTGTGGTTATGGTCCATTTTGTAGTGAGTGGTCTGTTATGTTAATGAGGCCAGATTAGACAGGGATAAATCTTGAGGCACTGCCTTACTAGAGGGTGTGACTCAAGTCACTACCCTAAGTTTCCTTGAGGACATGATCTCATCTAATGTATACAAATGCTCTGGAAAAGTTTGCTGTGTCGCTCTGGATCCTGCACGTGGTCCATCATTATGTGACCTGCGGTTCACGGGAGTTGAGACAGCAGCCAGTCGTCTTACTGCTTTGTGTTTGCTGGCCAACCCAACCACATGAGTGAGAGCATCCCCAAGACTGCTGCCTGACCCTCTGTTTTGGGACTTGCCAGCATCTCAGCTGCATGAGCCATTTGCCTGGCAGTTAGTGAGCAGTGTGAGATGTAACAGTGAAAGAGCAAACCCTAAGGTGGGAGGGAGAGTGCAGAGGGGAAGAGTAGTAGTTGTGATTAGAGATGATGGACTGGTACAGCAGTTTGGAAAAGCTGGGCCTGTGAGATGACATCTTTAATTTCCACCTCATAGGGACCAACCTTGTGGAGATTCTTCTAAAATAAATTATTCAAGTGGCTCCCAACAACCATATGAGACAGATTTTGTTTTTTTATGGTCCTACAGCTGAGCCTCAAATGGGCTCAAATACTCTAGAGCCTAATTACTTGCAACAGTAAGAAATATAGTGAAGGTTCATGATATGTTAATCTTTAGGGTAGGATGTTTTTGAGATGTCAGAATTTGTTACTCCTTAGATGTCAGAATTGGGGGAAGGTAATACAGAACATTGCTCATAGGCAAGTTTCAAGTTGAAGCTGGAGAAAACTAAAACAAGTCCACCAGAGCCAAAATACGACCTTGATTATATCCCACCTGAATTTAAAGACCATCACAAGAACAGATTTGACTCATTGAACATCAGTGACCAAAGATTAGAGGAGTTAGGGATGACATCAAGAACATCATATACGAAGAAAGCAAAAGGTCCTTAAAAAGACAGGAAAGAAAAGACCAAAATGGATGTCAGAAGAGCCTCTGAAACTTTCTGTCGAACTTAGGAGTCGCTAGGAGTCCGAAAGGACTCCTAGGCAAACTTTTACAGTAACACTCCTGGACAAGTGCGGGGAGCTCTGCTTTTTCTCCCTTCCTCGCCCTCTCTCTCCCTCCCCACTCTGCTACGTAATAAAAGCCATTGTCTTCTCCCCAGTCTGTCTCTCCGCACAGTGCTCCTGGACGTCTAGTCATCGCCCACTCGTTCCTGCTTTATCTTGTCTTCACAATTCCCTCCCCCACCGCCTCTTTTTCCGCTGGGCACTCACCGACTTCAACCAAATGGAGCAGGGCCAGGGGGCACGGGGACGCTCTAAGACGCCGGCGGATGGGGATAGGCAAAGCAAACTAACACGCCGCTGGACGCAGCATGTCTAGGGCCCCACTAGGCCTAGGCTTGATCACAGGCTTCTGCGGCGGGTGAAGTGCAAGGAGGGGCGAAGGCCGTCTGGCTACTCTTCTAGCTTCGGAATCGCCTTGGGCACAGGTTTCGAAAGTGAATTGCTGCGCTGTTCCTGGCCCCAACCTGTCCGGTTTCCCGAGACTTTGGAGCCTGAGCAATTGTACCACAGAACGTGGGGGCTCTGCCAAGTAGTAACTGAATAGTCACTGTTCTCCACGGTATCGCCAACGTCTCTGTGGCGCAATCGGTTAGCGCGTTCGGCTGTTAACCGAAAGGTTGGTGGTTCAAGCCCACCCAGGGACGGTCCCATCATTTTAAAATGCATTGTTCTCTTTAGGTCCGAAGACCTTCCCACATACCGGCCATAAACAGACTTCTCATCTGCTTTGTCTTGCCCACAGCAGGGGGACCTAAGCCTAGAAGCTCCCACGTGACCCTATTGACAATAAAATACGTTGTATAGCTGGGAGCTTGGTGCTGCTTGAAAGAGTAAAATCATCACTACCCACTGCGTTACTCTTGGCATCCGAGTGTCTGCCATTGTTGGTAGTAGTATTGATTCAACCCTTTCCATAAACAGTATCTCTCAAATGCCAGCACATGGGATCGCCACACTTTTTGTAAGTGAATTCTAGATGTTACCTGATTCCCTTGAAATGTTATTCGTGGCTTGCTGTCCAGCTCTAGGATGAAAATACCTGCTCTGTAGTGAAGTGCCAGTTCAAGGGGATTGTTGAACGTCTGCTCCTCTAGAAATGCCCTATTGCTGCCACTGCTCTGATCTGCAACAACCACTATATGGCCGGACTTGCCTGTAGTATAGATAATCCTGTATTGTAGGGAGAAGGCCTGAAATCTCTGCCTAAACAAAAGAGCCAATAGTGAATTGCACTGGCTGGGAATCGAACCCAGACCTCCTGCGTGGGAGGTGGAAATTCTGCCATTGAACCACCAATGCTTCTCTTTGTGCTGTTATGTGGAAAGTAACCAGAAGAAATCCATCGAATCACTTCAAAAAGTTCTAAAATAGACTTTACATTGTGGTGATTTTGAAAGACAAAGTTAACGACCTGGCAGACACACAAAGCTAAGGATTAAAAGGAGAATGGTGTAGTGGTTAAAGCATTCGTTGGTGGTTTGAAACTGAGTAACTGACTCCATTTTGTAACTCTATTTTGTAACTCAGCTATGGCTGGCAATATCTTGCTAAAACTCCATTTTATGTGGCTGAAGTAAACATCTCATCCTGCTTCCACTCTGGTTAGTTAGGGAGTGCCACCTTTTGTCTTTTTCTTCTCCTCCATCCCAGGCACATAAAGCAGCTAAATCACCCCTCAGTGAAGACCTGTGCTAGAGCACGTACTCTGGGGTGATTATCAGGACTAGCTCCCATCACCCCTTGATGGACACCTGTGCTAGAGCATGTACTCTGGGGTGACCTGTGCTAGAGCATGTGCTCCAAGGTGGTTATCAAACTAACTCCCCTCACCCCTGGATGAATGCCTGTGCCGAAGCACGCACTCTAAGACCTTGAAACTGCAGCTTCTGCTTCTGTATTATCGCTTGCTTGCCTGCCTTCTAAAGCCTGCCTGAAATCAGACTTGTTGCTGCAGCATAGGAGTGTGCTTCAGCTCCCTGCAGTCGGCTAGCCTAAATAACCTCTTTTATCCAAAAGTGGACATTATAGTGGCTATTATTTTAAATTGAACCCCTAACAAAACCGCCAGCCACTCCATCGAAGAATCTGCTTTCGTAAAGAGAGAGAGCCTGGGACACTCCATGGGTGTTGTTATGAGTCGGACTCCTGTCAATGCAGTGAGTTGTTCGTTTGTTCCTTTTATATGAGGCAACAGTATAAAGTGATGGCTTTCAAATTAAAATATCAAAATATGAAAGTAAGCTGTTTAGCCAGATCAACCTACAACTCAGAAAAGGGACCTTTTCAATTACATAACAGAGTCTCCGTAGATAAACATCAGAAATTCTTCCAGCCTCCTTCTTTGTTGTTGTTGTTGTTAAGTGCCGTCGAGTCGTTTCCAACTCATAGCGACCCCATGCACAGCAGAACGAAACACTGCCCGATCCCGCGCCAGCCCCACAAT
>NW_006921597.1:36552-38412 GCF_000298275.1 Orycteropus afer afer | reverse complement strand
AGAAAGCAAAGCATTGTGTAGATCAATGTCCACGAATCAACCCCAAATCTTCTCTACCTAGGTGAGAAGTCAGAGAAGATCAGCATCAGGCAGAGCTGTAGGTTTAGGCACTGATCATGGTAGGATGGAGTTGCCATCAACTAATATGGGAAAAGAGAAAATTTAGATTTCTGGGGGATAATCTCTGGTTCAGTTCCGGGTCAGAGGAGAGGCTTGAAAAGCCAGAGTATCTCTGTTTCTGAGTTAGAGTCATTTCTTTTTCAAAAATAGCAGGGGGTGTGTTTTAGGGCTCTTCTCACCTGGGTGCCTCTCCTCCCACTTCATCCTTCAACTGTGTCCACTGCCCTGGATCTGGCCACCATCTCTCCATAGGCCACTGCCTCACAAAGACGTCTATCTACGTCAGATCTGGACTTAAGCCCGGATGCACCTACTCACTGGGATACTTCTGGTGTGGCAGGTGAGGGACTTAACAGAGCTTTCAAAAAGTAGCTTCCTGACTCATCTTTTGAAGAAAACAGGGAGGAAACGGTGCTCAGGACAATCCTTGGAAGGAAAAGGCGACATAAGGAAAGTTAGGAGAATCAGCTGCTTGCAAAGCGAATCTCAGGATCTGAGGGTGAAAGAAAAGGGTAAATATCCCAGTTCCTTGGTGACATAATGGCGAGGATTTGGCATTTTCATCTCCCCATTCATTTTCAATTCCTGATTTTTATTATGTAGCAGAGTGGGGAGGGAGAAACTGGGAGAGAGAGGGCAAGCAAGGGAGAAAAGCAGAGCTCCCCGCAGTTGTCCAGGAATGGTGCTGTTGAAGTTTGCCGAGGAGTCCTTTCTGACTCCTTGTTGTTTTTAAGTGCCATCGAGTCGGACCCGACTCATAGCGACCCCTCCTTGAGCTTCCGAGGCAGTATCACTACGGAAGTAGATTGCCTCATCTTCCTTCCAAGGAGTGGCTGGTGGGTTTGAACCACCTGCCTTGTGGTTAGCAGTCAAGTGCCTTAGGCACTATGGTAGCAGAGCTCCTTTCTGACTCCTAGCGACTCTTAAGTTCAATAGAAAGTTTCAGAGGCTCTTCTGATATCCTTTTTAGTCTTGTCTTCCTTTTCTGTCTTTTTAAGGACCGACATTGGTGGACTTGAGAAGGTAGCCATGTCCCGCAAATTTTCGTTACCTGCATGATCAGGGGATGAAAGGGCTCACAGGCACAGATGCCCCAGAGCCACTGAGCGGCCACATCATCACCTTTGTGGAAGGGGGGGTGGTGTCTTTGGAACATGGACCTTTATTTGACTGGAATCTGGCTCCGTGGCTGGTCAGTCAGACTCAGATCATCAAGAGCCCACTGTCTCCCAGGCTTGTGGGTTGGTCTATTCAGGATCAAAGAGACCAATGGGTCTTTATTACTTGGTGTCCTGATTGGTCAACTCAGGACCCAGGACAGGAAAGGGACATTGTCAATAGCCTTCTGATTGGTCCACTCAGGTTCTAGGACATCAAAAAGGCATTGTTCTTTTGGCTCCCAAAGTTGTTGTGCACTGCTGAGTCAATTCTGACTCCTGGGGACCCCGTGACAGAGGGGAACTGCCCCATAGGGTTTTCTAGGCTGTAATCTTTATAGGAGTAGATTGCCAAGTCAGTCTCCCATGGAACTTCTGGTAGGTTCAAACCCCAAAACTTTTGGTTAGCAGCTGAGCACTTAACCAGGGCTCCTCAGTGCCACCAGGACTCCTTTGGCTCTTAATAGGTCCACTCCCAACCCAACATCAGTGAGTGACCCAACAGCACTAAGTCATTTTTGTTTGGTCCATTTAGTTCTCAGGACAATAATGCTTTCTGGTTACCTAGAGCTATGATTGGGAG
>NW_006921597.1:34580-35700 GCF_000298275.1 Orycteropus afer afer | reverse complement strand
ATATATCAGACAGTGTTTCACTAGTATTCATAAGGTTTTCACTGGCCAATTCTTTGAGAAGTGGATGGCCTCTTCCTTCTTCTGAGTCTGTGTCAGTCTGAAAGCTCCAGTGAAACCATCACAGGTGACCCTGCTGGTATATGAAATGCTGGTACCGTAGCCTCCAGCCTCACAGCAACACACACTAGCCACTATAGTATGACAAGCTGACAGATGAGTGGTGGGGCAGAAATTTTAGGTGCATGCATTTATCACCATGTGGTAGATATACTACTTAGAGAACTGAATGAGCTAAATTATAAAATAAAAATAAAGATAAATCGAATTTCTTTGAAATCAAAGCTTGGACTCGTGAAAAGAAAGTAAAAAGGCTAGCCACAGGCTGGAAAAGATGTTTGCAACATATTTATCTGAAAACTTATTCAAATCTTGAATATATAGAGAATGTTAAAAAATCAATTTACAAAGGCAAGCCAATTAAAAGTGGACAAAATACTAGCACAGGCTTTCTTCACAAAGAAATGATTTCTAAGTGGCAACATGGATAAGAAAAAATGTTCAATATCATTACTCAACAGGGAAAGAAATTAAAACCACAATGAGATATTACACACCCAGCAGAATGGGTACATTTAAAAGACAGAGAACGCCAAGTGCTGATAGTAGGCAGAAAGATGAGAAAGCATTCTAGAGCACTGTTTGTCCACAAAAGGTAGTCTTGCACCTACCCCAAGAGCCAGCAATTTCAGGACTTGTTATATATTTAAGGGAAATGGATGCACATGCCCACAAAAATGCCCAGACAAGAATATCCACAGCAACTCCCCACACTTTTTTTAAATTGTCATTTTGGTGAAAATTTACAGAGCAAAATCACTTTCCATATAGCAGTTCATGTATGCTTTGTCTCATGACATTGACCACAATTTACCACAGTGCAACAGCTTCCCTCCCACTTCCTCCAGATAGTTAGTTACCTCTTCCCTGTGTCCATCCCTCCATGCACTCCTATCCCCCTTAGCTATCTCCCTGTGCATAAGCAGCCTTTCTTTCTCCCATGATTGTTCTCTCCAAGGAGTGTATCTACCTCAGGTAAATGTTCAACTCATATGTCTGTCTT
>NW_006921597.1:26776-32533 GCF_000298275.1 Orycteropus afer afer | reverse complement strand
GCTGTGACCAGACGTTATCAAGCACTGACGGTGACGGCCACTATTGTCACTGTCTCTGTGGCGCAATCGGTTAGCGCGTTCGGCTGTTAACCGAAAGGTTGGTGGTTCAAGCCCACCCAGGGACGTGACATGCCACTCTTCTTTTAATAAGAAAAAAACGGGTATATACCCTCCCTGCATATCCTCTCATATAAAAGTCGACAGAAGACCTTGCTTCTCCTCTGTATCCTGCCACAACGAAAGAGCGGTCCAACTCCATGGCACATAACAACAACAACAACCCTTTGAAGCTCTGGTAGCATAGTGCCTAAGGCACTTGACTGCTCCTCCAGCCACTCCTCAGAAGGAAGATGGGGCGATCTACTTCCATAGTGAATACTGACTTGGAAACCCAAGGAGGAGTCGCTATGAGTCGGGTCCGACTCGACAGCACAAAACAACAACCCTTTGAAGGCCTTTTGACACCCGTTTCTCTACCACTGTTTGCTTGTACTGTCAGTCATTTAGGTGTAGTCTAGTCAGCTCCCACTAATGGTCACCCCATGTGTAACAACAAAATGCTTCTCGTTTAACTCTTCCCATATTATTTGAAAATTAACTTGATTTGTGTTTAGTCATTACAAATAATGCTGCAGTCATTTCATATGCATATGTTTGGCAGCTTGTTTAAGTAATTCTATAGGATAGAGTCCTCAAAGAGCAATTGCTCTATCATAATCTTCACATGGTTTCTCCATGATTCCATTTTATCTCCTTTGTTGGCTTTTTAGCTGTCACTCTCTTTTGCCATTTTAGTGATTTCTTCGTGGTATACAGTATGCAGCTTGAACTTACCCCAGTCTTTCAAGTCATGTGGGACCTCCTCACCTTCCTCCTCTGCTGGCCTTGCTGCTATTATTGTCATGTATTTTACTTGTACATGTGCTATAAACTCCGCAACGCATTGGTACTACTTTTGTTGAAATGGTCAAATATCTTAAATAAATTTGAATAATAACAAAAGAGCTTACACGTTCCCTTACACGGATACAATTTCTGGTGCTCTGCATTCCGTTGTGTAGTTCCAGATTTCCATCTGGAGTCAGTTTCCTTCTGCCTGGAGGACCCCTCTAACAGTGCTCCTAGTGTGGGTCTGCTGGTCCTTGAGTTCTCTCAGTTTTTGCATGTCTTAAAATGGTGTTATTTCACCTTCATCTTTGAATGACTTTTTTTTTTTTTACAATAGAATTCTATGTGGAGTCCCCGCCTACCCCACATGGTACTTTAAAGACATTGTACCACTGTCTTCTCAATGTGTGGCTTTCAACAAAAACTCTGATGGAATCCTTCTCTTTGTTTCTTGGTGTGCCCCATGGCTTTTTCCTCTGCATGTAAGATGTCTCTCTTTGACTGAATTGAAAGGATTTGAATATGGTATGCCTAGGTATGGGTCTCTTCACTTTTCTTGTGGTTGGGGTTTGTTCATCGTCTTGGATCAATAGGTTTATAATTCTCAGAATGATTGGAACATTTCACCATTATGTCTCTAAAACTTTTTCCTTCTCCCTTTGGATACATTAGTCCTTGTTTGGTTACCTAGTGCTCTGTGACAGGAATATACCCCAAATGAGATGGCTTTAACAAATGAATTGATTCTTCCAAATTTTGGAGGCTAGGAATCTGAATTCCAAGTGCCAGGCTCTAGGGGCTGGGTGAAAGCCCCTCAACCTTGGGCTTCAGCTCTGCCTCTTGCTCCTGGCCCACTGAAGCTAGAGGCATCTCTTCACTCAGGCAGCTACTGGCTGCTGAGGCTAACAAGGCCAACGTCGACAAATAAAATCCACAGTCCTGATGTTACCAAACAACATGGCAGGCCACTGATTCAAATCCATTGAAACTCCCACTATGGGCAGAGCAGGGCAGGCTGCTGAACAATGACTCGGCTCCGTGCAGTGTTCAAGCATGACAATAAGCTAGAGACCATTCCCAAAGCTGCTTCTTATATACAGGAAGCAGACCACATCCCTAAAGCAGCTACTCAGCTGCTTGTGGTAGATCCCACCATGGAGTTGATTGCCAGTCTCATCGTAGGGAATAACTACCACCAGCTGCCCAGCAACTCAACCAGGCCCAGCCAAGTTGACACACAACCTTAATTAACTACCACAGTCCTCTTTCAGTTTCCCTAAAGTTCACTTGTGCTGTGTCCTTTTTTAAATTACTTTCTGTTTCATTTTCGATATTTTCATTTGCTCATACCTTTATGTTTCCTAGTCATTTTTTCTGCAACATCTGATCTGCTCTTAATCCAATTAAGTTCATTTATCATCGCAGACATTTTTGGTAGTTTTTGTCTCTAAAGCCTGATTTGAACCATTTTTATATATTTTCCATCACTAATTAACATTTGAACATATAGGATGCAACTATAATAAGTGTTTTAAAGTTCTTCTATGCCAATCCTGGGAGCTCTGGTGGTGTAGTGTCTAAGCCATTTGACCACTAACCAGAAGGCTGGCAGTTCAAACCCACAGCCATTCCTCAGAGGTATAAAAGGCTGTGCTATATTCTCAGGCATATAACTAGTTAGTTCTTAATATCTCTCCTGGGTTGATCTGAGGTTTAGCCCCTCTATTACAGGCAAGACATACTAAGCAAGGTCTCCTCTATGCTCTTACGTGAGAGGTTCTAGAGAGCAGACACATTCAACACTTTACATTTGAAACCTGGGTGGGTTTGAAATACGAAGTTTTCTGTTTACAACCGAATGCACTAACCCATTGCTATCCAGAGAATAAAGGATTTGTGGTCTTCACCTCAACAAAAGTGAATACTCTCTAACCACTGGCTGGGGCCACTGGTCTTCTACAGAACAACTGGTATGGCTCCAAAGCTTCAGAAAACTGGACAGGCTGGGACATCGGATCTTGTTTGTCTGGTTGTAACCTATGATCTGGGTGATACTGAAGATACAATCAGATAAAGGAGCTTTGCCTTGCTTTGCACATTGCCTGCCACAGAAGCCATCACCTCCTGGAGACACCCCAGTCAGCAACCCCCACCTCCCCCAACTCTGAGCTGAGTGTGGCCCAATGGAAGCCTGTGGGCTTTCGTGATAGCTGCACCTGTTATTCATGCCGCCTTCTCCCACTGTCTAAGCATTTCAGCTCCTCCTGTGCAACTCAGTTTAGTTGGGTGGGGTCATTGGGGTCTAAAATTACATGAATAACTTTAAGGCATTACTCTACATAATAGAAACAGAATGGTGAACTATGTTCAAGACAATCATGGGAAACTGACCATGGAATAAAATTAGGAATGAATGAACATGTCGGTGTAATGTACAATGATTATACTCAAAGGATTTGGTGTTTTTCGCTGGTTCCTGGGTAATAATCTCTAAACACTTGAGAATTCATCAGGGATTGAAGTTATTGTAATTCATGAAGGGAATCTATGTCACACCTGACAGTTTATGCTGAAGGATCAAGAGGGGTCTTCTTGAAAGGACTAAGATGAGAGTTTCTCAAGAGGCTGGTTTAGAGGGATATTGTCAAAGGAAAGGGGTAGCCAAAGGATCTTGTAATATCTGTAAATTACTCTCAAATGGTGTAGCAAATACATAAATATGGAGAAAGACTGACAAGGAAAGGTGGAAAATGTTCATTGGTAAATGTCAGAGAAGAATACAAGAAGTTATTATTGTTTTAACCTTTTGTGCATTTGCAGTTGTTTTGAAAAGGAAGATTTGAACTTTTGTCTCAGTTCTACTTTATTCTCCTCCAATGAAAATTGTGAAAGTGAAAGGTTAGCTTTCTAAGATAGCTGTCCCATCTGTTTCTAAGATAGGACAGCAGGAGTGGTGGCGGTTCCCAGTGACGCAGAGCAGGATGCAGTTCATGAGGGCTCCCAGCCACTGAACAACAAACAGCTCCTGGCCTCTCCCCTCCCCAAGCCTAGGCAACGCCTTGGAGGCTGAGGCTTCTGCATCAAGTGAGGCTAAAGATGTTTCCTACAGAGAAGACCAAAACAAAACAAAACAAAACAAAACAAAAAAAAACAAACTCACTGCCTTAGGTCTCCACCTTGGGTTTCTGAGGCAGTGTCACTTTGGAAGTAGATTGCCCAATCTTCCTTCCCAGGAATGCCTGGTAGGTTTGAACCACCAGCCATCTGGTTGGCAGTTAAATGCCTAAGGCACTACGTCACCAGAACTCCTAAAGGAGGAGAACTAAAAGTCACTGTAGTGGAGATGGATCCCTCCTTGGGTTTCTGAGGTGATATCACTACAAAAGCACATTGCCCAATCTTCTTTCAGAGGAGTTCCTGATAGGTTTGAACCACCAGCCTTCTGGTTAGCAGTCAAATGGTTTAGATACTATGCTACCAGAGCTCCTTACTGAGAAGAAGGAGTGCAAAAGGATTTCCCTCACCAGGAATCCAGCTGCGGTGGCAGCGGTGAAAGTACTGAGTCCTAGCCACTAGACCCACCAGGAATATGATAAACCTGTACTTTTCTACTACCTACTGATGGGATGGCTTTGCATCAGTCTCGTTGTTGTTGTTGTTGTTGTTGTTGATAGGTGCCGTAGAGTCGTCTCTGACTCATAGCGACCCTATGCACAGTGGAACAAAACACCAGCCGGTCTGAGCCAGCTCCATGATTCTTGCTATACTTGAGCCCATCGCCTCTGCCACCGTGTCAATCCATCTCATTGAAGGCCTTCCCCACTTTCCTCGACCCTCTCTACCTTACCAAGCATGACATCCTTCTCCAGGGAATTTGGATAACATGACCAAATTATGTGAGACGAGTCTGGCCATTCTCGCCTCCAAGGAGTATTCTGGCTGCACTTCCTCCAGGACAGGCCTGTTAGTTCTTTCAGTAGTCCACGTACTTTCAGCATTCTTCGCCAACACCACAGCTCAAAAGCATCAATTGTTCTTCCATTCTCCTTGTTCATTGTCCAGCTCTCACATGCATATGAGGCCACTGAAAATACCCTGGCTTCTGTCAGGCACACCTTAGTCCTCAAGGAGATCAGCACTGGAAAGAGGTCCTTTGCAGCCAATTGGAAGGTGAATACCTTCTTTTCCAGGGTGCCGCCCCCTCCTCCAACGATTGCCTCCGAAGACCATTTTCTCCCTGCCTTCTCCAAAAGGCGAGCTACCCGCATACACACCGAGTGCTGTCAGGCCAGTGGGCGCTCTGGAGGCCCTCCAGTCCGGGAAGCCTCGGCGGGAATTGCTCTTCAGCCGCACCTCAGACTTGACCTAAGAATGGGCCTTTGCGAGACTACGATCTGTGCAGACTCGGTTGCCCTGTCTTAATCATCTGAAATCTTGCTGCAGGTCTTAGAGATTTTCATGAGGAAATTCCTAGCATAAAGCAACTATGTGGTTTCCGTAGTGTAGTGGTCATCACGTTCGCCTCACACGCGAAAGGTCCCCGGTTCGAAACCGGGCGGAAACATGTTTGGTTTTACTTCAACGTAATTGTTCTATAGTCTTCGGCGGGATGGGGGTGGGGAATTTTTTAAAAAAATAAGGGAGGAAGACTCCTATTAGTCAGCGCCATAATTCTGATCTCATTTCTCTGCCCAAAATCCCTGAGACACCAACCACAGTATTTTGGCTCTACGGAGGCACCGCACAAAATAAGGTCCGCTTGAGAGAAGTGCTCCTGGGAGGTTTGATGCCTCTGTGGTTAAAGCATCGGGCTACTGCACAAAAGATTGATGGTTTGAATTGACAGCTGCTCCACCCTGATAGATGAGA
>NW_006921597.1:15221-22001 GCF_000298275.1 Orycteropus afer afer | reverse complement strand
AGATTGTTGTTAGGTGCTGTCAAGTACTCCACCTCACAGCCACCCTGTGCACAACAGAACAAAACACTGCCTGGTCTTGCGCCATCTTCACAGTCCTTGCTATACTTTAGCCCATAATTGCATCCACTTTGTAAATCCATCCTGTTGAGGGTCTTCCCCTTTTTCGCTGATGCTCTACTTTATCCTCCTCCAGGAAATGGTCCCTTCTGACAACATGACCAAAGAAAGTGGGACGAAGTCTGACCATCTCACTTCAAAGGAGCATTCTCGATGAACATCTTCTAGGACAGATTTGTTTGTTCTTTTGGCATTCCATAATATTTTCATATTCTTCACCAATACCACGATTCAAAGGCCTCAACTCTTTTTAGCTCTTCCTTATTCACTGTACAGCTTTCACATGTATATGAGGCAATTGAAAATACCACACCTTGGGTTAGGCACACCTTAGTCTTCAAAGTGAGATCTTTGCATTTTAACACTTTAAAGAAGATTTTTTTGCAGAAGATTTGCCCAGTGCAATATTGTGATGTTGAATTCTTGACTGCTGCTTCCATGGTTGTTGATTGTAAGTCAAAGTGAAAGACATTCCTGCAACTTCAATCTTTTCTCTATTTATTTTGAGCTGCTTATTGGCCCAATTGTGGAGATTTACATTTTCTTTGTATTGAGGTGTAATCCATGATGCAGACTGTAGTCCTTAATCTTTATCAGTTAAGTGCTTCAAGTCATCTTCACTTTTAGTGAGCAAGGTTGTGGCATCTGCATATCACAGGTTGTTAATGAGTCTTCCTCCAATCCTGATGCCACACTCTTCTTCATATAGTCAAGCTTCTCAGATTATTTGCTCTGCATACAGATTGAATAAGCATGGTGAATGGATACAACCCTGACACACTCCCTTCCTGATTTTAAGCCATGTAGTATCCCCTTGTTCTGTTCAGATGAGAGCCTCCTGATCTATGTACAGATTTCTCATGAGCATAATTAAGTGTTCTGGAATTCCCATTCTTCTCTATGTTATTCATAATTTGTTATGATCTTCACAGTCAAATGCTTTTGCATAGTCAATAAAACACAAGTAAACACCTCTCTGGTATTATTCTTTGTTTTCAACAAGATTCATGTGACATCAACAATGATATCCCTTGTTCCATGTCCTCTTCTGAATTCAGCTTGAATTTCTGAGAGTTCCCTGTCAGTATACTGCTGCAACCTTTTTTGAATTACCTTCAGCAAGATTTTTCTTGCATGTAATATTAATGATATTGTTCAATAATGTCCACATTCTGTTGGATCTCCTTTCTTTAGAATGGGTACAAATATAGATCTCTTCCAGTCAATTGACCAGGTAACTGTTTCCCAGATTTCTCCCCATAGACAAGTGAGTGCCTCCAATGCTGCATCCATTTGTTGAAACATCTCAATGGATGTTGTTTTTCACCAATTCCTTCAGTGCAGTTTCAACACCTTCCTTCAATACCATAGGTTCTTGATCATATACCACCACATGATATGCATGAACATTGACCAATTAGTTTTGGTACAGTGACTCTGTATATTCATTCCATCATCTTTTAATTCTTCCTGCATCATTCAATATTTTGCCTGTAGAATCTTTCAATATTGTAACTTGAGGTTTGAATTTTTCTTCAATTCTTTCCGCTTGAGAAATGCCAAATGTCTTCTTCCCTTTTTTAAAAAAATTATTATTGTAAAAATTAATTTTCAGATTTCATCCTTTCCTGAGTGATTGGCATTGGTAGCCGGGCACCTTCTAGTTCTTCTGGTTTTGAGGGCCATCATGTCCTAAGGCTGATTCCTTCAAAATGTCCTTGTTTTTTTGCACTCTCTTCACTGCCAATGATAGGAGAACATTAGCTGCATCTTAGATGGCTGCTTGAAATCTTTTAAGACCCCAGTCACTACTTACCAATGTAGGATGAGGAACAAGACTTTTATGTATTTTATTGTGCCAATTGAGGTTGGTGTCCTCAAATACTATGGTCCTGAGTAGGTAGATCAATTTGACCTCTCTTCCACAGTGTCTGGCTATCTGTGAGGGATTACTCTATGTCTGCCTTCTGTTGTTTCTGTAAAGATTTGGGTATTTTGTATCACTGGTACCTGTGCAAGATTATCCTCTGCTGAATCTATCCTTGGTCTAGAGTATACTCCTGTTCACTGACCCCCATCTGATCTTCTCAGATGTTTATGTGTTATCTGTAGCCTGGTGTTTGGTGTTAGTGGTAATACTGGTTGGTATTAGCATCTGTCGTCTATAACTTATGTACACAATTCAGTACCCTCCTTTTTCCTAATGCTGTCACAGTGGTCACAGACTCTTTCTATACCACCCTTCCCCTTACCCACATCAGCGTGTGGCCCCCTACTAGCCCCAAATTAGTCCCTCCCCTGCCCTCCCCACACCAGTAATCTACAAAGTGAGTTCCCTTTCTCAAGCAAACACTTCATTGTCTTTTTACAGTAATGGGCTCATACAGTATTTGTCCACCTGCAATAGGCTTATTTCACTCAGCATAATGTCCTCCAGGCTCATCCACGTTGTGAGATGATTCACGTATCCTTCATTGTTCTTTAATGCACCTAGTATTCCATTGTGTGAATGTACCATAATTGGTTATCCATTCATCCATTGATGGGCATTTAGGTTTTTTACATCTCTTTGCTATAGTAAATTGTGCTGTGATGAACACAGGTGTGAATATGTCTGTTCGTGGACTGCCTCTCACCTTCTTAGGATATATTCCTAGTAATGGAATTGCTGGGTCAATGGTATTCCTATTTTCAGTTTTTTAAGGAAACATCATACTGTTTGCCACAATGGTTGTACCATTTTACAATCCCACCAGCAGTGCACAAGCATTCCATCTCTCTGCAACCTCACCAGCATTTGTTATTTTCTGTCCCTTTGGGTTTTTAACTCCAGGTCTTTGCACATTTCATTACAGTAATTGACTTTGTCATCTTGAGCTGCTCATTGACATCTTATGTTTAGCTCTTTTGTCTTGTCATTTCTTCCATTTGCTTTGGCTACTCTCTGTTCAAGAGCAAGTTTCAGAGTCTCTTCTGACATCTATTTTGGTCCTTTCTTCCTTTTCTATCTTTTAAATGACCTTTTGCTTTCTTCATGTATGATATTCTTAATGTCATACCACAATTTGTCTGGTTGTCAGTCATTGGTGTTCAATGTGTCAAATCTGTTCTTCGGGTGGTCTTTAAATTCAGCTGGGATGTGATCAAGGTCATATTTTGACTCTCATGGAATTGTTTTAATTGTCTTCAGCTTCAACTTGAATTTGCATATGAGCAACTGATGGTCTGTTCCATAATCAGCTCTTGGCCTTGTTTTGTCTGAAGATATTCAACTTCTCCATCACCTCTTTCCACAGAAGAAATCAATCTGATTCCTGTGTATTCCATCTGGCAAGGTCCACATGTATAGCCACCATTTATGTTGTTGAAAATAGGTATTTTCAGTTAATCAGTCATTGGTCTTGCAAAATACTATCATGTGATCTCCAATGTCATTTCTATCACCCAGGCCATATTTTCCAAATGCTGGTGATTCTTCTCTGTTTCTAACCTTTCCATTGCAATCACCAACAATAGCCAATACATCTTGATTGCATGTTTGGTCAATTTCAGACTGTAGAAGTTGGTAGAAAATCTTTAATTTCCTCATTTTTGGCTGTGGTGGTTGGTGTGTAAATTTGAATAACAGTAGTATTAACTGGTCTTGTTTGTAGGTATGGATATTATCCTATCACTGATAGCATTGTACTTTAGGATAGATCTTGAAACGTTCTTTGTGATGATGAATGCCACACCATTCCTCTTCAATTTCTCATTACCAGCATAGTAGATCATATGGTTGTCTGAATCAAAATGGCCCAAACCAGTCCATTTTAGCTCACTAATGCCTAGGATATCACTCTTCATGGGTTCCATTTCATTTTTGACATCTTCCAATTTTCCTAGATTCATACTTCACATATTCCATGTTTTGATGGAATGGGAGGAAAGGCCACAGAGAAGAAGTAGCTTCAGGGAGGAAGTGGGAAGAGAGTTGTTACATGAGAGGAACTGTAGTCAATGTCATGAAAGAAAATGTATGAGCTTCTATATGGAAAATGAATTTGCTCTGTAAACTTGTAGCCAAATCACTATTAAAATTGGAAACACACACACCTGCATTAATATTGCCTCATTTACAGAAAAAAGAAAGCCCATTCTAATTGGGTCATAACCACAAAAATAAGTGTTAGGACTTAAAACACAATTTTTGGAGTGCATAATTTAAACTGTAACACTTGGGGTCAGTTTGATCTACCTGGATATTGCTTTTATGATTTTTTGATGGGCCAGGAACATTTCTCAGCCTAGAGCTGATTATGTCCCACTACTGAGGCAAGGTCTTCCTGGGTACTCTTCTTGATGCCCCATGAATTGTGAACAGTTGAGTCTGGCCTGTGGGAGCGAGCATGATTTTCTACCCTGTGTGAGCAATAAGTTCTGTTCCTAATATTGGCAGATGTTTCTTTCATCGACCTCAGTACTTTCTTCACAAACAGGCACTAGCCAGCACTGCTGAACACTCAAGGGGGACCCTTTACTTATCTGTGTTCTGTCTCTGTCCAGTTCTGTCCTCACTGCACCATTCTCCTATGAACTGAAGCTGCATCACTTTCCCCAGACACTCAGCTTCATCTCCTCAATCCAGGGAGTCTGCCTAGATTCCCCTGCCTTACAGCCACATTGCAGATTCTTGGAATGCAATAAACTGCAGTCTCAAAACTCTCCACTTTGTTTTTCATCTCCTAGGGGTGAATGTCCTTTGCTGCATGCATTCTGGTCTCCTGAAAACACTAATTTCCAATATTTTGTCTGTTTCCTTCCTTCTCCTCAGGGAAGAAGGTGCTACTACAAGGGTCATTTTGGCCCCTGTTACTACACCTTTGCCAGAAGTGGGAGGCATCTCTTACATGTTTTTAGTTGACAGCAACAGCAGGTACATCAATTTATACTCCAACTTATTTTCCTGACACAATGATAGTCTTCTTCTTCATACTCTTGCCAGCACAATGAACTTTCTATGTATTGATCTAATGTTAATAAGAGAAATGCCATCCTGTCTTAAACAAGCAGGAAGTAACAACAGGAAGACATGATGAAAATTACATGAGATGTTCTGCAAATGATTAACAGCTAAACTTCCAAAATATTCCAAAAATCTTCCAATAACTGCAATTTATTTCTGTGGAAGCTCTGGTAGCATAGTGGTAATTGCATTTTTTGCCTTTGGTTGATGTGAAAGGTCTATTGAATGTTACTCCTCATATACAAGGGTACATTGGCATGTTATTACTTTATTCTTTAACAACAACAACTACAAAAACACTCAGGTCTGTCAAGTTGAATCTGACTCATGGTCCTTAGATTTCCAAGACAGTATTTCTATTGAAGCAGATTTCCCAATCTTCCATCTGAGAAGTGGCTGGTGGGTTTGAATCACCAGCTTTCTGGTTAGCAGACAAATGCCTTAGGCACTATGCCACTGGGGCTCCCAGTTGTTTTTTTTTTTTTTTTTACATTCTTTGACAGGGTTTAGTTATTTCTGAAAAAGATTTCCTCTTTGAGATAGATAGTTGGAGCCCAAAAATCATGCATCTCATGCAGTGCAACTCATGCAGACTTGGGTATTTAGAGATATCATGTTCTTTGGGTTCTTCTGTTGAATCTTCTCAGCAAAAATGAGCTCTTTGGCTTGTTACACTAAATCTCAACACCACCTCCTCCACTCCTGAGTTTGTCTCACCTGCTTTCTCTCCAGATGTTCTTTTCACCTTCCTTTCCATTTACCAGTGTGGGAGTTCCCTACCTTTCCAGATAGTGCTCGCTAGATATTACTTAAATGGGACATTTACCTGATTCTAAATTCATTTTGGGAGTTCTGGTGGCATAGTGCCCAAGGCATTCAACTGGTAACCAGAAGGCACGTGGTTCAAACCCACCAACCACTCCTCCTATGGAAGGTTGGGCAATCTTTTTCCGTAGTGATACTGCCTCGGAAATCCAAGGAGGGGTCACTATGACTCATATCCATCCATGGCAGTGAGTTTGGTTTGGTTTGGAACCTTTGAGAAATGATGGCTATATCACATTATCACAATTGCTCAAACCAATAAAATCTTTTTCAATCTCTTTGGACTTCCATTCCTTGATACCTCCCAAACTATTTTCCCTCAAAGCTGAGATGACCTCACTTCAAATCCAGTGTTAGTTCAGGATGCTGAACTTTTGGAAATGTGCCCAAGTTACTCCAGAAAATCTGAGTGCTACTTGAACTTTCCTCCTTTGTGGGAGCTCTGGTGGCATACTACATAAGGCACTTGACTACTAACCAGAAGGCTGGCGGTTCAAACCCACCAGCCACTCCTCAGAAGGAAGGTTGGGAAATCTATTTCCTTAGTGATACTGCCTTGGAAACCCAAGGAGGGGATCTGACTCAATAACAGTGAGTTTAGGTACCTTTGTAAATGAACTCTGATGGCCTAGTACATAAGCCATTTGACTGCTAACTAGTAGGTTGGCGGTTCAAACCCAACACCCACTCTGCAGAAGGAAGACTGGGTAATCTACTTTCGTAAAGACTGATCACCTCAGAAACTAAAGGAGGTCATTATGAGTTATAATCAACTCGATGGCAGTTAGGCTTTTTTTTGTTTTGTTTTGTTTTGAGGTTGTTTTTTTTTTTTT
>NW_006921597.1:3532-7656 GCF_000298275.1 Orycteropus afer afer | reverse complement strand
CTCTTCACCCAAATCAATATTTATCTCTATCTATCTAACAGCATTCCCTCCCACCCCTGGTAACCAACAAAGAAAATGTCCTCCAATATATAAACCTTTTCCAGGAAAAATATTTTGAGTTATTTTCTCCCACTCCCTTTTCCTTCTCCACCTCTAACCACATGCTCTAAAGAGTTTACCATATTTCCTTTGGTTCCTCCTTCTCTTTTTACACGTAAATAAGTTATGCCTTTGGAAAATATATAGTATATTGCATGAGTGATTTTCAAAATAACTTTAAATGTGGATTGACTAAATCAAAATTAATTTTACCCTACTTTTAGTTGGAAAGTTTGGAGAGCTAAAAATAACACTTCTCAGACTCCTTTCCATTTTGCATTTTGGATAGAAATTAGGTTCTTTGAATCTGATGTATTGAAGAGTGTTAGCAGCAGTAAGGACAGACAATGTTCCTGCTGCTGTTGCTGATGGCAAGCAAGGTTATGGAAACATGAGTGTTTAGAAACACCTGTGCTTGGCAGCCATATTCTAGTTTCTAGTTATCAGTTTAGTGTGTAAGGTGTGTGAGGCACTGGTGTTGGCTACAGTTGAGTCTTCCTGAGCCTTGGGTGGTAGACAAAGGCAGAAAAGTCACTGAACTCTAAAGGGCAGTTTTTCCCATGAACTCTGCTGCTTTAGCCCATAAATCTCCATTTCTTTTTTCCTTTAAAAAATTGATTTTGGTAAAGTATATCTAACCAAAAAAATGTTTTTTTTTTTTTTTTAACTAATTAATAAGTGTGTATTTCATTGATTATGCACTCAGCTGCTAACTGAAGTGTCAGCAGTTCAAATGCACCATCCATTTTGTGGGACAAAGTTGTGGCAGTCTGCTTCCATCAAGATTTATTGCCTTGGAAACCCCATTGGGTGATTCTACTTTATCCTGTAGGCTTGCTATGAGTTGGAATCGACTTCATGACAATGGGTTTGGTTTGGTTCCACTGGCATTAATTGCATTCAAAATGTACAAATCTTACCACTATCTATTTCTGAAAGTGTTTCATCATCCCCAATAGAAATTCCATACCCATTAAGCAATAATTCCCCATTACCCTTAGCCCCCTCAATCCCTGGTAATTAATCTACATTCTGTCTCTACGAATTTGCCTGCTCTAGATATTTTGAGTTGTGGTATTGGAGAAGAATGCTAAGAGGACCATGGACTGCTAAATGGATGAACAAATCTGTCCTGGAAGAAGTGCAGCCAGAATGCTCTTTGGAAGTGAGAATGGTCAGACTTCATCTCACCTACTTTGGTCATGTTGTCAGAAGGAACCATTCCCTGGAAAAGGATATGATGCTTGGTAAAGTGGAGGGTCAACAAAAAGGGGGAAGGCTCTCAACAAGATGGATTGACACAGGGTCTGCAATGATGGGCTCAGGTATAGCAAGGATCGAGAGGCTGGCACAGAAGCAGGCAGTGTTTTGTTCTGCTGTTCATAGGGTCACTGTAAGTCAGAGATGACTCGATGGCACCTAACAACAAGAACAGATAGTTCATATAACTGGGATCATACAATATTTGTCTTTTTGTGTGCAACTTATTTCACTCAGCCTGTTTTAAAGCTTCATTTATGTCATAAACTAAAACCAAACTCACTACCATCAAGTCAATTTGACTCAGTGACCCCTCCTTGACTTTCCGAGGTGGTATCTCTGTGAAAGTAGATTGGCCAATCTTCATTCTGAGGAGTGACTGGTGGGTTTGAACCGCCAGCCTTCTGGTTAGCAGTCAAATGCCTTGGGTACTATGGCATCAGAGCTCCTATTTATGACATGATTTATGTCATAGCAGGTATCAAAACCTCATCCCATTTTATGGCTGAATAATATTCCATTGTATGTATACAGCACATTGTATTTATCCTTTCATCTGTTGATGCACACTTGGATTGTTCCACTTTTGGTTGTAGTAAATAATGCCACTACAAACATTGGCACAGAAGCATCAGTTTGAATCCCTGCTTTTACTACTCTGGGGCATAAACCTAGGAGTGGAATTGCTGGCTCACATGATAATTGTATGTTTAACTTTTTTGAGGAACTGCCAAACAATTTTCCAAAGCAGGACCATCAATTTACATTCTTACCAGCAAGGTGCATATTTCTATTTCTTAAAATTTCAGTCAGCTCTGCATTTTAAAATAAATCTAGATAATTTTTCCAACCACTGTACAGAATCCCATGGCATCTATGGCATGGGAACACATTTATCTGTTCCCATAATAGGCACCCAGCTTTTCCCCAGCTCTCAGATACTACAAGCAATAGCATAATGATCGTTCTGATATATGATTCATCATGGAAACCATGAAACTCTTTTTCTGTGGTATACACACAATAGTAGGATGGCTTGGGTACAGGATATATATGCTTATTTTCTCTGCCAGACCTCTCCCAGAATTCTCCTCATAATGACTGTACCAGTTTACTTCCATATTGTGGAAAAATAAAAATTCAAATTGCCGGTGTTTCAAGATGGAGTTTCTATTTATAATTTTGAAGAAGAGCTGCATCTCAGTTGCAATACTCTCTCACCACACACTGGCTCCGGGGAAAAAGAGGGTCCTCTGAGTAACCAGGAATTGTGGAGCCATTGAGTTTAGGTTTAGCCAGTTCATGTAATTTCTGTGAAGAAGGCTGGAAAACAGAGCTAAAGTCTAATGTAGATGGTAGCAAAAAAGACCACGAAGCATTAAATGTGTTATGAGTTATGAAGGAGATTTAAAAGTGGGAGTTTTATGGTCCAAGTGGAATTCTCCCTGCACACGTATCAGACTCAGTTTGACTTTGGCCCAAATGATGTTTTCTTTCTTTTCTCTTTTCCAGCGTAACTTCATATACTCCCTCTGCTGAAGTCCTTATTACACAGTTAAGTCCAGTTTAACCAGAGTTGCAGCAACCAGGAGTATGGTTACTGTTAACTCCGGAAAATGAGGGAAAGAAAAAAATCCCAGTGTTGTTTTGGTAATAAAAGACATTAATGAGTTTGTCTATCTAATGAGGTGGTAGCCTTGAGGTAGGATTATGATCCTTGGAGGGATTAGTCCTTGACTTGAGGTGCAAAAACTCTTGGGCCTACATCTTCCAGGGTGAGAAGTGAGTTTGGGTATTATGAAACTTTTAGAACTAATATTCTTATCACATTTGCCTACATTCCTGGCAGATTTCTGAAGTTCAGAAGAAGAATGGTGAAGTCACTGTTGATTGGTGATTCACTGCTGGGCCTTGAGCTGAGCTGTCTTATTCCTTTGTAGGTGGGATAAAGTAACTGAAACTCCGAGAACGAGAGTAGCTTCGAAGCAGGCATGTAACAGATACCCCAACGGTGTGAGAGATGTTACAGGTCATGGAGACTTAGTGTCCAGAGAAGGGTAAAGTTTATGAGCAAAATCAGTGTGGAGCTGACGAAAGATGTGAGGAAGGCTCTTGGGCTTTTATGTGGTTAAGGGCAGAGTCCTTCCTGAGGGTTCAGGCATGTGTTGTGGTGTTTAAATACACTAGTGCTGACTACTTAGGCAATTGCAGCATTGCCATCTGGTTCTAGGGATCCAAAGCACATCTGGGAAAAGACCAAGTGGAACAAGAGTCAGGCTGTGACCTTGCACTGGTTTAGGCTGAACTGAGAGTGTACAAGGACAAGAGAAGGGTGGACAAGGGGGTGAGAGCCTTCTAGAAACTATACACCACACATTGTAAATTGTGTTCAGGAAGATGATCAGGAACCTAAACCTGCAGAATGTGGTTTGGTCACTGCTAAAAGGGGGAGGCCACATGCTCAGGCCTCCTCTAACCCTACAAGAGGAAGACAGGATTACCAGCAGTAACCCAAGGCCTATTCCTGCGAGGCCAGACATGCTGCCTCCCTCCAGCCCTTTCACCAACCATTTCTCCCAAAGCACCCACCACCTCTTTCCTGGGTTCGATAATTCACTGCAGTGGCCACACAGAACTCACAGATTATGAGGTTTATTAGGGAATCACCAGGCTACAATTCGAGTTCAGGAAAAATGCTCAGTCTCTCTCCCCAGCCCACCGTCTCTCAGCCAACAGTCTCTCACAGTCTCTCTCCCAGCAGTGCT
>NW_006921597.1:1887-3325 GCF_000298275.1 Orycteropus afer afer | reverse complement strand
CACACCCAACAGAAATACCCTATGTGGATAACATTTACAACCAGGAGCTCCTCAGTTGCTCATTCCACCACTGAGTTTACAATGACTTATGGGTAGAAAAGCCATACTAAGTAATTTACTACACTGCAGTCACTTACAGTTTTCTGCATTTATTGGGATAGAGTTATGCATACAAGTGCTCGTACAAAAAAAAATAAAAAAAAAAAACATTTAATTGGTGTGCTTCATCACAGTGATGAAGGGATGTAGTCACAGTAAGCATATTGCCTGAGTCATGATGATTCTTGATTGGTAAGAAGAAAAAAATCAACATTTTATCATCAAGTATGTTTGCTCTTGGTTTGCGTGTGTGTGTGTGTGTTGGAAACTATCTTTTGCCCAATTTGTTGTTGTTAGGTGCCACTGAGTCACCTCCGAATCATAGTGACCCTATCTACAACAGAACGAAACACTGCCCAGTCCTGTGTCAGCCGTACAGTCCTTGCTATACCTGAGTCCATTGTTCCATCCACTGTATCAATCCATCTCCTTGAGGCCCTTCCTTGTCTTCACTGACATTTCACTTTACCAAGGATGATATCCCTCTCTAGGGAGGGTCCCTTCTGACAACATGACCACAGTAAGTAAGACGAAGTCTGTACATTCTTGGTTCCAAGGAGCATTCCAGCTGCACTTCTTCCAGGACAGATTTGTTATTTCTTCTGGCAGTCCATAGTACTTTCGGTATTCTTCACCAACAACACTTGATCTCAAAAGCATCAACTCTTCTTCAATCTTCCTTATACATTGTCCAGGTTTCACATGCAGACGAGACAATTGGCTTGGGTTAAGCACACCTTAGTCTTCCAAGGGACATATTTGCTCTTTAGCCCTTTAAAGAGGTTTTTTATTTTTTCAGAAGAATTGCCCAGTACGATAAGTCATCTAACTTCTTGACTGTTTCCTCTTCTTCTTCTTCTTTTTTTTTTGCTAGATTAGGATCATCCTATTTCAATTTTGCTAAAAGTTTGTTTTATTAAGTCATCAAGTTGGCAGAAATTATTCAGTAGCCACTGTGTTGTTAGTTGTCACTGAGTTGGTTCTGACGCATATCGACTCCTTCTGTACAGAACCAACTGCTCCACAGGGCATTCAAGGCTGTGACACTTCAAAAGCAGATTGCCAGGCCTGTCTCCCAAGGCGATGCTGGGTGGTTTCAATCAATCAACCTTTCAGACTATCAATTATTTGGCTACTAGTCAAGCATTGAACTGTTTACACCGTACCTGTTTTTGTTGTTGTGTGCCCTCTAGTCGGCCCCGACTCATAGCGACCCCTCCTTGGGTTTCCGAGGCAGTATCACTACAGAAATAGGATTGCCCAACCTTCCTTCCAAGGAGTGGCTGGTGGGTTTGAACCGTCAGCCTTCTGGTTAGCAGTCAAGTGCCTTAGGCACTAT
>NW_006921597.1:0-512 GCF_000298275.1 Orycteropus afer afer | reverse complement strand
AGCCCTTCAGCTCCTGCGCAACTCAGTTGCTTTCGCTGGGGTCAGTGGGGTCCAAAATTACATGAATTACTTTAAGCCATTACTCTACATAATGGCAACAGAATGGTGACCCATGTTCAAGACAGTCGGGGAAAACTGACCATGGGATAAAAATAGGGGTGAATAAACATACTGGTGAAATGTACAATTGATTTTACTGAAAGGATTTGATCTTTTTCACTGGTTCCCGGGCAGTAATCTCTGAACACTTGAGAATTCCCCAGTGATTGAAGTCTTTGTAATTCATGAAGGGAATCCATGTCACACCTGAGAGTTTATGCTGAAGGATCAAGAGGGGTCTTCTTCTTTTTTTTCTTGATTGTGATTTGAGTGAAAATTTACAGAGCAAATTCACTTTCCATACAGCAGTTCACATACACTTTGTCTCATGACATTACTACAATTTACCACAATGCAACAGCTCCCCTCCCACTTCCTCTCGATAGTTACCTCTTCCCTGTGTCCATCCCTCC
>NW_006921596.1:25807366-25807949 GCF_000298275.1 Orycteropus afer afer | reverse complement strand
GAGCTGCTCTGCAGTTTTCTTTGTGATGATGAAATCACTGAGCAGAATGTGGATGAAGGTCTCTGTTTGTTGTAAAGGGGGTTTAGGATTGGAGCAGGCAGGTGTTGTGGTGGCTTAATGTGGTTCTTCTATTGGATGAGGCAGGGAAGAGATAGAGAAAGGAGGAAGAAAAGAGAAAAAAATCTCCAAGGCAACAATAGCTATTTCCAGAGCTTTGGGTAGGCTGCCAATGATGATGTTATACTGTCACTCACAGGCCCACAGCTCAAATTTGGCAATGGTTAGGGGGCTTCCACTTTCCAGGTTCAGAAAGCTGCAAAAACTTGTACTCTGGGCCCCTCCCTCCATGCCAAAAAGCTGTCTTGGAAGAGCTGGACCCCTGCCCCATGCCATGAGTTCATCTCAGGGTCCACCCACCTGTGGCATGCTTCCCTCTCTGCTCCCAATTCAGTAGTGACCCAAGCTAGAGGGGTCTCCACTCCACTTCTTAGAAATGTTGCTCTCCCACTTAGCACTGATCCCCAAATTACTGATAGAAGCCAGTGCTATATGTAGATCCCTGGAGTGCCTCCTGGTCCTCGGT
>NW_006921596.1:25804711-25805851 GCF_000298275.1 Orycteropus afer afer | reverse complement strand
CAAATCACTAACCCTTCAGTTTGCAGCCAAGTGTTGAACCGCTGTGTCATCAGGGCTCCTATTGTCCTAGCATTGGGTCAGGTATCCCTGCTATCCACTCTACTCATTTTGTGCCTTTTCCTGCTCTCAAAGGAATTTCAAACATTGATCATATTGTTGATATTTGTTAAAGGATTTACTAAAATGAAAAGTGCATTTTTCCAAAATAGTCATGACTAAAATGTCAGAATGCAGTTCTATGATGAATTAAACATGCAGATGCATTTAAAATCTCTAAATCACACCAAGATGGCTACTTTGGTGCCATTGTTCTCTTGACAAAACATATTTCAGCTGTTCCAGAAAGCATTATAGCAGCCTCACCTGGCAAAGAACCCTGATCCTGAGCATGTTTTACTCCAGGCCATTGCATAACATATGGATGAAAATTCCTACAGACATCAGCCCAAGACTAATTAAACAAATAAGCAAAGTCAGGCTGATTCCCCTTGACTCAGTGACTGGGTATAATGCAGTATGTATTATGTGTATTATGCATTTAACACTTTATTGTGTTTCTTGGAAATCTTTGTCTGTCACAGAACTCAGAGACACAAAGAATTGTAATACTTTTATGAACTCTTTCAACAATGATTTTTCTTGCCCACAGAGAATCAGAAAAACAAAGCTTCTATCTTTGTGTGTTTAGGGTAATTTCACATTCATTGTTTTATTTAAATCTTGAAACAGTTTGGTGCACAACCAGTGAGACAGAAATACTATCAGTATTTTACAAATGAGGAGATTGGGGATTGCAACAATAAATATCGTGGGGAAGGATTTCAGGGTCATCTGTCTCATCCTCTCAGGACACAGGAAGACATATAGCAGATTCTGTGGCCATACTAGTCCAATGCCCTGTCCTTTGGAGATACAGGGACTTAGGAGATCCACAGGCTTGCTTAAGATCAGTGCTTGTGAGGAAGATGGGACAATCTACTTCCGTAGTGATACTGCCTCAGAAACCCAAGGAGGGGTCGCTATGAGTCGGGTCCAACTCGATGGCACATAACAACAACACAACAGTGTTAAGACTGGAATCTAAATCAGCTAATATCAGTCAAATGTGTTTCCAATAGGTGGTGATGTTCTCTGTGTGAG
>NW_006921596.1:25803033-25803556 GCF_000298275.1 Orycteropus afer afer | reverse complement strand
CCGCACTGTGAAGCAACATGCATTTCCTATATTAATCTATCAGCATTTACTGAGTTTCTGCTTTGTGCAAGACCCTGCGAAAGGCATCGTGGGGTATACAAAACTATGTAGTATCTGCTCATGTGTCTACTAAGAGGTTCATCATATTACTGCAAAGACATCTATGTTCTTACTAGATTGCATGGAGGGAAAAAGATGGCTGAGATTGGGAATCAGAGCCTGTAACTGATTGTTTCCATGGTTCCTGACAAATGGTAGATGAATGATATACTTTTTATTTTTATCTGCCCACAATCTTGTTCCCATTGTCAAGATTAGGAGAGACACATCGGAAGTCAAACAGAGCAAACATGGAAATCTCTCTGTGAGTTATACAGACCTTTAAATTAAATGTTCCATGACAGGATAAGTAAATAATCTAAGGGCATATGCCAACTTTGCCAGTCCTAGTTTTCTAGTGTTGGATAAACAGGAAAGCAAACGATATTTATGAACTAACTACACCTTTTCTTTTTTTTTATCT
>NW_006921596.1:25801721-25802559 GCF_000298275.1 Orycteropus afer afer | reverse complement strand
GACCTTGGGAATCTGTGAACCTGGTGCCCATGTCAGCTAAAATCCTCTACAAGAAACCCAATAATTGGATCAAATGTATTGGCTTAGGTAATGTTCAAGCATTCAGTTATCCCTGGATTGAAGCAGAGCTTGATTCAGGATTCAAACAGCACCAAGAAGCCTCAGGTAGTTTACAACTTAACTGCTTTCTTTCTGTGGGGGTGATCTTCCTAACTGTCTAGTGGCAGAATAGAAGCATCAGTTGTAACCCTTACACATGGCACAATGGTGTGCTAAATAAATACAAGCCATTGTTATCACAGGTGAACATCACTTCATAGAAAGCCCATGGGTGAAGAATAAATTATTTTAAAAAAATTAATAAATTTTCAAATCCAGATGAGGAGAGTGAATCTTTGCTCCTGAAAGCCAAACTACTATTGGTCCCATTGCATTGATTTGGACATAAATTCACCCCTAAACTCTAAGGGAAATAATGGTTATGATTGGACAGGCCATGGTTTGAACTCCATGTATCTGGAGGCCTGACTTGAGCCCTGGTTTTGTTGAATACTACAACTATGTTGTCTTGAGCAAGTCATTTATTTAATTTTTGCTTCCAGTTTGCATCTATAAAAGGTGAATGATAATAGTATTCTACTCAAGGATTTGTTATGAAGATTGAGCTCCTGATCCATGGAAAGTGCCTAACACACTTTACAATGGTATGCTGAATAAATACAAGCCATTGTTATCATCACAGGTAAGCATCATCTCATAGGAAGCCCATGAATGAATAAAGGAGAGATGGATACCCAAAAGGAAATCACAGTGTGTGTGTGTGTGTGTGTGTGTGTGT
>NW_006921596.1:25798346-25800160 GCF_000298275.1 Orycteropus afer afer | reverse complement strand
GCGACATCTGTTTGCTGAAACATCTCAATGGTTATTCCTTCAATTCCTGGAGCCTTGTTTTTTGACAATTCCTTTAGTGCAGCTTTGATTTCTTCCTTTAATACCATTGGCTCTTGATCATATGCCACTTCCTGAAATGGATGATCATCTACAAATTCTTTCTGGTACAGTGACTCTGTGTGTTCCATCCATCTTCTCTTAATGTTTCCTGCATCATTCAACATATTATTCACGTAATCTTTCAACATTGCAATTTGAGGCTTAAACTTTTTCCTCAGTTCTTTCAGCTTGAGAAATGCCAAATGTGTTCTTCCCTTTTGGTTTTCTAACTCCAACTCTTGGCACATTTCATTACAGTAGTTGACTTTGTCTTCTCAAGCTGCTCTTTGAAATCTTCTGTTTAGCTCTTTTATCCTGTTGATTCTCCCATTTGCTTTAGCTGCTCTCTGTTCAAGGGCAAGTTTCAGAGTCTCCTCTGACACCCATTTTGGTCTTTTCTTCCTTTTCTGTCTCTTTAATGACCTTTTACCTTCTTCATTTATTATATTCTTGATGTCATCCCACAATTCTGGTTTTCAGTCATTGGCATTCAATGCATCAAATCTATTTATGGTCTCTACATTCAGGAGGGACATAATCAAGGTCACATTTTGGCTCTTGTGGACTTGTTTTATTGTCTTCAGCTTCAATTTGAACTTGCATATGAGCAGTTGGTGGTCTGTTCCACCATCAGCTGGCCTTATTTTGGCTGAAGATACTGAGTTTCTCCATCACCTCTTGCCACAGATGAACTCAATCTGATTCTTGTGTACTCTGTCTGGTGAAGTCCTTGTGTATAGCCACTGTCTGTGTTGTTGAAAAAAAGGTATTTTCAATGAATAATTTGTTGGTCTTGCAAGATTCTATCATGATATCTCCAGCACCATTTCTATCACCAAGACCATAGTTTCCAACTATACTAATTCTTCTTTGTTTCTAACTTTTGCATTTCAATCACCAGTGATAATTAATACATCTTGAATAGATAGTAGGCCATGCAAAGCATATATCTATAGCAGTGATGAAACATCCAATGCATGGTCACTATATAGAAATGCCACTATGGATCAAAGGAGGTCTAAAGATTTGAGGAATCACTTCTGTAAAGTACTGTGAAAGCTTGCAAGTACCCATTTAAGGCACAACAGTTGATCTCTATTCACCTGAAGCAAAACAGGAAGAAGGACAGTCAGGAATAGAAAGAGGATATAGAATGTGTGGCTAATTGCCTCCATGAGCAACTGCCTCCTTTATCATGAGATCAGAACTGAATGACACCTGACTGTCATTGCTGAGCATGCTATGTTCATTAGAAGAATCTTGATCAAAAGGGAAAGAAATGAAAAACAGAATGTAAAATTCTCATGTACTGAAGAGTTTCTGGAGCTATGGAGGCTGGATGAACCCCAAAACTACTGCCTTGAGATAATCTTTAAAACTTTAAAACAAAAATATCCCCTGAAGTCTTCTTAAAACCAAACAATAGTCAAACATCCATATGTATTCATAGTTATAGTCCCATTCTCCTTCTTACCTATGTTTAGCTTTAGTGTCTATCTATGTATCCACTCATAGATTATTGTTATTATTGCAAGGTAGTGTGGGAGCTCTGGTTGCATGGTGCCTAAGGCATTTGACTGCTAACCAGAAGGCTGGCAGTTCAAACTCACCAACCACTCCTCAGAAGGAAGATTGGGCAATCTACTTCCACAGTGATATTGCCTTGGAAACTTAAGGAGGGGTCACTATGAGTCAGATCTGATTCAATGGCAGTG
>NW_006921596.1:25795294-25797156 GCF_000298275.1 Orycteropus afer afer | reverse complement strand
TTTTTCTTATTTCTGTAGAGATGCTATTTCTTCCTATGGCTAAGAATAATGTGTTGTGATTATTTAGACAATCACACACACGCAGAGAGACAGAGAGAGAGAGAGAGAAAAAGAGAGACAGAGAGGGCACACTCTATCCACTGCTATGGATATGATAGGAATATTATAGAGATTATCCAGATAAATCTACAGTTTACTTGGAAGTACACTTTTTTTTTTTTTAAATCTCCATCTAGCCTTATAAAACACTTGTTTGACCACTATTTTAAGAAATAAAGCCCCCACCCCACCTTCCAGCAGACATTAAAGGAAGTATTTCAACTTAAATTCTTCATGAATTTTCTAGGTCACATTCACAGACTTTAACCAGTGTGTGGAACATCTGTTTTTCTTAGATGACAGAGGGCTATGTGAGTATGTGGGAAGATAGATAGAGAATCATGGCTTCTTAGTCTTATACTCGTGTTTTTCTCAGGCTCAGAAGTGATTTTTCAGCTTTTCAGATTCAAAAACTTAATTTAACTGCTTTACAATGTGAGAAGGCTCAATTGAGCCTTGATGAATTGATTCACACAGAACAAAAGGAACTCTGATTTTGTAGTTGTTAAAGCATTAGGCTGCTAACCAAAAAGTCAGCAGTTCAAACGCACTAGTTCTCCATGGGAGAAAGATGAGATAGTCCACTTCCATAAAGAGTTACAGCATTGAAAATCCTATGGGGCAATTCTACCATCTCCTAAAGGGTCACTAAGAGACAAAATCGACTTGATGGCAGTAGGTTTTTGGTTTTCGTTCTAAAACAAAAAAGAATTCTATAGAAACCACAGTGCTAAAACATTGATTTATATTTGTAAAAGTAACTAATAGAGAACTCACTCATTCACCACTCTGCTACCAGGCTTGAAGCTAGCATGCCCACGGCCATGGGAAATCCAGTGATTGAAAGGGACTCCAGAAGAGCAAACCTAACAGATCCGTGAAAGTGGAGAAAATTGGGAAAATTATCAAAAAATTATCATCCTCAAAACACCAGGGCCAGGTGATGTTACAGGTTAAAACCAATTCCTTCATGAAGAAGAAAGATCTTAAGTGACATGATAGATTCAGAAACTCCTGGAAAGAGGCCACCAATTCTAACATCTTCGAAACAACAAGTATCACCTCACATTATAAATCTTGGTGAAATGAAGCAATCATTCAATGGCTGCTGTGCAGCTTTCAACAACATAGTCATTACACTTCCCATTCAGAAAGCCCTTTTTTGGTGACAGCTACACGGAATCAAAACCCAGGAAGCAATACTTCAGATGAGGAAGGATGAATTCCAAAACTTCTATTGAGGAATCTTTCCCCATTAAATGCAGAAGATAACTACACTGCCACTTACGTTTGCTCTGTATGAGGATTTATCTTGCCTTCTCCAGAAACATGTCAGTATCCCAGAGTCTGCAACTTCTAGCATGGTTGCAGAACTTGCAGAACTTAAAACAGAATCAAGATTCACTTTGTTGGAAAGAGTTGAAACAATGGTTCAAGATCACAAGTGTCATGACAGATTTACATTTACCAGGCTTTCAAGGCATGAAATCCTCTGAAATTAGAGACTAATATTGAAGCTTGATGCCTATTCATCTTCATAATGGATCTGACAATGTCTTTTTTTGGGGGGGGGAGGCGCATCAAGACCTCATTAAGGTCCATACGCCTACTGCAACATCTCACGCTGCTCATTTAGTCAACAATTTTATCTGTGGAAGCCTGTTGGATGCCATGTTGGGATTACTGTTTTTCCCAATCAGTGTTGTTAAAATGCACATGCAGTCTCAGATTAGTGAGGAATTTCAATCTCTGCCCAGGATTTT
>NW_006921596.1:25756220-25768275 GCF_000298275.1 Orycteropus afer afer | reverse complement strand
TTCTGTGTCTGTGTTAATTGGTTTCCCTTTTCTTTGTTGAAGAGGGTCTGTGCAATCCTTCTGCCTAGTCCGCCATCTTGCCCCGCCTCCCACTTGTTTTTATTTTTATTAACACAAATGAACATATGGAGGAAATGGCGTTCTGCTGAACACACATTAGGGAATGATGGTTTAGTGTCTATATTATAAATCTTTTTATGTAGCCAGATTCAAAAGGAACTTGTTGACAAAAGGATTTAAATGCAAATGGTTCAGGCCAACTCTGACCTTATGATATTGCAGACGTCTATGATAATATTCAGATGGGTCTGCTGGATCAATCTGAGAAAGATTATAATTTCCCCTTGGTGACAACTCAGTCCAAATGGGTTACAGCATTCTACATGGTAGTCCATGTAGTGGACCTTCTAGCCCTTCTTTCGGTTCCATGGGTGAAGGCATCTTATTGGCTATGCTGGCATGCTTTGTTTTTGACGTGTCTTCTAAGAAAGGTTGCATATATCCTTACAATTTCTCTAAAACATTTGATGGAGCACTTTATATTCCTGTATGTTTAAGTGAAATATCTATCTTAGTTTCCTAGTGCCATAAGAGGGTGGCTTTCGAGAACAGAAATTTATTTTCTCACAGATACAAGTCCAAATTCAGGGCTCTGGCTCCAGAGGCAGGCTCCTTCTGTATCTGCTCTGAGGACAGATCTTTGCCTCAGCTTCTATGGCCCCAGCTTCCTCAGTTTCCTGAAGTCCTTCATATGGCATTGACCTTCCCTTAATCTGTACTCACTTGTCTTTGTGTCTAGGCTGTTCCTTATCAGTCCACAGGTATGTTGCTATTGTGTGATGTCATGTTGATCCCAACTCATAGTGACCCTATAGGACAGTGCAGAACTGCCTCTTAGGGTTTCCCAGATTGAAATCTTTATGGGAACAGATTGGCAGGTCTTTTCTCTTGCAGAGCAGTGGGAAGGTTCGAACCACCAGCCTTTCAGTAAGTAGGCAATATCTCTTAACCATTGCCCCACCAGACCTTCTTATTCACAGTTATATGGGTTAGAAGGTCCACAGATATTTTGGGAGGGAATAGTTCAATCCATGACAGTATCCTTATATTTATTTTATGACTGGCCAGAGTATTCAGGTATACTATTTGTTCTACATTAAAAATATCACCACAAACAATTAAGAAAAACAACATAAACAAAATATTAAAGAAACTATATTCACATGACTGTTAAGGCAAGTGAGAGGTAAACATTTGTACTTTGCCCAGATCAAGACAGTTACATGGGGAAATATCCTTGTAATCTGTTGCTTCTAGATTGCCTATCAGTGTTCTGTTAGAATGGCTACTAGGCTACTATAATCTGGCAATTGTAGAATGGTGAAGATAAAGTTATCACTAAATTTATCCATGAGGCCAAAAAAGAATTTTCAGTTTATCTGTAGACCATTCAGCTGCTTTATCATTCTATACATCCATTTATTTATTTAAACAATGATCATTAAGATACTAGTTGCAAGTCACTGACTTGCCAAGTAGGCATTATATAATTTTCCATCAAAAAAGATAACATATTTTTTTAAATAATACTTGATTATGCTTTGGTAAAAGTTCACACTGAAAGTTAGGTTTCTATTTTATTATTTCTACACAAATTGTTCAGTGCTATTAGTTCTATTTTCACAATGGGTTAACATTCTCTTTAATTGTATTCTGGTTGTTGTGATTCCAGTACTCTGGTTTCCCTGACCCCTTATTTTCTTATCTTTGGTTTTGAGCAATTGTTGACTTTTTGATCTTATATACATTTTTTTAAAAAATAGAGAACATATGGAGAAAAGACAAAAAAAGACATTTACAGAAACAAATGTAAAACAAGGTAGAATATCATAAATTTCATAATTGTGAACAATGGAATATTTATTGAGTACTTTATGCTGAGCTCTTTAAAATGAAAAGTACATACTGTTTTTCTCAATTCAAGGATGGAAATTCTAAAGCTCTGAGTGAGTAATAACTTTACAACTCAAAAATCCCTATCCCTTGAGTTCCAAAACTCATTATATCAATAATAGTAAGCATTTTAAAGAAATCATCACATTTCAGTCTCTTCTGAGAATTTTACATACAGCATAGTATAGTAATTCCTTGGCTTCACAACACTACTGCTAAATATGTATAACATCAGCATCATTTTAGAAATGAGGAAAACAACGAAGCTTAGCATGTGTGTGTAGTGAGCACAGCGTGAGCCAAGTAAATGATGTCACTGAGAAGCACTCAAGAGAAAGGGATGCCAGTATTAAAGAATTTGACCTATATAACATGGCAGCAACTGCCACAAAGACCAAAGAATGAGTATATAATCACACACAGATGGGTATATACATAAACACATACGGGTGGTACAAGTGTATACACATGTGGGCACAGACAGAAGTATCTATATGAACATGTAAAGACAGATATGTATGTGCAGGTACCTATATTCATGGAAGACACAACTACAGACACTTCTCAGATATAACCAAACACCTTCTGAGGTGTGTATTCTGGGTCTGAAATCTTAGGACCATAATCTCATGGGAAAATTCAGTCAGTGGGCTTTGTAGAGTTCACAGCCTTCATGTTTTGCATCCTGGTGAAGTGAGTAGATCTGGGGTCTTAAAGGCTTGTCAGCAGCCATCTAAGATATCACTATTGGTTTCTACTTGTCAGGACTGGAGGACTCCCTGAGAACAGCGCCATGAAACACTCTTTATACCTTGATCCAAAACAATCCCCTGAGACCGCCTTTTAGGAGAGTGGCACGCAAAATACAGGATGTTACCCATGAGGATGAGCCTCTACTAATAAACCATCTGTACAAGACCGAAAGGTCAACAGTCGCTCTAAGGGAAGATGGGAAGATAAGGGGGCAGGAAACTGGAGTACTGAAAGTGGAACAACGAGAATAAAATTAAAGAGCATGTTGACACCTTGTGAAAAATGTAACTAAGTCATTAAATAATCTGTACGGAAATTGTCAAATAGGAAGCCAACTTGCTGTGTAAACTTCCACCAAAAACACAGTAAAATATCATTTTAAAAATTAGTCTTAGAAAGATTAAACAACCAACTCAATGTCATGTAACCAGTAAGAGCCAGGAGCCTGGTTTTGAATTCTTTTACTTAAACTCATCTTTTCTGCAACTTGCTAGCTTCATACACTTTGATTCATGGAAAAAAAAAAAATCATCAGCATGTGTTATAATATTTTATTTGATATAATATAACTTAATGGGGGTAATAGTAGTATGTGAGGAAGTTTGGAAGTAAAACATGGACAGCTATTTGAATAAGGGTATGTAGGAAGGACCTTATATGTGTGTTAATTAGAACAGCAGAAACAGGAAGAGACCAGAAGTGTATATAAAGAGATTCTCTTCTGAACATGCAGAAAAGATAGATGTACACTGCAGAAAATGCCATGATCTTTTCTGATTACAAATATAGTTGAAGACTCAACATTGTAAGCTAACTTTACTTTCATTTTATTAACTTTTCATTGATAATATAAAGGGTCCCTTATATCCTCACAAGATTCCAAAATATCTCTGTGAATATAAACATTGTGATTTGGAGACAAAAGGAAAAGGAAAGAGACTGACACTTTCGTCTAATGGGCAAAGACGTAAATGAGCATGTTAAATCAAAAGGAAAAAACTGAGCACCTGATTGTGCACAGGACTGCCAGCTTGAATAAGAACGAAAGAGTCCATCTGTCTGCGATGGTGGAAATACGTGGCCTCTGCAAGAGGTGGAGAGGGATCCTTTAAAGATGAGAAATGAAAATGTCACTACAATTTGAGAAAATACTACTTCCCATGAGCAGATTAATGAAGCAGAAGCCAAGCACCAACTGTCAGGAGCTGAATTATTAAAGGGAGGCAAGCCGAACCGGTGAACAGGTGCAGGCTTGTCCACAAACTGAAGAATCCTAAACCGAATCTCCAGGAGCATCACAAGGAGCTTCATTTGACTTTTATCTGAGCACTTGTACAGTTCATTTGCTTTAGATTTTAACATTTTTAAAAGTGTATCTTTTTATACATCTATGCCCATTACTTTCCAAAGAGACTCACCAATCTGTGTCGAGAATTGCAGATGGGAAAAATAGGAAAGTAAAACAGGTCGGTATTACTGGAGAGGCACTCATTGTCTCTGTCCCTCCAGTTAGATATCTCGAGTGCAAGCATGCCTTTGAAAACCTTCCCCAGCAGGGGAAAGAGAATAATGCATTAAAACTTGAACTTTGTAGTCCACAAAACTAGGTTTACATCTTATCTCTGCAAAAATACTTCATGTGTGACCCTGGACAAGTTTATCTGGAATCTTCAACTTGGATTTTATACTTAGAAGTACTCCTCCATTAGGGTATCCTGTAGAGATTAAAAGAAATAAAATATATAGCGTACAGCTGTTTCCTTCTCCTTTCCTCTGGAGTTTGCTCTGCTGGCCTCCCGGAGCTTGTCCTGAAGGGACAAGTTGACTGCCCTATACAATTTGCCGTGGCTAAAGAAAAAAACTTCTGAGATGCATGATTAGGGAGGAAGTCAAACTCAGGTATGAGAGTTTGCAGCTCTGAATATGGAAGTGAGCAATTTGTTCACTGTGGACAGAAACTCAAGGCTACTCACTGAAAGCTTATATACATATATATTTAATAATGCAAGCAGCTCTGGTGGCATAGTATCTAAGGCATTTGAGTGCTAACCAGAAGGGTGGTGGTTCTGAGGAAGGAAGATTGAACAATCTACTTTCGTAGTGATACTGTCTGAGAAACCCAAGGAGGGGTTGTTATGAGTCGGATCCAACTCAACAGCAGTAAGTTGGGGTTTTTTGGTTTTGCGTGTGTGTCTGTGTGTTTGTGTGTATAGGAGCTCTGATAGCATAGTGCCTAAAGCACTTGATTGCTAACCAGAAGGCTGGAGGTTCAAACCCACCAGCCACTCCTCAGAAGGAAGATGGGGCAATCTACTTCCGTAGTGATACTGCCTAGGAAACCCAAGGAGGGGTCGCTATGAGTCGGGTCTGACTCGACGGCACATAACAACAATAACAACAATGTGTATATATATATATGTATATATATATATGTGTGTGTGTGTGTATATATATATATATATATATATATATATACTTAATAATGATAAACATGTAGATTCTACACTCTTATTAGTTATGTGGCTGCAGGAATTCAGAAAGATTGCTCATAATTTACAGCAATCAATCGTCCTACTTCAAGGATATAAAAAGAGATTCAAAGTATAAACACATTGATTTCTTCAATTAAGCAGTTCATAAGCTTTTTCAAATGAAGTATATGTGTCTTCTTCCTAGGAATAATATGAATTTAGTAGAAATATATATATGTATGTGTATATATATATATATAATATATATATATATATTTGTGTATGTATATTAATTACTTTATATGCCTTAATTGAAGTGTTTAATTGACTATGCTGTCATACCTTTATTATTTATGACAATACATTTATTCATATAAGAGTGTACATGTGATAGACACATAATGTGTATACAATTTATATTATTTATCTTGTCTTATAAGTCAGAGATTCATAATTCCTTTTGTGGCTCCTGTGATGCACCCCCTGACTGCCTTTCCGGGATGATGACTTATTCCCGCAGCTGACGGGAGCGCTGCTGAGATTATGCTTGGCCCTTTTTATGGATTCTCTCAGCTGAAGAAACCAACACCATCCAGAGTCATGCCTCCTTCCAATGACTGATCACCACAGAGGAGACAGGCTTAGCCTCTAAGTCTGAAATGTCATCTCCTTCTCCACTGGGCTAACACTTCCCTTTCTCAAATGTCAATCCTAAACACACTTTCTACTGAAAACCCTGTATGCTAATCTGCATCCTGGAGTCCATTTCCAAAGGAATAGTAATTGAAACAATGATCCATGAAGAAAGGTTGGTTGAAAGGGGAGTAATATAGAAATTTAAATGACAATAAGAAAAATATTGCTTTTTTTGGCAGAGGGGAGAAGAGGGCTATGATAAAACAGTAAGTTTATCTCGCCTGATGTAGGAATGTTAGTGTTGTGTGCCCATGAATCCATTCCAACTTAGAGTGACCCTATAGGACAGAGTAAAATTCCCTACAGGGTTTCAAAGGCTGTAAATCTTTATGGGAGCACTTTGTCAGGTTCTTACCTCTATGGTAGGTTTGAACTGTGACCTTCTGGTTAGCAGCTGAGCACATAATTATTGTGCCACCAAGGTTCCCGAATGTGGGGCTATTGCCCACTATATATATATAACGTTTAATTGTGCTAGCTCTAAAGACAACTTGTGCAAAATCCTCTCTTTGCCTCAGCTTAGCTTGTGTGTCTGTGGGCAAGCCACTTAAACTCTCTAACATCTATGGAGGATCAAGTAATAGACTGAATGAAAGCAAGGCACATGGCATGGTGCCTGACACATAGCAAGCACTACATAAATAAAGAAATAAATAAAGTTGTAAAAATATCATTGTTAGCAGCTAAATCACCCTCAGAACTGAGGTTTAACGAGGCATTTTTCAATTATTTTTTTCCATTTGGCTTCATAATATAAGAGTTGCAGTGATATTTAGGAATTTCTGGGTGGCACAAAGGTTTAAGCTCATAGTGACCCGGCAGGAAAGAATAGAACAGCCCCATAGGGTTTTCAAGGCTGTAAATCTTTAAGGAGAGAGAATTCTTCATCTTAGTCCCACAGGGAGGCTGGTGGGTTTGAAATGCTGACCTTTTGGTTAGCAGCCCAATGCTTTAAACACAGTACCACCAGAATTCCTTGACAACTCACTATGGGTCATTATATCCCTTTAATAATAAAGTTTACCTACAACTCCTGTTGGGCTGCCCTATCCACACAGTTCACTAAGGTTACTGAGAATAAGGTTCCACCCATCACTCATTGTATCTCCTCTCCTTTCCTTGTACAAACCCTGGTGACATAGGGGTTAAGTGTTTGGCTGCTGATTGAAAGATGAGCTGTTGGAAGCCACCAGTGGTATCTTGGGAGACATGTTTGGCAGTCTGCTCCTGTCAAGATTATAACCTTGGGGCAGTTGTATTCTGTCTCTTAGGATGCCATCGAACTCAATGGTACGTAACAGCAACAACTTGTTACCTTAGATCTGGAATTAACCACATCTTTGCACTCTTGCTAGCCTTTGAGCATTGCATCATTCCTTGCTGGTTTCCTTATATATTCTGCCTGCCTCTTGATGAATAGTTTCTATACTCAATTCACTGCAAATTTTCCAACAAGATGCTCCCTCTTCTTCCTTTCCCTGCTAGAACCTTGACTAACCTGAGTGTTTTTGCCTGGAGGATTAAAATATAAGTGTGATTTCATTTTCTAAAAAATTATTTTGATCCATTTCTTTTGTTTTTCAGAATTACTTTTCTTCATCGTCTTGGGGAGTAAAGCAAATGACCTGAGTTGGATTCAATGTGAAATCTGTGTGACTTTATAAGGTCAAATTGTGAACACAATTCTAGTTAAGTATCTCAAATTAGAAAATGGATTGAAAATGAATCATTTTCAAATTGAGAGACCACTATCAATGGGTTCACCTATAGTGATGAATGCCATTTTTTTTTAATAGTGATTATCTCTAAGAGGTGAAAAAGATTTTCTTGTGTTGGCTAACTTAAATAAAGGCTAGGCAAATTAAAAACAAATAAATAAACAACTACAACCCCCCCGAAAAAAAAGAGAGAGAGAAACAGAAAAAGGAAAGAGATGAAAAGAATATTATTCTCAACTAACTTAATATTGGAAACCGCCTATCAATCTAAAAATTCAACAATCATGATGTAAAGTATGATAGATTCAACCATTAGATTATCAAGTAGGCACTGAAAGGAAACTTATGAGGAAAACTTAACAGAAATACATTTTTTAAAGATTATGACTTCATGCTAGATTAGAAAACATCATGATATAAACTTTAAAATGATGTGAAAATTTCTAGAAGAAAAACACATAATAACTATTAATGTGTTTGCATCCAAGAATTAAGGTATACCCACTGCCAACAAGTCCATTCCAACTCATAGTGACCCTATCAGGCAGAGTAGAACTGCCCCATAGGGTTTCCAAGGCCGTGAATCTTTACAGAAGCAGGCTGCTTTGTCCTTCTCACTTCTGAGCAGTTGGTGGGTTCAAACTGCTGACCTTTTGGTTAGCAGCTGAGTGAATTAACCACTATGGCACCACATCTCCTTACAGGTAGGTTATAGGTGGTATTATTTGTTTCTTTAACGTTTTTAAACTTTCAAAACTGTCAAAAACAAACAGATTTTATTGTTAAAAAAATACATGGTTTTCTGATTTCTCAAACTAAAGAAAATAAAACAAATAGGAATTTCTTTGTGTAGATATTTGAAAAAAGTGTATTCAAGGGGATATACTTAGTTTAGGCATATATTTAAACAAGCCTGGCTATGGAATTTTTAAAAGTGAAGTGAACAGCCCAAAATTACCATTCAAATGTCCCCCCCTTTTTTTTTGTAATGAAGATCTTATTTTAGTCCTAGAAACTTGGATGAGAAGAATATATCAAGTATCATCTTAATCTCCCTTAAATTATACTTAATTAATGCACTGATCCTAGTATTATCTTTTAGAACTGAATCATTTTCATAAGAAGCTATGTCATTTTAACACAAAAAATTTCCAAAGACATTGAACAAAACTCCCTTACTTCCCTTAATTCAGTCTTTTTTGTCCATTTCATGTATTTTCCCTTCAATATTGTCAGATAAATCATATCAACTTGGCTTGATATTAATGCTTGGCTAGGAGTCAAAAAAATAGGTTTTTTTTTTCTTCTCAATAGATATTATCCAGTTTGTATAAAATTCCAAAACCTATCCTAAGACAAATCACATCAGTAAACAATAAAACATAAAATAACTCCTTCATGATTATCCTGCATCAGGAAGGATATATCTGAAGCTAGAAATTTTGGTACTTCTGATCTCCCTGGTCTAGTTCCTCCAGCTTGTCCTTATTTCATGAAGGCCTAACATATTATATGACAGCTTCTTTCATTATATGTATTCATCATATGCATTCTTTATCAGTGAATGCACAACAGCCGTTCAAATAGAAGTGGCAAAATTTATTCTTTTGGTAACTTAGGTGATTTGCCTTTTCCATAATTACAGATAACAGTATGATAAATAGTAAATTATGTTTTTATATTTATAATATAAACATAAGTCATTTGAAAATATGCAAATTAATTAGTGAAAAATGTAAGAATGCTTTTGATTCAAAGGGATCAATTCACTTGAGCCCAGCCTGCTTTCTAATTTTATTTCCCTTGTTTTCTCTACTCGAAATATTTCCAAGATCTTACAGTTCCAATCTCCCTTAGAAGTCAATTTTCCTACATACCCCTTCTTGTGCCTGAATTGCCCTTAATTTTCTTAATGCTCAACAACTAAATTTTTTCCTCATTCTTTCAACCAAAGTCAAATATTACCTCCTATTATAAAGGCATTCCTGGTATTATATTTCATGTCAAGCACCTCCTCTTCCTTTCTCCCATAAAAGTTTACATGCCTATGTTTTAGCATTTTTCATATTGCATGGCTGTTATATGTTTATGAGAACTGAATTAATTATCAGGCCTAATCTCTGCAGCTTATGTGGAGATGACCTTGATCTTGGTATTCCTCAAATGACAATAACATTTCCTAGGAAACTACAGAGTTAAAATAAATATAGAATGCTTTTTCTACCTTATCTCTTCTGAGAATCACATCTAGAGACAGGTAAGGAGCTCTGATGTGCTCTGGTTTAAGCATTTGGCTGCTAACGAAAAGGTTGGCTGTTTGAACTCACCAGCCACTCCATGGAAGAAAGATGAGGCAGTCTGCTTCCATAAAGATTTACAGCTTTGAAAACCTGATGGGGCAGCTCCATTCTGTCTAAAAGGTTCACTATGACTTGGAATCACCTGATGGAAGTGGGTGGGTTTAGTGGGTAGTAAACAGGTACTCTTAGGCCTATATGACTCAAATAGTATTTTTAAAGTGGTGGGAAACTGAGGGAACTGCTTTTCCGTATTAAAGTGACTCACAGATACCATCAGTCCTATTTAGGAAAGCCTTATATGAGGAGGTAAAATAAACTTTGTGCTCTCCTCTTGGAGTTTCTGGTTGTTGTAAATAGTTAAAGTGTTCAGCTGCTAACAAAAAGAGTGCAGATGTCTCTATCCAGAGACATCTTGGAAGAAAAGTTTGGTGATCTCCTTGAAAAAGAAAATCAGCAATGAAAATTCTATGGGATTGCCAAGAGTCATAATACACTTGAAAATAACTGTATTTTTTTTTTTTTGGTTTATTCTTTGGATAGCTGCTGGTTCTCTCTATGAAATAAAAAAAGAAAAGAAAAAAAAGAGAAGGAAAAAGATATATACTTTTATAGAGCTAAGTATTATTTTAAAATCTATTACTGTTTTCTAAGTCTGTTTATCAACAAGAACACATAAGCACAGTTTGGTGCTGCATTAGTATATATCGTAACAGTAGTCATTTGTTCGCATTTGTGTTTCTCTTAATAAATAATAGGCTGCTCTTTTCAGACAATTTTCTTTTACTATCTAGTTCCTAGAAGACTTATCATATGCTGTTATGGTCTTTGTTAGGTGCTAGTTAGCTGGTTCTCACTCACAGAAACCCTGTGGACAACAGAATGAACCGTGCCTGGTCCTGCTCCATATTCATAAGCATCACCATGCTTGGGCCCACTGTTGCAGCCATCGTGTCAATCCATCTCACTGAGGGTATCCTCTTTGTCTCTGATCCGCTACTTTGCCAAGCATAATGTCCTTCTCCAACTGGTTCCTCTTGGAATTATGTCCAAAGTATGAGAGATGAAGTATGGCCATCCTTGCTTCTAAGGAACATTCTGGCTGTACTTCTTCCCATTCATTCTTCTGGCAGTCCAGGGTACATTGAACATTCTTCAACTATACCATAAGTTAGCATACAACTTATTTTTAAAGATTGACTAGAATCTATCTATCTATCTATCTATCTGCCTGCCCATTTATCTATCTATCTACTTATCTATCTATTGATTTTTAAAAAAGAACAACAGAAAAATGTGTTCAGGACATATTATCATGGTTACTTTGTTTCTAATGCTTTGCTTTGGTTTTTCCAAAGCATTTGTAGCCTTTTTTTTTACTAACTATACACAGCCACCTAGGAGCTCTGGCAGCGTAGTGCCCAAGGCACTTGACTGCTAACCAGAAGGCTGGTGGTTCAAACCCACCAGTCACTCCTTGGAAGGAAGATGGGGCAATCTACTTTTTAGTGATACTGCCTGGGAAACCCAAGGAGGGGTCGCTACGAGTTGGGTCTGACTTGAAGGCACATAACAACAACAACATGCACAGCTACCATATCCACCTTGATTTACATTGACAATTTAAGAAGCAGAATTATCTTGACTGGCATTTTACAAGTAAGTTGTAATGACTTTATACCATATTAACTGTTTCTCACATTGTCTGCACCAGTCAAAAATCCTTCAGAATGCCAAAGGTCAATCTTCTCTCCTGACTACATGATCTATGCACTGAACTATCTGTCTAGAATTTGGCATAGTCTATTATCAGATTGGAGCTCACACCTGGGCAACAGAATCCACAGACATGTTCTGTACTTTGCATTTAAGTGAAACTCAACAGATAATATACAAAGAAGCACCTGTAAATTTACCTAGCTACATGGTTGATAAGGAGCTCTGGTGATGTAGTGGGTAAGGCATTTGGCTGCTAATCAAAAGGCCAGCAGTTTGAATCCACTAGCTGCTCCGCAGAAGACAGATGAATCAGTCAGCTTCTATAACGATATACAGCCCTGGAAACCCAATGGGGGTCACTCTAAGTCAGAACTGACTTGAGAGCTGTGAGTTTGGTTTTACTTTTTGAACAAGACCTTCACGATTGCATACCTATTTTTTTTTTTTT
>NW_006921596.1:25743650-25751945 GCF_000298275.1 Orycteropus afer afer | reverse complement strand
TCAGGACTGAGGTACTCTTACCCAGCAGCAGCTGAGAGTGTAGGCAGCAGACAGCTCTTAGCAAATAAATCTGGGAACTGCTCTCACTCAAGATGAAGCCACCTACAGGGCAGCCTGCATCGACTGACTGGTCAATAAGGAGCCCTGGCTGCCTTGCCTCAGGTAGGCCAACCTAGCTCTAGGGCTCCCTCAGACATCGTCTGAATCTCTTATTGCAACTCACCACAGTTTAACTCTTCCATCTGAGCAAACCACCTGACTTCATTTCCTTAATGGTGTGAATCTTGAGGGTACTCCGAATTTGCAAATCTCCATCTCAGGGTAGGAACCTGACCTAAGACATTAAATTATTAGTGATTGCTTTGAGCTTCTCTGCTTTTCTGTATATTCAAGCCTATGACATGTTACCTTTTGGAATAACATAACTCCATGAACAAGTAAGTCTCCCTCACTCTCAACTTAAATTGTATATTAATCAGGGTACCAGGCAGTAATTTGATGACATTAAATTCTAATAATTCTAATTTATTAGAATTTATATATTAGGATGTCTCTAAAGAGAGTATTTTAAAAGATACATAGACTATACCTGTGATATGTCTTCCTGTGCTGGTGCAAATAACATCAGAACTGCTGTCACCACTAGGCCAAAATGAGAGAAAAGCGTACGAGAGAGACATCTAGAGAGCAGGCTGCATTGAAGAGAGATGGAACCGTTAATTGAGGGAAAGAGCCAGTTCAATACGAGTCTGCAGGGAAAGATCTGGGGTAATAAACACATCAAGCCTGACAGTGAGAAAAAGAGTGGATCTGGAGGAGCAAACAGAAGATATCCAGCCAACTCAACTCTATTAAGAAGATAAACTTCATGTCTTGGTTCCTTGAGAATCAGCTCGACAACCTCCCCCACGAGGCTTTGGCTCTTTCTCCTTTCTTTTGTCCAGATTTAGCTATTTGGGTAGACAACACACCTCTTAAAGAGAACACTGTAATATATAGAATGTTAAAAAAGAATGTTCCCTAAATCATAAAAAAATAAGCTGGGATTACTGAATGCTTACTATATATCAGAAGGAGCTCTGGTGGCATAGTGCCTGAGGCATTTGACTGTTAACCAGAAGGTTGTCGGTTCAAACCCACCAGCCTCTCTGTGGAAGGAAGATGAGGCAATCTACTTCCGTAAAGATTCACCACCTCAGAATGTAATGGGGGTGACTGAGTCAGAATTGACTTGATGGCAGTGAGTTTATTTTTTGGGGGGTTTTGATTATGTGTCAGATACTACTCCTCTACTGGTTTAATATTACTTTTCTAATGTATGGTGCATATGTAGCCTATGAGTACGTTTGCCTCATTTTTAAGAGTACAGATAATAATGTCTAGGGAGTTAGGTCTCTTGCCCAAGGCCATAGAGTTAGTCAGTAGTGGTACATTAGAGAACCACCCTATAAGAATGTCTATGCCTATACCATGATTTGATAGAATAAGCAAATATCTCTATTTTATTATGACTGTATGTTTCCATACTTACATCTAAGAAACAATTTGAGCTTCCTACAACAAGGGGCTAAATATTACTCATCACACTATTTCTAGCACTAGGTCCAGGGTACAGAACTTACCCTTTGCCAAAGAATAGTTTACCTGCCTTCCAGTAAGAAGCTCATCTTCCACATCTTGCATTACAATTTCCTGGGGATGTACACAGAGGTGTTAAACAGAATGGGACACCAGCCCAGAGAGTCAGAACAGCTGACCAATGGAGATGAAGGAAATGGAGCTGCCATAGCCATAATACCATATAGTCAGAGAAATCACGAAAAACAGGTTAACGACTGATTGAGGGAAGGAAGTTAATGGCACAACTAGGAGTAAATTGGGTGAATTCGTTTCCAGCCTCACTATCTCTTACCAACATATGGTATAGGAATGGTGAACATATGAATGAACTACTAGTATTCTCATCAGCAGATAAATATATTAAACTTTGTATTAAAATCATAATAAAAGAAGAAAAATGGATATCTGTTTTTCTTGTCTTTAGAAATAAGGAGGTTACCAAAATACATCCTCAGGGAGAACTCAGGCTTGATGAAAGCATCTGCATAACCAAATGTCATGGCATCTTAAGTCATTGTTGTTAATTCTAATACACAGTGTTTAAAGTATAGAGGCCAAGTTCAAGCAAAAGAGAAATGGCAGTCATTGGCCCATGATGGGCAATCACAGAGTTTGACACACAGGCCTTGTCATTTTAAGCCAGTGTGGAAAGAGCATAGGAAATGGAGGCCTACCAGGGGAGTGCTCTGCCAAACTTCATAGGCCAAAGAAACAGGCCCCAGATGGAGTCCCGTGGAATTCTGCCATCTCCTTGCCTGGAATGAATGGCTGCCATTTGCCTGCATCTGTCAGTGCAAAAGGCAAAATGTCTGCCTTCCCACCCTCTCACTTCTACCTCCACTTCCCACCCCAACCTTTTCAAAATACATTTTCTTTTATTGTCTTGTTACTTACTGGAGACAAGTTCTGGAACCACTCTCTCCACCAAAAGCAGCCTGCTTCCTGCTGTATGGGCATTTACTTTTCTGCCTGGAGCAGGTGTTATTGTTTAAAAATACCAAACAAAACTCCTTTAGCTACTATAAAAAGCATAGCCTTAGAAGCTTTATATAATTTTTCAGAGCAAATGGCATTAAGAAATTTGCTCTTGCACCTGCCTACTCTTCAGATTTGCATAAATGTTCACTGCTGTACAAATGTAGCATGGCATTTCATTCTGTTTGAAGCAAAACAGAGGCTCTGTCCATCTGTAAATCATCTTCCAAACGAGTCACAGACACTCTGCTTAATTAAGCACATGAAAGAAGAAGAAAGAATTTTCAAATTTGTATACTAAAAGAAACTTTTAAAAAATACAAAGTATGAAAATCCTATAGAAGCCAATGTGTGCATTTTTGTCTCTGGAAAAATTAAGTGTTTAAAGGAAGGTTGGGCAATCTACTTCTGTAGTGATACCTCCTCGGAAACCCAAGGAGGAATCACAATGAGTCGGATCCGACTCGATGGCAGCATGTGTTTGTTTTACTAGACTACAATATATTCTGAACATTAGGCATTGAGTTGGGGAAGAATTTCTTCAATAACGTTAAGGTAACAAGTTCAGTTTGGAGTCAATTATGTGAGCAAGTGTTTCTAAATTCTAGTACTATCAGTGATGGTTAAATTCAAAGAATAATCAAAGATTTGCAGTCTTCAAAAAATAAGTGATTTTTAAAAGAATAATGATGTGGGGAAAAAAAAAAGCCAGGCAGAGAAATCCAAACTGAATTAAATTATGACTTCAAGTATATGTGTTTTTTTACCTTTCTTCAAATGTAAATCTGTTCATACATGTTGCATCGAGTAGAGCAGTGAGTTACCTCAAACTTTTTATTTCCACTCAATGCTCTTGTGTGTGTTCTCTTACAATTTATCATCCTATATTTATCTCTATTTCTATATTCTTATTCATACACTCATAATGATCAGGATTAATACAATAAGTACTGTAATATAGCAGTTTAATTATGGTTATTATAGCATTTAATTTCATCACCAACAAATCCAGCTCCCATACATCACCTAGTATAACTTTCTTGGAAAAAATATGAAAGCATAATTATCCTGTTAAAACCACATAACTTTCTCATAACACCCATAAAAATGTGAAAATTTCACATTCTGGTCTTTTGACTTTCTTTCTACTCTCTTTTCCAATAGGAAGTCTTTCACTTACTTCTTTTAAATCATTATTTACATTTTGGTCTGTGTAACTTTGTTGTTGGGGAGGCTGTCCTGTGAATAGGTGGGTGTTTAACAGCATCCCTAGTCTCTACTCAATAACTTTCTAAAGCATTGCCCCCCCCCCATAACAATCTGTAATGGTTCCAGACATTGATAAATGTCACATGGCCACAAAAGCACCCCTGATAGAGAATCACAGATTTAAACTGGTTTCAAAGACTCATAAAGCCCCTCTAACATACCAACCCTTTGCACCCACATTTCCTATCCCCCTAAGATATCTATTCATTCATAATACCCTAACTCAAGTGGCATTGCTCCTATGAAATTTTCTGTGATCCTTTTAACAGTTATTTATGTGTGCCACTATAGACATAGTCCAGATTTATCACATACTACCTTATATATTGAAACGAGTTTTATTTCTGTATTTCCCATAAAAGTATGACTTTATCAAATGCAGAACATTTTTTAACTAATATTTGCTAGTCCTCACTGCTCTCGTGTTGTTTCTGACTCATAATGACCCCTCCTTGGGTTTCCAAGGTAGTGTCTCTATGGAAGTAGATTGCCCAATCTTCCTTCTGAGGAGTGTCTGACAGGTTTGAAACACCAGCCTTCTGTGAGGAGTCAAATGGCCTAGGCACTAAGTCACCAGAGCTCCTAGTACCTAGTAAAATGACTATCACATGGGCAAGAGAAGCTAATTTAATATTTCTGAAAGGGCAAATGAGTCACTGAATGATAATCAATTTCTGAAATGATAAATAGGTATTTGTGCCAACACTGACATATAGTAAATGCGCAATACGTAGATACTTAGAAAGGTTGAATGAAATAGTTAATACAATGGAAGTTGAAATGATAGAAGTCTATATAACACAGATGACACTCCAGCACTTAATCCCACAGTCTTCCTGGATATTCATTTCAAATTATGGAACTGCTCAAAATATTAGCCCTCAAAATAGGAGCTAAGTTGTTCATGTGAAAATTTAACCTCATTTCACTTTGAATGTGTTAAATAAAATAGACACCTCTTCTATCTTCTTTATGCTATAATCTTTCCTCTACCAGAAGATGAGCCTCAAACAGATCTGAGTCGTCCACTACCCAGGCAAAATAACTGCACTCCACTTACCTTTTCTTCTCATTCTTATCCTTTCCTCAGAGCAACTACCTTGCCATTTCATTCTTCGTGTGGTTTAGCTTGAACTAATGACCACACGTTTATATCAACTCAATACGTAACACCAAGTTGGGGTAATACTCTGAATTATGGTGAGAATGACTTTTGACATGAATTCACATTCTATGTATTTGCTACAGAAGACAAGAGAGGGGGAATAAAGTAATGGACTATTTGTGGACTCTTCCTTCTCTTCTCTGACATGATGGGGGGCCAAATGAAGACAGATCAAGGTTGATGGGTAGACCTTTAGATATATTTTATACATTAATGAAACTTCAGCAAATAGTAAGGGTATTTTTTTTAAGCCTCTCTCATTGTTGGCATTCCAATTTTTGTGTCAGGCCTTAAAATAAGTCCTTTTCTTCTACATGTTCTCAGTGAAGCAGACACAAAATTCTACCTTAGTTATTTCCGTGATACTCAGAAACTATTATGCTTGATTTCCAATTAGTGCATTTAAAAAAAATTCTAAGGAAGTTTGCAGTGGTTTGAACAGCAGATACAAGTACAGCAGATATTGGAGTAGAAGGTGAAATGATGAAAATATATTTCAGGTAGAGATTGATCTCTCTGTCTAGCTTGCTATGCACTTTTCTGTATTTTCAAGTTGAAGAATAAAGAAAAAGATATCAGACATAAAAAATGTTTCAAAAGTGTAGAATAAAATGGCAGCAAACTCATTTCAAAAGAGGAAAAGATTGGTGATACATACAAAATAAATTTTAGGCACTCATTTCCAATTAGGTGTAAATATTTAATGATAAATGCAATAAAAGCCACATACATATTCATATTATTGTTATGATTTTGCTGTTATAGTTGTTGTTGTTGTTATGTGCCATCAAGTCAGACCCAACTCATAGCGACCCCTCCTTAGGTTTCTGAGGCAGTATCACTACAGAAGTAGATTGCCCAAGCTGTTATAGTTAAGGTTCTATTATTAAGCATTAGCACATAATTGGCAAACAAGCTGGGTTGTAGCTGGGTTTGGAGTCTATAGACATAGTGTGAAGTCCCAGACCTTTCAACAATATTCCTCTCATTAAATGATCTTTAGCTTTCCTGTTTCGGACACTACGAAACTATGACATACGTGTTATAAGCTTTTATCTGTTGATGTAAATATTGAATAAAGATGACCTTATTTTGACAATCTAATAATTCTTTTCCTTATTTATTTGAATTTCTAAAAGTGGAGTTACAAGCAAAGTTATATATATAGAGAGAGAGAGTTCTGCTGGTGTAGTGCCTAAGGCATTTGACTGCTAACCAGAAAGCTGGTTAGCTTTCACCAGCCACTCCTCCACAGGAAGTTTGGGCAATCTACTTCCATAGTGATACTGCCTCGGACCCAAGGACGGGTATGAGTCAGATCTGACTTGATAGCAATGAATTTAGAGTTATATATATATATATATATATATATATATATCCTTCTAGAAAGGAGGTGAAAATATAAAAAAATATTCTCTTCCGTAGTCATTCATTGGGTCTTTTTTTTTTTTTTCAAATTTCATGAGCAATTGGCTTTCTTCCTCTTCTTGTTAACACATAAATATCATGTTTGTGAGGATAAAAATCAATGGCTTGGTTCATATATCAATGTATCCAATAAGTCACACAAAGCCATTTTCTAATATTGAAAAGCAAGGCAATGGGAAAAGTTATTTCTCTCAGATATTGCAATTTGTTTGTTTGTGATTTATCAGCAATGCCTGCATAGTTTCAGAAAATTTCATAACCAGATTTGATTTTTCAAAAAAGCACTGGAGATGTGATGTGATCAGTTTTCCATTTCATAGAAAAGCAATTACTTTGGTAGGACAATGGAAGGAGGATTAGAAAGTGGTGAAATGAAAGCAGTTGGAAAACTGGTGAAATTATACTTAAGTAGATTAGTAGGGCATATTGTTATAACACTCAGATAAGACAAACATAGCACCATTATCTTTTGCAACATATTGAATTATTTTTTAATTTTATGTATGTGCACCTTTTATTTAATCATTAAATTCCCTTTGAGTGTTTAAATTCCCTTGTGAAGATGAAGATCACAGGAAAGTCAGTTTGATAGCCCTAAAGTTAACTCAATTGCTGGAACATTGTAGGTACACATTCAGTAATGATTTTCATTTTCTGAAAGAAAGATGATTTTGTTTTCCCTGAATGTATAGGGTCATGGAGATTCAGGTTTTGAACCTGAACTTGGGGATGGGACCTGAATCTCTATGACCCTATACATTCAGGGAAAACAAAATCATCTTTCTTTCAAAAAATGAAAATCATTACTGAATGTGTACCTACAATGTTCCAGCAAATGAGTTAACTTTAGGGCTATCAAACTGACTTTCCTGTGATCTTCATCTTCACAAGGGAATTTAAACACTCAAAGGGAATTATGGAAAGAGGGGTAGACTTCCAGTAGGATGGAGGAATAGGCAGACAAGTGACACAGACCTTCTTCAACAAAGAAAAGAAAAACCAGTTGACAGAGATACAGAAGATTATCCTCGAGCCCTGAGCTTTGAAAGGAACTATACAGAAGTGGATTAGGCACCAACTAGTGGAAAAACCTGAACGAAAAGAGTACAGAGACAGTCAGAACTGTGGACTGTCAGCTACTCTGATGGGACCAACAGCCAGAATATTTCCAAGTGATGTTGGGACCTGAGAATTGACCTAAAGATCAGCCCTGGTTACCAAGGGCTGCAGGGATGACTGTGCTGGGGGTCTATGACTAGCAAGGGAAACACCAAGGAGGGAGACAACCTGAGCTGTTGATTTTCTGCTGTTCAGAGGGTGCAGTAACTTTGATTGTTTACACATGCCAACCATTTTTTATATTTAAAGGGACTGAGGGTGCAGCCATTTTGAATGTTTACAAGTGGTGGCCATTTTGGATATTTAAAGTGACCAAGGCCACAGCCACTTTGAATCTTTACAACTGACAACCATTTTGGATTTTAAAGTGATAGCATTCTCGTTCGGATTCCAGGGACCTAAGGATAGGCTCTGTTTGCCAAGGTGGCAGGGACATATAACAGGCTGACAACAGGAAAGGAAACAGGTGGTGAGTGTATAATTGTTGTCAACTAGTGAATAGAGGAGCACAGCACAGAACCCTGCCTGGATAGATAACATACAAACAAAACAAAGAAAATGAAAATTGTGGGCAAGTCACTCCAACACACAATCACCAATTAAATAGAAACACAAAAATGTCACAATGCCTCAGAGACAACAGAGCATCACAGTCCACACAAAGAAGCAAGATAAAGCAGGAGAAACAAAGGACCAGGATACAGACCCAAAACACTTTC
>NW_006921596.1:25725666-25743415 GCF_000298275.1 Orycteropus afer afer | reverse complement strand
AGAATTGATGCAATGGAAGACAGAATTAATGAGATTGAAGACAAATACATGAATACTTCTTTGAAAAGGGATCAATCAGAAAAAAGATCAAGACAAAATGAAGAAAGCCTAAGGTTCATGTGGGATACATGCAAAAGGAATAACCTGTGTGTCACTGGAATTCCAGAACAGGAAGAGAAAAATAAAACCACTGAGAAAATTGTCCAAGATCTGTTGGAAGAGAACCTCCCTGATATGATGAAAGATGAGAATATATCCATTGAGGAAGTCCAACGAACCCTAAAGAGGGTAGACCCCAAAAGAAAATCACCAAGACACATCATCATCAAACTCACCAAAACCAAAGACAAAGACAGAATAATGAGGGCAGCGTGGGAAAAATGAAAAGTTACCTACAAGGGGCAACCAATAAGACTAAGCTCGGATTTCTCTGCAGAAACCATGCAGGTAAGAAGACAATGGGATGGTATATATAAAACCCTGAAAGAGAAAAATTTCCAACCAAGAATTGTGTACCCAGCAAAATTGTCCCTCAAATGATGGTGAAATTAGAACATTTCCGGATAAGCAGAAATTAAGGGAATTTGTTAAAACCAGACCAACATTACAAGAGATGCTAAAAGGAGTCCTTTGGACAGAGAAGCAACAACAGCCAGCAACAACTGACCATTAATACAAATGATGATATAACCCAGAAACCAACCCAGCTATGGAAGTATCCAAAGTAAATAAGCCTACCAGATTATAAACAGGGAACCAGAGACATCAAGTGACAAATGAGGACAACTACAAACCAAAAAGAGGAAAAAAATGTGTCATTACTGAACTTCTAGATGGTAGGGATGTCAAGACAACTCCAAGATAGAACAGACTATTCTGAACTTGGGAAGAAAACTATAAATCACAGGGTAACCTCAAAGAAAAATGATAAACCTTCTCATCAAAATAAAAAAGAGGACCAGAACAAATATTTATCAAATACTAAAACAACACTAAAATACTAAAGCAACAAAGGAAGTGATAACACAATTCATAAACAAAGCAAGCTCAGCATGGAAAATTATACGGAACAAAGAAATCGACACCACGAAAAAGCACATAACAAAAATGACAGCGACAAATTATATTTGCCGATAATTACATATCAGGCAAGGGACTTATCTCTAAGATTTATAGAAAAGTCCAACGCCACAACACCAAAGGAATTAACAATCCAATTGAAAAATGGGTTGAAGACATGAATAGACACTTCACCAAGGAGGATATTCAGGTGGCCAGCTAATACATGAAGAGATGCTCACGATCATTGGCCATCAGAGAGATGCAAATCAAAACAACAATGAGTTACCATTTCACCCCAGCACTGATGGCAAGGTTCAATGAGACAGAAAATAACAAATGCCAGCAGGGATGTGGAGAGATTGGGACTATCATACACTGCTGGTGGGACTGTGAAGTGACACAACCACTGTGGAAAGCAATATGGCTATTCCTTAGAAAGCTGGAATTGGAGATAAACCATTTGACTCAGCGATCTCATTACTAGGCATATATCCTAGAAAGGTGAGGGCCAGAACAGGAACAGATATATGCACACTCATGTTCATCACAGCACTATTTACAATAGCAAAAAGATGGAAACAACCTACGTGCCCATCAGTAGAAGAGTGGATGCCCAAACTATGGTACATACACATAATGGAATGCTATGCAACACTAAAGAATAATGTAGAGTCTGCAAAACACTGCATAATATGGATGAACTTGGAGGACATGATGCTGAGTGAAATAGGTCAATCACAGAAGGACAAATATAGTATTAGTTCAAGGTTGTGGAGGGTCAAGGAAAGGTTTATATATGGAGGGAAACTTTCTTTGTTGATTGCCAGTGGTGGGAAAGGAGGCGAGGGAACACTGCAAAAAAGAAAAAAAATGCACTGACCTATGTCACTTTAGTTTTGTGTATTTTATTGTACATAAATTACATTTTAATAAAACGCATTTAAAAAAAATAAAGAATTGTGTCAGTGAGTTTGCTTTTTTTGGTAGAGATTCAGCAAATTTGGTTTCCTCATCTGATAAGAACCAAAAAAAAAAAAAACCTAACTCACTGCCATCAAGTCGTTTCCTACTCATAGTAGGACTCATTGTTTTTCTGAGGCTGTAAATCTTTATGGAAGTACATTGCCCCATCTTCCTTCCGTGGAGCAGCTGGTGGGTTTGAACCACTGACCCTCCAGTTAGCTGTCAATTGCCTTATCCACTATGCCACCAGAGCTCCCTCATCCAATAAAAGGGTTTATATTTTCACATTTGTATGTATAAAACGTGGGACCTCTGGTAGCGTAGTGCCTAAAGCACTTAAGTGCTAATCAGAAGGCTGGCGGTTCAAACCTACTAGTCACTCCTCAGAAGGAAGATGGGGCAATCTACTTCCATAGTGATACTGCCTCGGAAACCCAAGGAGGGGTCACTATGAGTCGGGTCTGACTCGACAGCATATAACAACAACAACATGTATAAAACGTGTAAAAGTCTGTGCACACTCACATGCACACAATTTCAGTTTTTAATCTTCAGTAATTTTATAGTGGTATTCTTATTATTCAGTAAAATGTATTTCTAAACTTGCTTTTATTACTTAATGAATCTTCTATAGGGTGAGGAGGAGAAGCCAAACCATGGAATCTGAAATGGATATGAAGTGACACAATGAATTAAGAATCTAATTTATTTCATCTAATTTTATAAGCATCATAAAGTTTCTAATCCCATTTTTGTTCTGAATATTCATAGCCCTTTAGGTAAGAGAATTTTTTTAAGAAAAAAAATAAAGGCTTTATTTGTAGTATATGTTAGGGTGGGCCTACTTGTTCAGAATCACTTTAGGTGATTTGGTAATTTACATTTCTTCCACGTGTGCTTGAAAAGTATCTCCATTAAAGTAAATAGGTACTGAAGTCCCTCACATCAAGCCTTGCCTTCTCATTCTCCTGTGAAAGAAATATCTGAATCAAGAATTACCATATTTTAGAGGCTCAGACTGTGTAATTATGCCAATTTTCAAGGGAACTCAAATGGTTAGATAAAATGTATTTGAAAATCAGCATTTTTCACTGATGTCTCGATTCAGTCTCATTAGACAGCATTACCTTATTCACAGACATCAATTAATGCAACAGCTAGAAGATGAATCTCTCTATATTCCTGCTTTTATTTTGTCATCAAATTAGGTAGAAAGAAAAAGGAAGGACACAGAACACTAAGCATGAAAGGATTTTTTTTAAAAAAAGACTATTGAATGTGATTTTTATGAAGCAATAGAAATATCTTGAAGCCACAGCTAAAGTTATGGCATCTTAAGGCAAAACTATGTAACAGTTATGGAATTAAGGTGTAATTATGATATGAATATGATTGTGGTATATCAGTAGAAAACAACAAGGCAACTAACTGCTGTGCTACAATAACCTAACATGAAATTAAAGAGCATGGAATTCATGTGAACTCTCTTGCATAATCATGGTCTTGCAATCAATTCCTGTTTTTACCATTTTATGAACATTTCTAGGGAATGCATTTTCTAAAGTGGTAAGCACAATGCAGAAAATTAGGTGCCATATGGATTGTTCACTTGTATTATCCAGATGGTCATGTTCAAGGTCATGGAAAAAGAAACTTGTTCACAATCGAAAAAATGGAGATTTGGAATTTTCATAGTAAAGAGTAGATTTCATTAATTCCACCAATCCTTGATCCCTTCCTAGATACCTGTCTTTTGTTATGGGAAATATGCAATGCATGTTTTGCCTTCTATTGATTCTGAGTCCAGCCACATGACTTATTTGGTCCTTGGAATGTCAGCAGATATAATGCAAGTAAACTTCGAAAAACACTTGTGTGATTGTGCTTATTGTCTGCTTTTCACCAGGATACAGTTAAGTCTGGGCTAGCCCACTGATTCCAGAAGGACAGAAGACACAAGAATCAAAATTGCCCTAAATTTGCTATCTCTGCCAAGCCCATCTAGATCAGAGCCATGATAAAATGCTTAGACGCGTGAGCAAGGTAGCTCAGACTTCCGACAAGTCCCAGCTCTACCACAGACAAGTGATCTATAATAAGTGGTGATTAATGTTTTAAATCTCAGAGATTTGGGGGTGATTTTTTGCACAATAATAATTAATCAGTACACCATTCCTCCTTCTATTCAGACAAGCATTTCTTTTGGTTAATAGTTACTTTATTTCTTGACTATAGACAAGATCTAAGTAAGACCACCTTTGGAGGAAAGTACAATCCAGACCAAAAAGAAAAGAAACAGCAAGAAAGGAGGGAAAGAGAGAAGGAAAGAAGGACCAAAATAACTGGAGGCATTTACATTTCTTTTTCATAGCCAAAAAAATTTGGTCTTAAGGAATGGTACAGAAGACCCAACATCTTTTAAGAATGAGTTGTCCACTGCCAATATTTCTAGGTTAAGACGCATGTCAATAGGTGTTTTTCTTTTTCTTTTTTTTTTTTACACCTTGTTTAAAGCTCATTCCAAACATTAAAAAAAAAAAAACCCTGATTTATTACACTCTGTGCACATACTTTTTTTGTGTGTGCATATACAATCTGGAATACAAACTAGGCATGCTTTTATAAAGTCATAAAGCATAATGAGAAATGTAAATTGTTGGCTTGAACTTCAGTGAGGAAGTAAAACCAAAATCAAATCTCTTTTCCAGGTTTCTGTCAAGTTGAATTGCAATGACCTTCCCAATAACTGTATTTTAATGCAAATAATACACACATCATACAATTTTGCAAACCATACAACCCTGTTCATGTTATTTTCATAACTGCAGTATATAAAAAAATTTTTTTTTGGTCTAATGGATTTAATGTTACCAGGATAAAAGTTATGGAGATTTCATTTAAGGTAGTTATTTTCCTAAGTCAAGTACAACCAAGGGTGAATGGAATGGGCTCATCATGGAACTAGGACACCATGTTGAAACCCAAGAATATGAATGAATGAAGACCTAGAAATTTGGGATTCTCCTTTCATTTTTCAGAAGCTTCATTTTTATCTGAATTATGACAGGTAGAGACAGTTTGATTGTGCTTCCTTCAACAAATAATCCATGCTTTGAAATTATTCACCAGCTCAGGCTATTTCACTCTGGATCCATGATAAGCATGTTTTCGCAGATTCATTTTCTCCATTTGCGACTGGATGACTCTTCAACCTTGAACTCTCTAGTTACCTTAGCACTCTGTTATTTGTTTCTTCTGCTGTTGCAGTGACTTTCAGTTGAAGTCGGTGGTATAAAAATTTGTGTTTAATTCCTGACATGATCGTAAAGGGTTCTAATCTAAATTTAGTTTTATAAACTGAAAAAAAAAAAAAAAAAGTGCACAATATAATCCATAACTGCCTGGTCCTAGCAAAGAAATTACAAAGTTCAAATGAGAGGTGTATAAGAAGCCTGGGTCTTTTTCATATGCTTGCAAGCATAAAACTAAAGTGGCTCATGATCATTGATCAATGACATTGGTACTAGTAAGACATAAATAAACTATGAAATAAGCAGAACTAGCATAGTTTAATGGTTTCACTTAAGATGATCTGATAAGGTTTTCGTATTCAATGGTTGAACCAACAGTGATCATGTATCCATTTTGCTTTCCTTGCTCCTCCAATTAAAAGCCCTTCAAGAGATAACTGTCATGATTACGCCAATGTAGACTGAAGGAGATTCATATTGATAGCAGCATAAATGGCAGAACTGCACTTCGCATAAGCTTTCAATTGATGGCGCTTGTTTTAAGGATCGGCTTCAGTAGGTTCAAGGTGCTAATTGATAAAGTGAAGGTGATATAATTGTCAACTTAAATTGACAGAAACAAATACACAACCACAATTGTTTATTTTCCAATTACTAAGATACTAGCAAACTCAGGCTGAATTCTTGACCATGGCTCATACCTTTATTACACAAATATGATCAAAAGTAATATTTTTGGACTATTGAATCAGGGTGAAAGAGGCTGAATGTCACTTCCAGAAATGTCACAAGATGTGTATTATATGCATGTTCATCCTATGTCAGAAATTTACATATTTTTGTAATTTTTGCACCTTGTATGTGTGCATTATTTATGTGGATATGCTATTTGCAAAAAATACAGTAATTTTCATTGATACAAGTACTTTAAAGTCAAAAAGGAAAAGAGAGTAACTGTAATTAATGCAAGCAATAGATACTAAAATAGATACTAAATTCATTAACATCGCTCCTGTATCATTTTGTGAAAGGCACTCTTGCTTTTTTTTTTGGCCGAGATTTAAACACTAAGGAGTTGGAGGAACATATAACACATTTGTTTAATGCATTTAATCAAACTTTAATCTTTAGATTCATTCAGATCTCAAACTAGCTATATAAATTAAAATGAGAACCATAAACTGATAATTGACTAGTTCAATGTTTATGGGGACTATTGTAAGGCTTCTCAGCCTGAGGGCTACCAGGAGAGTTTACCTTGCACATAATTGGGGACTCCAGAGGGGAACCCTCAATTAAAACATAATTTGGAAACAGAAGAAGGAAAATAAATAAATCTTCAGTATCTACAGAAAAATACACTGCAAAGCATCATAAGTAGAGGTTGTTACTTTTTATATTCATTAATTATAAATATATTGAATCAAAATAATATAGTAGCTTCAAAATGGTGGGCTGAAACCATGTTTAAGTCTTTTCCATCTCTGTGTTATTTGTCCCATAATAATCATTAAACTGTTAAAATGCCAATGAACATTGCACTCAAATTAACCATAATGAATAAAGAACTATATTTACAGCAATGATATAACAACAACAACAACAAAAAAAAACCAAACTCACTGCCATTGAGTTGATTCCTACTCATAGAGACCCTCATTGGGTTTCTGAGATGGTAAAACTTTATGGAAGTACATTGCCAGTCTTCCTTCCATGGAGTGGCTGGTGGGTTTGAACTGAGAACCTTCTGGTTAGAAGTCAAATGCCCACTAAATATGGAAGCATACAATTGGCCACAGTAGTAAAAGAGATGAAGAAATTAAACTGAGGCTGTTCTGTGTGTAGGTGTATATGTGTGTGTGAGGCCATTAGGCAGGGAAGTTAAACACCTTTGGCATCCTTAATCTGTCTACCTACCTACCTACATGTTTTCCTAAATTTCAGATTGTGACAGGTGGGCTGGGGGAAACAGGAATTACAATCTCTTTATGCAGCCCTACAAGAGCCAAATTAGATATTCTTTGTAATTATGCATTGGCCATACCAAGCTCTTTGACATTAAAATAGGTTTTTGTTCATTTGTTTGCTCTTTTTCTGTTTGTTGCTGGTGATTAGGAAATAGAATTCTAGGCCACCTTATCTCCCAATCCTTTAGACATGATACTCTGATTTTTCAAACACACTTAGAAATGTATATACTGAATTCTAAATCTCCATTTTCAGCTGAAGTTAAAAGAAAAAGTCTGAAGGGCAATTCATATCACAAAGTATCATTGTAAGTAACTGTTCCACCTAGGACCCAAGGCTGGGTCTTACAGTTTGGGCTCTGATCTGTGTCAATGAAAGGCTGGACCTGCTTTTCATTAAATCCCCTTCTTCAGGATTGCTACCTCATAAAGTGTTGTCATCTCCTGTCCCTTAGGGGTTTCTCAAATGTGCATAATAGAAGCAGGAACCTATTTCCTGTTTGTTAAAAACACTGTACGTTGTTCAGAATAACAACGTTGTTTAACATGAGAGACTAAAGCATGCCTCTGGTCAGCAGTAACTAATGATTACTTTTTCTTTCTTATCCATGTAATCGCAGTTTTGACTAAGTTTATGTATGTTTTTCTTTGATTGATTTCCAGAACAAAATCATCACTAACAGAACTATATTATATGCTATATTTACAATTGTATTAATAATTGTTGTTAGGTACCCTCACATTGTCCTGAGTACAACCCTATGCACAACAGAATGGAAGACTGTGTACTTTTGTGCCACCCTCACAACCTCTGTTATGTCTGAAGCCACTGCTGCCACAGTGTCATCCACCTCACTGACCGTCTTCCTTGTTCTTCTCTGACCTTCTCCTTTACTAAGTATGATAGCCCTCTCCAGAGATGACTCACTCCTGACAACAGGTCTAAACTAAGGTAAGTGATGCACAGTTTCACCATCATCACTTCTAAGGACCATTGTGGCTGTAATTTTTCCAGACATTTGTTCATTCTTATGGCCGCCCATATTATTTGCCAACACCATAATTCAAATGCATCAATTCTTATTTGGTCTTCTTCAGTCATTTCCCGGGAGCTCTGGTGGCATAGTACCTAAGGCATTTGACTACTAACAAGAAGCCTAGTGGTTCAAACCCACCAGCCACTCCTAGGAAGGAAGGTTGAGCAATCTACTTCTGCAGTGATACTGCCTCGGAAACCCAAGGAAGGGTCGCTATGAGTCGGATCCGACTCGACAGTAGTGAGTTTGGTTTTTTTTTTGTTGTTGTTGGTTTATTCATTGCCCAGCTTTCACAGGCCTATGAAATGACTGAAAATACCCTGCCTAAAGTCAGGTACACCTTAGTCTTTACTTTTTAATACTTTAAAGTGGTCTTTTGAAGAAGATTTACCCAATGCAATATAGCTTTTGATTTCTTGACTGCTGCTTCCCTGGGTGTTGACAGTGGATTCAATTAAAGTAATACCCTTGACAACATCAATATTTTCTCCACTTAACATGATGTTGCTTATTAGTCCGGTTGTGTTTTCTTTATGTTGAGGTGTAATCCATACAAGACTGTAGTCTTTGATCTTCATCAGTAAGTACTTCAAGTTCTCTTCACCTTCAGCAAGCAATTGGTGTCACCTGCATGTCACAGGTGGTTAATGAGTCTTTCTTCAATCCTGATACCATGTTCTTCTTCATATAGTTCTGCTTCTCAGATTATGTGCTTAGTGGATAGATTGAATAACTATGGTGAAAGGATACAATCTTGATGCATGCCTCCTTTGATTTTAAACCATGCAGTATCTCCTTTTTCTGTTCAAATGACTACCTCTTTGTCAACTTCAGGTTCTGCATGAGCACAATTAAGTGTTCTGGAATTCCCACATTAACTATAATTTATTATGATGCATACAGTCCAATACCTTTGCATGTGGTGGTTATCAATAAATAGCAACCTTCAATATCCTCATTTTACATATCAAACTATACTGAGAGAATTTACATGACTTGTCCGACTGCTAGAGTCAGAGTTGAACATGGTTTTGTATAGCTTTAAAACAGCACTGTTTCCTTTAATCCACATCTACTTGGTATTTATAAAATACTAATATTTGGATCAGATGGCATAATACATATAAAAATAGTGTGTGAATTACCAATTTCTACTTAACAAGCAGTAACAATTATAGAACAAAGCAAAATCTGCTTCTTTAAAGTTAGCAAAATGAAGCCAAATTTAACAACCTACATAACCAGATTTCTATCCAACAATAATCTAATTTATTAAATTCTAAGACTGTAATTTAACGTGTTCTAACAAACTTTCCATTGCATGTACTTTGCATTCACTTCTCATTTTCGCTATTTTGAACCATGTAATGATTAAGATGATCAGGCTCCTTCTCTCAAGGGTATGATATTCTGAGAGGATGAAAATAGGTCCATAATATATAATTTCTTTTTCTTTTTCTTGTACATATAGTCATGATCATAACGCAGATCCACATCAATTGGAAGTAATATGAGTAACTAAAAGAGAGAGAATTAATCCCAGTGGTGATGCACATGGAGAGTTTGGGGCAGAGAATCCCTTAAAGAAGTAGCTATTGCCTAAATCTTTAAGAAATGGTATAATTTTGACACGGTTCCAAGTCATACAGCTACTGCAATTCAGTGGGGTTTAATAAACAGCTGAACATTTCTTCCATTGCAGGAATGGGGAAGACAGTGGATACACAAAGTGAAAAGACACAACACGCCCTCAGGAGGAGAGACAGACACTTGAAGAGATGACTACAATGAGGAAGTACACAAGCAAAAACGTGTCCATGGTCCTATGGGAGCACAGAGAAGACAACACATTATGCTTCTTTGAGAAGAATTAGAAAGTTAAAGACTCTTTTAAGATGAGCCTTGAAGTATGGGTTATAGTCTTTCTCATGGAGAATGTAAGGGAGTTGCTTCTAAGAGGGAGAAACAGTGTGAGCATAGATATGAAGGCATGCAATGCTATGTTGTTGTTGTTGTTGTTATGTGCCGTGGAGTCAGACCTGACTCATAGCGACCCCTCCTTGGGTTTCCGAGGCAGTATCACTATGGAAGTAGATTGCCCAACCTTCCTTCTGAGGAGTGGCTGATGAGTTTGAACTGCCAGCCTTCTGGTTAGCAGTCAAGTGCCTTAGGCACTATGCTACCAGAGCAAAAGCCTATATATTAATGTCAGGGGCGATATTCACCACGGGCTCTTCTCTTTAGCTTCCAGTAAATAAAGATTCACGAGACTGTTACAGGCCATGCTGGATCTGCCTTCTCAGAAGGATTTATGTCAGAAGGTACAGCATACCAAATGGTCAATGTTCTTGCCGAAGTCCAAACAGACGTCAGTGCACTCAACCAGGAGTTATTTTTCATCAGCTTCTCTGCCCCCTGAATAGGTGAAAGCTGAGGTGATAGAAGAAACCTCATCTCTTGCAGGTATGGGGTCTAGGCCTCATCTGCAACAAGAGCCAGTACTTCTTAACCACGTCAAAGGTAACTTTTAGGGTCTCTACAGAAGGAGCTCTGGTAGCATAGTGGCTAAAGCACTTGACTGCTAACCAGAAGGCTGGCGGTTCAAACCCACCAGCCACTCCTTGGAAGGAAGGTTGGGCAATCCTAATTCCGTAGTGATACTGCCTCGGAAACCCAAGGAGGGGCTGACTCGACGGCACATAACAACAACAACAACAACAGTGGACATGCCAGTTGTAAGAGCCCTCAACATGGAGAAGTACATAATGACTCCATGTTAAACATTCACCAGCCACAGATAAGAATCACAATCTATACAGAATGTCAGAATGTACTACTCTGTAGTTACTTTTACCATAAACAATGCTGGTTAATAGCACATGCAGCATCTACCTTTATGAAGGATCCAGGAGGAATTTAACCAAGATGAAATCTCATCCACAAAGGAAAAGTCTTTCCCCATTGTCTCAGTTACTCAGTGCTGCTGCTGCTTCAAAAAGACAAATAAGAAATACAAGGGGGAAACATATCTGCTTTTGTGCCTTGGTCCATAGTGAGTACTTATAAAATACCTGGGAATTAATTAAGTGAAGACTGAATGAATAAATAAATGAAATGAAGAATGTCATGGGAAAAAATGATAATGATTAGAAAATGATTTTATTTCAGTTTGCAGTTGATATGATATCTGCATTTGAAAATGTGAGAAAATGGAATTAGAGACATGAATTGGAGAATGTAGCCTACAATAAGCTGCAAAGAGCCTGGAATAATCATTGAGATTTCTCATATCTAAAACACATGAAAACATATGAGACCCAAGTAAATAAAAATAGCAGGGTCCCAAAACAATATTATTAGCCCCAGAGTCCATGTCCTTCTAATATTTTAACTTTTAATGCCTCTTTCTGATTTCCTGACCTTTTCATGTGGCCTTCACCTATAAGCTCAGATGGCCTTGTGCTTTACTTTAGTTTGTTGTCTACTATTTCCCCAAAATCAGGATGTTTAAACTCTTCAAGTTTCATCCTTGTTATAAATAGAAACATCCCCTTGGCCACAGTCTTTCCTTGGTCTTCTTTTCTACAAGCACACGCACACCTGCCAGAAATCCGGCTAGGCTCTCACTCACATGAATCATGCCATTTCTTTGAGGTCACTGGAGTGACTTCTGTACCCTCTTCTTATCCCCTTTTCTCTTCTTCAATTTTTCCTAATTTGCAGGCTTCTCTTCCCATTCATCCCGCTTAGTTCAATCTTCTCTCCCTTGTGCAGAGTGAGGGATCATGGTTTACACAGACTCATGTCAGAATGCCAAATTACAAGTTAAAAATTAAGGAAGCTCATTCACAAACAGACCTAATCCTTCAATTACGGAAATAGGAAGAATGATCTAGTTCTTTGATGCTGGCACCTGAAGCCACATCAAAGAGACTAGTGTTTATTTCAAATCATTACACCTTGATAACTCATCAATTTGACCATCTTCCTATTCTTTGGTCCAAACAAAAGCAATCTTTGTCTGCGTTCCAAGGGCATCTCATTCCTCTGGCTTTTGAATTGCTAGACTGAAATCAAAGAAAAGGGGGAGGGGAGGTATCCAGTAGCCTAATGCTAAGAGCAAAGTATGATAATACCTCAATATTTTCAATTGTTAAATATCACCCCTGCCTACTTTGTATTGTGGAATAAACACACAGTAGAGCTATAAAGATAAGTAAATTTCTTAATATATTGCATATCAGATTCCATTCACTGTCCTTAATAATGTGAGAATAAACATAAGCTCCCAAATAATCAAACCAAATATAGATTCCAACCCATCTATTGCTAGGACTGCCTCCAATTTGTTGTGTGATTTCGCCTGCTTGCCTTTCCTAGCTGAGCTTAAATTTTCACAAATGTAAAATGAGGACATCAGGATTTGATGATTTTTGACAGTTTCATTACCAATTAAAGATTGAGTTTTGATATTCAAGTGATACACCAAATTAATTTACTTGCTTTCATAATTGCTTTTGTTCCACAACTGAAATTCATAAATAAGAAGTGTACTTTGGATAAGAACACAAGTATTGTTTTCACAGAGCACATACATCTGTATTATGACTTTTATGCACATATAAAGAGTTCTGGTTGTGTAGCGGGTAAGGCACTAGCTGCTAACCAGAAGGCTGGTGGTTCAAACTCACCAGGAAGATCAGGCAATCTATTGTAAAGAGTTACAGCCTTGGAAAACTAACGGGAGTCACTAAGAGTCGGAACTGACTTGATGGCAGTGGTTTGGGTTTTATGCATATATACCATATCGTAGGTGCTTTGGTGGTATAGTGGTTAAGACATTCGGCTGCTAACCAAAAGGGTACTGGTTCAAACCCACCAGCCACTTGTGGAAGAAAGTTGAGGCAGTCTGCTTTCGTAGAGATTTACAGCCTTGGAAGCCCCATGGGGACTGCTAGGAGTCAGAAATGACTTGATGGCAGTGAGTTTGGTTTGGTTCATGCCATATCATCCATACCACATCATTTCACAAATGTGAAATCTTGGAGTAAAATCTAACCCTGTTTGTTTAATCCTAAACTGCATAAACGTGTAACAGAAGATATGAATGTCTCTCCTATTTTCTTAAAATCTCTCATTTCTCTCCAGAGGTGAGGACTTTCAACAGCTTAGCATGCATTCCATCACTTTCCATTCTACAGAAGTATAATACATTTGCTTGTTTATGTATCTGCATATAGTTGTATAGATGCATTCATCAACACATCCCTTTTATTTGACATAACAGGACTGTACTTTGCTTCTTATTTGTGACCACTCATTTCTTCTCACTGAACAATCTGCTTTGCAGTGCTTTCTGCACCAGCATATCTTGATAACCCAATTATTCCTGTTATGCTTGCATACTAATTAGTATATAATATATCCTTCATCTCTTGATATACCTTTATGTTTTTAATTTTTATTTTTTATGATGGCAAAAATGTTGAAAAAGTATTATTATTTTTTTTTTTCAGTTTCAAAGGTGCTGTTAGTCTTATTTTATCTACAAGTATCCCCAGGCATATGGATATGACTCAATGTATGCCTGATGATTAATTCATGGAAAGATATTGCTATATGTTACCCTAGTAATGGACTTTGGGGATAAGGGTGGAAATAAGCCTCATTCCTTTTTTTTGCCTGTTACTCTATTACTTTATGGAGACAGGGAGCTAGCATAAATGACAAGCATGAAAAAGGGCAGGTAGATGAAAAATTAAGAAGTATTAGTACAATATTTCATCCAGGGAGCTGAAAAATGGCCAGCAACCTTTTTCTCCCAAAGTGTCTGCTGTGTGGTCTAAAGACTGAAGGGATTGCAAATCTAGAAATCCTTGAGGCAAAAAGACTATCAAGAGTTTTGATCCAGCCCTCTATACATTCATCCATTCTTTGGTTTATTACTAATTCATGCTCACCTATTTCTTCACCTGGAAAGCATTTCTTAAACACTTGCAATACACTGGTCATTGTGCTAGAAGATAAAATATACTGTTACCAAGTTGCCTAGTAGAATAGACCATGTTCTTTGTTGAACACTTACTATGTTTTATATGCTTTATCAACTTAATCGAATTTATTTCTGGTAACAACAGTACAGGGTAGAATTTTGACTTAAATTATGTAAATAGACAACCAGAGGCTCAGAAAATGACTTCTCCCATGTGTAATGTGTGACATTTATAGTTAGACAAAATTAATTCAGAATCCAAGGTAAGGTGATGACTGTTTATCATTAGTTTAGATGCTCAGTTTTCTAATATTGGAAATGAAATAACCCTAATAATACCCTCCTGGTTAAGTTGAGCTTTACAGATACAGTATTATAAAGATCTTAGCACAAGATATGAGACATCAAAAAAGAGTAGTCATGACCATTGCTATTTTATAATTGCCTTCTACTCTTTATGAGTAAGGAGGCTGGTTGGTGCAGTACTTAAGTAGTTAAGTGTTCAGGTACTAACCAAAAGGTCTGAGGTTCAAACCCACCAGCCATCCCACAGGAAAAAGATGTAGCAATCTGCTTCCATAAATATTACAGCCTTGGAAACCATAGGGGATAATTCTACCCTGTCTAATAGGGTCACTGACTGGAATTGACTTCACAGCAATGGATTTCAGTGGGTTACTCTCTCTGGGTACAATCAAGAGCCAACCAAGATGGATCCAGATGAATAGAAGAAAAGGATTGGCTGATTAGCTGGGCTTCAAATCTAGACAAAAGGAGATGTGGGTATTTTCCAGCTTAACCTCGGAGGGTAGGAGGAAAGTCAGAGAAAAAGGCAAAAGCTCTGCTTAGGAAGAACTGGGTAATAACTATTGTGTAGAAATCAAGGTCTATCTGATAAGAAAAGACAGACAGGTTTTACAGGGAAGGGAGAATCCAACATCCTCTTCCCCCATCCACTTTATACCACTTCACTGTGGTTTCGCCATTCACTAACTTGTTAATGATTTGGTGACTCTCCCCTGTATCTAGTGGTGGCCATCTGCAGAGGCAGAAAATGTTCTCAGTGGGCAAGAGAATTTCAGTTTTGCATTTCTTTAACTCTCGGAGTTGTAACCTCTGTCTGACTTGGTTGCCCTTAGATTAATAAGGATCAACAATATTCAGTTCAGTTTAATTTGGTTACTTTGCTTTCTTTTTACATACATTTCTCTCTACCATTTTCAGACAGATGTCTGGCCAGATAGCGTGGATATGAATCTGCCTTGTACCAATACTAAGTAGTTGACTTGCTATATTGTATAGTAGTTTCTGTCTTTATACTATAGGGATAATACTTAATTTCCAGGGTTGTTACAAGTCATAACTGGAATGAAAAAGGTGAAATAGTTGGCAGAAAGTACATGATTAGTTCATAATTGCTATTTTTTATTCATAGTGGATGACTAAAACTAGGTAAGCTAAAAAGCCCTACAAATAATTGAGAGTTTGCTTTTACTGTTGTTTACATAACCCCCAAATTGAAGAATTTACACAGTAATCCTGTATATGTGTTATAATCAGGACTGCAGTGGATAACACCATTCAGGCTAGCCTCTCCCCTAGCTGACCTTGCTAAAAATCCAAACTGAAGAGTCACACTTCTATAAAAGTGTTTGCATATAGATGAAACCAGTAGTTATTGTGGACCTGTTGACCTATTTCAATCTCTGTGGATAGCAACCCCTTAATTGTTTTAAATAGCTTTGTTACTAAGTGCTAACATGACATGTATTTTGAAATATTTAATAAGCCTCTTAAAACACTCTGCCTCCATTCATAAGAGCAGAGCATGAAATGTCATGTCACAAATTCATTGGAACTTCAGTTTAAATACTGAGGAACTGAGCTTTTGTAGTCACAGAATGGCCTGATCCCACCAATTTTCACACAAACCACCCAATCTCATCTTATGAATAAAAATGAGTGTGTGTCTGTGTAAGCTGTGGAGAGGGGGCAAACCCAAAGATCATACCTTAAACATTATTTCAACAATAACTCAGTTTTGTTACAGGTCTAGTATAAAATCAATTTGATTTTAGACCTAGTAATATTGAGATAGGAGCTCTGATAGCATAGTGCCTAAGGCACGTGACTGCTAACCAGAAGGCTGGCAGTTCAAACCCACCAGCCACTCCTCAGAAGGAAGGTTGGGTAATCTACTTCCGTAGTGATACCACCTTGGAAATCCAAGGAGGGGTTGGCCAGGTGCAACCAAACAGTCAGGTCCGACTCAAGGGCACATAACAAAAACAACAACAATATTGAGATATAGTTGCTTTATTACTTATGCTACCTTACCAACTACATGGAGGATTTTGTAAACGAAAGACACATAGGCCAAAAGAAGCTGGAGAGGAATGAGGAGATGATGAGGAAATAGTTTAAAATGCTGCAGGATGCTCAATACATCTTTCCGAGTGTTGACAGCAAAGGGAAATGAGAGAAGGAAGTCTGGGGATTGTTTCCTCCCTCCTGTGTCATCTGTCTGAGCCCCAGTCTTCCTTTGGGTATCACACCCTTCCACATTCGCCCCCCTGGTCTGGTACAGATTCTCTTCCTTTGGTATCTGGAACATCCCACCCTCAACACAAACACACACTGCTTTCACCATGGCTGTAACAGCCCACTTACTCCTCTGTCTGTCTCCAGGGCTATATCGTAAGCACTTCCAGGATGTTTCGTTTAGAGCTCTACTTCCAATGACTCGCAGGCAGTTGGTGCGCATTATATCTTTCTTGAAATGAGGTAAATGTGTGTCTCTATAGAAGGGTGATATATTAACGAGACCATCTAGGTACGATATTTTACTTGAGAGCTCTAGTGGCGTAATGCCTAAGGCATTTGACTGCTAACCAGAAAGCTGGTGGTTCAAACCCACCAGCCATTCCTCAGAAGGAAGGTTGGGCAATCTACTTCCATAGTGATACTGCCTGGAAAACCCAAGGAGGGGTCGCTATGAGTCAGATCCGACTCGACGGCAATGCGTGGGGAGGTTTGATATTGTCAGTTGTTTAGCAAGCATGTACTAAATATATCACAGATCCTGGTAAAATGCATACATGGGTATAAAGAGATACACTTTCAAACATGAGGAGATCATAGACAAGCTTTCCTGTTTTCCACCTGAGCCAGGGTAAGCTAATGGGTGAATTTGCTATGATAAGCCCCTCTAAAATGGCCTCCAATGAGGGTCTTGGGACCAGGTATGACTGCTGTGGGTATTTACTTTTAAAGTAGCATAACACTTGGTTAGAGGTAGGGTTCAAATAGTAGTTATGGGAGAAACCCAGATCAAAATGGGGGAAATCAGACCTAGCAAGACAGATAAAGAGCTATATAAGGGAATTTAAAGTCAGGAATCAGCTTTGTATGTTATTATGCAGAGCAGGTGGGTGAAAAGCAGATGCCCCATTGGAGGCACTCACTCAGTTATGCCAA
>NW_006921596.1:25705169-25724325 GCF_000298275.1 Orycteropus afer afer | reverse complement strand
TCTGCTGTGCATGGGGTCGCTATGAGTCGGAAACAACTCGACGGCACTTAACAACAACAACACCACTTTGGCTTTTATACATGTCTCTGAATGTCACCATGGAAAATGACAATTCTAGTTAGGTTAGATTAGTTAACAAATCTAGTTTCTACTTCTGGCAGTTATCACTGAGTGACCGTATTCCAAATATTTTCCTCTGAATGCATAAAATGAAGTGTTTCATAAATTCTGTGTTAACTTTCTTTCACACTCTGTTAGTTTCATGTGGCTGTTGCAGCACACGTGGTGGCTTAAGGAATTGCTGATTGGTGCAAACGATTAACACACTCAGCTGCTAATTGAAAGGTTAGGTGTTTCAGTCCACCCAGAGGTAACTCAGAAGGGAGGCCTAGTGATCTACTACTAATAACCACATGGGGTTGCCATGACTTCGGGTCAACTTGACAGCGACAGATTTTAACTGGTTTGGGCTTAAAACAACAGAAATGCATTCTCTCACAGTTATGGCAGCCAGTAGCTCAACATCAGTTTCACTGGGCAGAAATCCAGAAATCAGCAGGCCACACACCCTCTGAATGCTACAGAGGAGAATACTTGCATTACCTCTTCCAGCTTCTAGTGGTGGCTGGTATTTCTTTGCTCAGATCACATCATTCTGATCTCTGACTCCATCTTCATATCACCATCTCAACTTCTGTATGTAAATTCTCCCTCTACCTCTTATGATGATACTTGTGATTGCATTTAGGGCCCATCTGGATAATCTAGTAGAATCTTCCTGTGTCACAAGCTTAACTTAGTCACATCTCCAAAGACCCTTTGTCCATATAAAGTAGCATTTACAGTTTCAGGGACTGGGACCTGATAGTTTTGGAGAGCCATTATTCAGGTGAATATATTATGAGGATATGTTATTATTATACTTTGTATACATATATGGTAGTGGCTAAGAGCACAACATCTTAAGCCAGGCTCTTCACAAATATTCGGGCAAATTACTAAATGTTCCTCATCTGTAAAATGGAAATGACAGTTGAACCCATCTTAGAAGTATGTTCTAAGGATGATAAAGATAATACCTATCAAGCTCTTAGAATAGTGAATATTATATGAAAAGTATCCAGTAAAAGTTACCTTTTATTATTAGCTGTTACTATTTTCCACCCATGAAAAGGCTGCGTATATTGAAAGATCTTGTCGACTAGAGACACTACATGTATTCAGTAATATTTAATTTGATTCCTAATGTTTTATTAATCAAAGACATTCATCACCGCCTGTCAGAGCTGATTCAGCAGGAGATAACCAGTGTGTCTACAATGAGTTGACACAACTCCAGCCAAAAGAACAGACATTTAACATTTTAACCAATGTGTTCATGATCTGAGCCAAAGTTATAGCTCTAATAACACTTGCGGAAGTACTGAAAACATTGCCTTTATTGTAATAAGATATCCAACGATTTTCTTTCTGTAAATACTTTAAGCCTGATTAATTCTTCATTCATTCATTCTCCATTTCCCCCCACTACTAGCAGCCATGGGGACGGCACAGGACCAGGTAGCATTTCTTTCCATTGTGCATGGTGTCACCATGTATCGGAGGACTACCCAACCACAGCTAACAGCAACAACCCAGGGGTCCTGGAAGAACAAGACCAAGTTCCATCAAGGACCCAGCCCTTAGGAAATGTGGTATCTTTAAGAAGATGACCAGGGCTTCATCAACAAGTTAGAGAGTCCTCATCAGCCAGCTCTGGAGAAAGTGTGGAAAGGAAAGGGCCATCACTTGAGAGATGTAATATAAAACTGACTACTGTCCTTTAAAATAGCCCTATCAAAAAGTCAGCTCAAATAAGTCCAGCTATGAATCCCCCTAGGAGCTCTGGTAGCATAGTGCCTAAGGCACTTGACTGCTAACCAGAAGGCTGGTGGTTCAAACCCACCAGCCACTCCTCGAAAGGAAGACAGGGCATTCTACTTCCATAGTGATACTGCCTTGGAAACCCAAGGAGGGGTCGCTATGGGTTGGGTCCAACTCAACAGCACATAACAACAACAACATTAATCCTCCTGGAATTTAGTGCTGCAGGGACAGGGGCGAGCCTGAGCCATGGCCAGCATTCCATGGAATCTTTACGAGAGACAGAAATATGCTCCTTTTCCATATTAGATGTTGGGATGACCTAATTGCCCAATCCATCAATGTGCATCTGCGGCTGTTGTGATGAGGTCAGACAGGCTCTGCAGCATGGCTCACCACTCTGTAACAACTTTCATCCTTCTAAAGGCCTTGTACAAAACAAGAATCCCTCTGCTTAGGAGGTAGAGATAGTATCAGGAAAGTAGTGTTAAGCAAAGAAGGAGGCCAAGGACAACAATCCTGCTTCCCCAGGGACTGTGTTAATTTATCTCTGTGCACATTTCAGTGGCATGAAAATGGGAAGTTAATCACAATATGCCATATATGGGCTCTTACCTCCCACTTCTAGATATTAACATCTCTGTCTCCATTTTCTGAGGGTACTGGCACATAGAAGACCCGGAAGCTTGATATCTTCCCCATATGGAGGCAGGAAGGACTCACACCTAAGTGAAAAAGAGACAACGTGTCAGCTCGTCAGCTCCATTGGCAGATTTATTCCATGAACATCAGCTAATAATTTTTGAATGCTTATCCAATGCTAGGCATGTGATGTACATTTGATCACTTGTAATAAATGTCGAGATGAGGGAATTGAAGATGCAAGTGGTAAATCTCATAGAAGAAGCCAAAGAGAAAGGAATGTGCAAATTGAGGAGTAGAACTCAGAGAATGTGAGTTCAGAATTTAATCTATTAAACAGTACCCTGTATCATCTTTTGATGTGCTCAGCTGCCAGCCTGCTTTTGTGATTTTCCCTTCATCATTTTCTATGGATATTGTGTCAATGATCTTACGTGTTCACCTGAGTGGTTTGTGGCCACTTCATTTCCTGGACTTATTGATAACTTCTGGTTTGGTTCTTTACCCCCATTTCCTAAGTCCCCAGAAGCCTGGTGGCAGAGTTGTGAAGAACTCTGCTGTTAACTGAAAAGTTGGCGGTTGGAACCCACCAGCTTCTCTATGGCAGAAAGGGATGAGAATATGATTCCACAATGATGACAGTTTAGGAAACCCTAGAGGCAATTCCACTCTGTCCTGCAGGGTTGCTAGGAGTCAGAATTAACCTGATGACAGTAAGTTTTTTTGTTTGTTTGTTTGTGTTCCTAAAAACAAAAACAAAAACAAAAAATTCACTGCCGTCGAGTTGGATCCAACTCATAGTGACCCCTCCTTGGGTTTCTGAGGCAGGTATCACTATTACTTTCCCAGATTACAGACTCTAGACTACTACACAAAGATGATAGTATGAGATCTGTGACTTCTATTGAAGTCTTACTAAGGATCCTAATCTCTGACCACCAATCCCATTGTGTGGAGCATGGCAAAAGATAAGAATCATGATGCTGCCAATTGAATATGACCTTTGATACATGTCTATATATTTCTTGTTGCACTTTAATGTAGTATAGTTATATATCTTCTGTGCAACATTTTATTATATTTCACTGAACTCTAGAACAGATAAGGGAGAGTATTGAGAAGCACTACTGGAATCAGATAAATGTATGTTTTAATCCCACATGAGATTGGGGTATAACCATATTACCCTGGATTTCAATATTTTCATCAGTAAAATAAGGACAAAATTACATGCATTAGATAAGAAAGCATTTATAAAGCAGAGAGCACAGTGCAGGAACTGTGTAAGCTCTCAGCCACTCCTAGCTATTTAAAAATAGTATTGTTCTTATTTACAAAGGCCTGATACAGATAGATAGATAGATAGATAGATAGATAGATAGATAGATAGATAGATAGATAATTGATCTGTCCTTAATGTTCTCCACATTTCATTTCATCCTCAAATGTTACCCTGGTGCCTGGCTCATAACAAGTGCTCCATAGGTAGTAAGTGAAATTGAATTTCAGGGAGTTGTTTAGACTTTAAATGAATCTACAGAAATCCTTTCTCATCTTAGAAATCTTGCCCTTATGTAAAATTAATTCCTTAGAAATTGCAGAGGGAAGAAGGATGGAGGTACAAGGAGAAAAGAAGAGAGGAAAAAGATGATCTGTGAAGTATTTATCTAAACACTGGTGAAGAGAGTGGCAGGTTCCGGGTGGTCTCCCAGTATGGGAGGGAGATGAATGGTTTCCTAGGCACCCTGGTCCTGCTTCTTAAAGGAGCTTGCTATGCCCAGAGGCACCCTTCTTGACCCTTTTTGTAATGTAGGAGGAATGATGGGGAGAATCAAAAAAGGAACACACACTTTCACACTCCCACACTCCCACAGATGTTCCCCCTGGAAATATTGGATCTGCTAAGGCAGCCAGGATCTGAGGCTGCATGAAACAGTGGAAATCACTTGAAACCTGAAATCAGATAAACAGTGTCCGCCACCCAGCAGCTCCATGACTTTGAGCACGCCACTTCATCCTCTGGGCTCTTGGCTTATTTGCAACATGAAGAAAATCATATCTACCTCATAGGGTCACTCTGGTGATTAAATAATATACATTAAAGCTATTAACAGAGTCTGTAGATCTACGATGCTAGCGGCTGCAATCTGCTAAGTATTATAGGCATTTATTTTAGGCCAAATTGAAGAACACTTTTTGGGTTGTCTGCCTGTTTATCTTTATTAAAAACTCACCTTTATCTGTAAAGTTCTACTGGCATCCATGTGTCTCCGATGAGGATCCTGCCCGCTTGGCAAGGTCTCATGGAACCAGAACTGAACATCTGATCTAAATTGTACCATTCAGACTTTTCTCTTTAGGGCAAAAATAATGTGATATTTTTTTCTTGCCCCCTCCTGGCCTGAATCAACAACAATATACTAAGATCATCAGATAAATAAAGAACTTTATGTCCATACATGGAGTGTGTATGTTTATGTATGAATTCGTGTATGTATGAGTAAGAAAGATTGAACTTGGGGCATCCTGTTACTATGTTTTCCTGAGAGCACTCACTCAGTAAATCATTTCCTCAAGAATCCCAATCTCTGGTTCTAAATGAGTCAATTTAAGGCAATTGGCATGGCATTTGCTAACTTCTGTCATTTAAAGGGATATAAAGGAACCCTTAAAACCACACCACAAGACAGAGTGAGTAGTTAGACCTGTGGGCTGGGGACCATAGTTGTAGGGGACATCAAGCTCAATTGGCATAACATACTATACAAAAACAATGCTCCACTTCCTACTTTGGTGACTAGTGACTGGGATCTTAAAAGTTTGCAAGTGGCCATCCAGATTCAGCAATGGCTCTCTCCTCGTCCAGAGCAAAGAAGAATGAAGAAAACCAAAGACACATGGAAACAATTAGTCCAAGTGACTGGTACACCATGCGATCCTCAGTCTACATGACTATAAGATCAGAAGAACTAGATGGTGCCCGGCTACAATTGTCAACCACTCAGAGTGGGATCTATGTAGGAGATCCTCGATAGAATGGGAGAACAATGTGGAACAAAACTCAAAATCATTTTTTTTAAAAAAGGGACCAAGTTTGCTAGTCTGATACCGCTTAATGGAACCACTGAGACTGTGGCCCCTAGCTTTCCTTCAGGTCTGGAATTGAACCCACTCCTGTGGCTTCCAGCCCAACAAAAGACAGGCCTATGAGCTAAACATTTACATTAGGTTGATGCACTCCTTGGAGAGACCAGTCTTGGGAGAATAGAAGAGCTATGTATGCATAGGGAGACAGCTAAGGGGGCAGGAGTGCATGGGAGGAAAGACAGGGAAGAGGTAACTATGGGGAGGAGTAGGGAGGGAAACTGTTGCATTGTGGGAAATTGCAGTCAATGTCATGACACAAAGTGTATGTGAGCTGCTGTATAGAAAGTGAATTTTCACTGTAACCATTCACTCAAATCACACTTTTAAAAAAACAAAACAAACAAGCAAACAAAAACACTGCAAAAGACCTACATGCAGAACAGCTACCCCAGGGAGATGCACCCGCCTCCTCTAGGGAGATGCCCACCTTAGATCAACCAGCCATGAGACATCGGAGGTGTAGCATTCACATAAAGGGAAAGCTGGACAGATAGGAATGCAAAGATAAGAAGGGCACAGGAAAGGGTAGTCACAGAAAGGAGACAAGAGGAGAATTTTATACGGTCGGGGATGTTAATTGAGGCTGTGAAATCAAATGTGCGTGAACTGTTGAATGTAAAACTGATCTGCTTTGTAAACTTGAACCCAAAGCACAATTCAGGAAAAAAAAAAAAAAATCACACCAAAAAGGTCACTTAGATTTAAAAAAATTACATGGACTATGGAGTCCAACAAATTTGACTAGAGATGATGCATCAGCTACTACATATGGTTTGACCTTGAAAAGTTACTTAACCTCACCATGTGTCAGTGTCCCAATCTGAAATATCTTTCTCAGAGGACTATTTGGAGAATTAAATGTGATGACAAATGTAAGGGTCTTCCCAGACATCTTCGAATGGCATATAAATTTAATAAATGGTAGCTGCTGTTATTACTATTACTAGCATCACAAATGTTTCTCTGTGGATGCTGTAGCTCAGGGCTGTGTTTGAAGGCCTCTTTGGCTCTGATTTCTCACCATTTACAACTCTGTCCTCCGAATACACAGTGAAGTGGGAGTTGGAGAATACTCATAGAGTCAGTAGTTAAAATGGAAACATTAGTGTAAAAACAATTGGAAGAGACTGGTTGCCATGGTGATGCTTTTGCCAAAGTAATGGAGAGGTAAGTTAAATAGCAAGGGAGGTTGTGAAAAGTTGCCTGAATTTTTAACTGCATTCAGTGTGATGGATAGAAGAAAAATCCCAAATTGTACTTAGCGGACATTTTTTTTCATCTTTAAACCTTTACTTACAGGGAATATATTTGTATGTGGTGCTGCTGTTAACTACATCAATATTTATCTATTACTTGTAAATATTTCTATAGAAAAGAGGTAGGATCACATGATGGCTGTCAAGCAGACTTCCTGGGTTTGAACCCCAGTGCTGCAATTTTCTCTTCTCAAGCTTTTGTTCTCATTCCTTAACCTAGGACTCACTGTTCTCATCTGTAAACTCCAGGCAATAATAAGGTCTGATTCGTATACTTGTTTAAGTATTGCAAGAACTAATTCATGTAATTTGCAGAACTCTTAGCATTTAGTGAACTTTTCCAAGTGTTAGTTAGTACTTACTCCAAAGGACTAATGGATCATATGAACTTCAGCCTCCATGACCCTAAGATGAGGAGAACTACATATTTTCCAAATGTCACTGCCAACCACCCTGAAAGGGATCACAAAAGAAGGTCTTAGATAAAGGGGCAGAAAAAAGAAGGTCTTAGATACAGGGGGAGAAAAATGTGGAACAAAACTCAAAATCATAAATAAATAAATAAATAAAGACAAGGCTTACTGGTCATGTAAGTCTTGGGAGAACCCCCAAGAGTTTGGCCCTTAGATACCCTTCAAGTCTGGAACTGAACTCACCCCCATGGCTCAACTTTCAGCCACACAATGGACAGGCCTATAAGGTGAATAATAACACCAGCGAAGTACACACCTGTTAGATCAACCATATGAGATCAAAAGGGCAGAATTTGCCTCTGGATACAGCTCAGAAAGCAAGAAAGGGCAGGGCAGAAGGACAAATGGAAACAGTAAACACAGGAGGGAAGTAGGAAGAGTGCAGTTATATTCTGGGGAAAGCAGTGAATGTCACAAGAATATGAATTGTTGAATGGAAAACCTATTTGCTCTGTAAACTTCCATCCAACTCACAAGTTAAAAAAAAGTTTGTAAAAAATATCTTATTGTTATCAAAGTGGACCCTGGTGGCAGAGTGGTTAAAGTGATCAGCTCCTAACTGAAAGGTCAGCAGTTCACACCCACCAGCGTCTCCACTAAAGATACAGTAGTCTGCTTCCATAAAGACTTACAAGCTTGGAAATGCTATGGAGTAGTTCTACTCTGTCCTATAGGGTCAGTGTGCCTTCGAATTGACTTGAAGGCAGTGGGGGGTTCCCTTTTGGTTTAGCCACTCCTTGGAAGGAAGATGGGGCAATCTACTTCTGTAGTGATACTGCCTTGGCAACCCAACAAGGGGTCACCATGAGTCGCGTCTGACTCCACGGCACACAACAACAACAAATTATCATCAGGCTGGCATCATCACTGCTGCGTTATCCTCAGTATCGGAGGATAGTAGAGCTTGGGCAGTCCTGAGGCATCATTTAGTTAAATTGCTTTATCTAATAAAGATCACTTGTCATATATCAGACAATGGGCTTGAGTCTGGTGATTCATATATGAAAAATGAGTTATCTGGCCTTAGGAAACTAAAGATGCCTTTATATACATAAGGATCATGAAGGTAAGTGGTGTGCTCATTTTATTCATTGTTGAATCTAAGCATGATGTCATGTTGAGTGCAGTGCCTGACACGGAATAAGCATTCCACAAATCCTGATCAAATGAGTGGATTGATTAATGGATAGATTGATAACTAAATGAATGAATAAATGAAGGGGAATCAGAAGTAGAGGTATAGGATGTTGTGCGGAAAAAACACAGGGGCCTAACCTATTCTAGGACTAATATTGCTAAATGTTTTCCATAACATTAACTTTGGTTGAATGCTGAAAAGAGCAACTAGCAATTTCAAAGAGGAAATTTCAGTGGGAAAATTTATTCTATAATGTATTGCTCTCATTTTTTTTGATTTTCACCTATATTTGCATACAGTTGCAGCACAAAACTAAAAATTATTAGCAAAGAGGTTCTGAAAGGTAGTAAACAAGTTGTAAATTGAAAAATATTAAGCAACTGGTTTCCCCACTGAGCAGTCTGAGAATCCGTTTGCTAACAGGTTGTTTCTCTAATCCATGTTAAAGGTGCTGAGTAGGTGTGTGTATGTGTACAGAAGTCTGTATGTATCTGTGTGTTTATAACATTGAGGCATAAGACTAAGAGAAACTTAAATAATAATTTTATAACTCTTTTATTAACAAAGTGAAAAAAAAAACACCCACAAATATTTGAAGTCTTTTTGTAGATGTCATTGATGTGGTCCCAACCCCACTAGGAAGAGGGCTCCTCATTGAACTTTGCCAGGCCTCTTTCTCCCAGTGAGTGCACCCTTTTGAGCACTCTGTAGTGTCAGTTGCTCTCAGGAAAGTGCTCGATAAATGATATTTAATATTGTACATAATATTATAATTTAGTTTTGATTAAGCTACAAATAATGGTGTACAGATTAAGTGCTAATATAGGAGGCACTTCATGGCTAAAAAGAAAATCTCTCTGTTGAAATGGCAGTCAATACTCCACTGTTAGTTTACTTTAGAGGAGTTTCCTGCTTTCCTTAATGGAAGATTAATCCCTGTCCTGGATTTGGAAACTGATTAAGTGAGCTCATCATCAAGAACTCTGACCTGGCCCCTGAGTAACATACTAAAGCTCAAGTTACATGAACGAGCGCAGTTTTCCTTTCCTTCTAATCTGAGTTCCCACCATACCTAGGCCACAGGTCTATGTCGTACTGCAAAACTTTGATAATGACCAAATGCTCTATAATTGTCTCTTTATTACTGGCTGGAGAACACTTTACACTCACCCCCATCTACAAACCCATTGTTTGTCAGATCTCCCAATCCATGCATGGATAGATTTTGGATTATCTTTTTGTCTGTAGTTTTTAAGAAGTGGAAAGTTAACTAACATTTCATTGATGAAAGTCATAATCCAGGCACTATGTTAAGGACTTGTATTTCCATTGTCAGACTACATGATCATGGCAGCAAGATACATTTTTGTTTATGCTCATTTTATGAATAAGAATATATTATTAAAGAAATTAAATAATTTGCCTAATATCAACATAAAACCAATAATCAAACATACAAGCATGTATAATGTAGATGTATAAATTCCCAGTGACTACAGTACCATTCTACTAGGAATGAGGAAGCAAAGACTTGAGTTTTTAGCATAAGTAACCAAGTTCATGAAATTAAGAAATGATAAAATCAGGACACAATTTCACACTTAATGAGTTCAGTTCTGGAATTGCTTTCATTACTCTCTGATGTCACAAGAAGAAAGCTGGTAGGAATGCCTACTTATTAGGAGCAAGACCTTTGGTGTGAACTGAAAGGCTTTAACTTCCAGCATTGCCTCATATTAGCATCACAAGCTTGAGCAAGTTAACTCTAAGTTAGTATATTAATGGTATCTAATAAAAGTTTATTTTAAAATATGATTAGGCATGCAAGATGCTTAGCATGGTGCATGACATACAATTAGTGTTCAATAAATGATATTTATTATTGCACATAATAATATAATTTAGTTTTGATTAAGCTACAAATAATGGTGTACAGATTATGTGCTAATACAGGAGGCACTTAATGACTAAAAAGAAGAAAATCTCTCTGTTGAAATGGCATACAATACTCCACTGTGTGTTTACTTTAGAGGAGTTTCCTGCTTTCCTTAATGGAAGATTAATCCCTGTCCAGGATTTGGAAACTGATTAACTGAGCTCATCATTTTACCACGGAAGTTATTTCCTCTGCCCAGACTTCCTGCTGAACTAGCACCCTTGAATTACACTCATGAAATATTTAAACAGTGTGGGCTTTGGATCCATTCGGTCCAAAATGGCCTTTTCTTAGGGTGTGCATAATTCAACTAGAAATGTCTATTTTCATATTCTGAACCAATTCAATTACCAGTTAGTCACAACAATCATTGGCATTGGTGTCTGAAACAGAGTAATTCTATACACTTACCTTATAGTTTTAAATATCTATTTTAAACCCCTCTCACTATATTTTTAATAGAGTGATATTGATTTGAGGTAGGCACATGTTTATATAATGATAGGCCAATCCCATTATTAATACTGATTTTAAAAGGGACTGTCTTTAAACTAGAACCTCACATGCCTACAAACTATCTAATTCTCATTTATAAACAAACACACCCACACAGGTACACACACACATCCATATATACATTTTTAATTAAATATGAAAGGTCTGTGCTTAAAAATCAAACCATGAAATGTATGAATAGTCTCACTTTTATCTTGTAGCTCTTAAAATCTTAAATTCTTCAAATGATTATGTAATTAATATTAGCTTAATTATTTTCAGAAGAAATAAAAACCCAATACATGGAGGAAGTAACAGTGAAATACCTTTAGAATACTGTTCTTACACGAAATGTGCTCAATACCCAATGCAATAACAGCTCAGGCATTTTTATAAAAAATAAAACAGATTTGATAACTCAATAATGGTGATAAGGATATTACACTTGTATTGGATTCTATCTGGATATGTCAAAAGTTTTCCAAACAACGCCAAGAAAGGCACAAGCTGAATGTTATTACTCTTGGCTTACAAAACAACAACAGCAAAACTCCTAAAACAAGGCTCAGAAAATTTAAAATCCACTGCTGTTAAGTCAATTTTGATGCATAGCAACCCTATAAGGCAGAGTTGAGCTGCTCCATTGGGTTTCCAAAGTGGTAAATCTTTATGGAATCAGACTGCCATATCTTTCTCCTGTGAAGCAACTGGTGGGTTCAAAAAACTTACTAGAATAAAATTCCATTTACTGTAGGTTGCATAAGACATAAACCCAATTTCGTTTGTTCCAGATGCATTGTACTTTTCACCCTACTTACCTTCTCCAAAAACTGCAATGGGTACTTGAAACAGCCACCATTCATCTGTCAGTTTGCCAAACTGTGGTGGCTTATGTGTTGCTCCAGTGCTGGAGCTATGTCACTGTTATTTCAAATGCCAGCAGGGTTACCCAAGGTGAACAGGTTTCATTGGAGCTTACAGAGTAAGACAGACTAGGAAAAAGGACCTGGGATCTATTTCTTAAAAAAAAAAAAAAATCAGTGAAAACCTCATGGACAGAAGCATAATACTTTCTGACACAGTACCGGAAAATGAGCTCCTCAGGTTTAAAGACACTCAAAATATAACTGGGGAGGAGCTGCCTCCTCAAAGTTTAGTCAATCTTAATGATGTGGATGGAGTGAAGTTTGGGGGACCTTCATATGTTTATGTGGCATGACTTAAAACAAGAAGAAACAGCTGCAAACTTCCATCAATAATCAGAAAATACAATGGATAAAGTATGAATCTATGAAAATAGGAAGTTGTCAAAACTGAAATGGAACACATGAAGATCAATATCCTAGGCTTTAGTGAGATGAAATTGACTGGTATTGGCCATACTGAATCAGAAAATAGCATGGCCTTTTATGTTGAAAATGTGGTGCGGTGGCTAAGGCATATGACTGCTAACCACAAGGCTGATGGTTCAAACTCACCAGCTACTCTTCAGAAGGAATATTGGGCAATCTACTTCTGTAGAGATACCACTTTGGAAACCCAAGTAGGGGTCACTATGACTCGTATTGACTCGACAGCTGTGAAGTGATTTTTTTTTTTATGTTGAAAATGACAAATTGAAGAGGAATGCACTGCATTCATCATCAAAAAGAACATTTCAAGATCTATCCTGAAACATGAGACTGTCAGTGATGCAATAATATCCATATACCTACAAAAATGACCAGTTAATATGACTATATTATTCAAATTTACCTACCAACCAACCACTAATGCCAAAGATGAAGAAATTGAACATTTTTGCCAACTTCTACAGTCTAAAATTGATCAAACATGCAATCGAGATGCACTGATAATTATTGCTGAATGGAATGTGAAAGTTGGAAACAAAGAAAAAGGATCCGTAGTTGGAAAATATGAGATAGGTGATAGAAAGGATGCAGTAGATGAAATGGCAGAATTTTGCAATACCAATGACTGATTCTTTGCAAAATCTTCTTTTTAACAACATAAATGGCAACTATACACGTGGACTTAATTGGGTGGAATATATAAGAAGGAAATCGACTCCATCTGTGGAAATAGATGATGGAGAAGTTCAATATCATTAGTGAGAATCAGGCCACAGGCTGACTCTGGATCAGACCATCAATTACTCAAATGTAAATTCAAGTTGAAGCTGGAGAAAATTAATCCAAGTTCCTGAAAACTATCTGAATTTAAAGACCATCTCAGGAATAGATTTGACACATTGAACACTAATGATTGAAGAATAAATGAGTCATGGAATTATATCAAGGACATCATAAATGCAGAAAGAAAAGGGTCATTAAAAAGACAGGAAAGAAAGAATGAACTAATATGGATGTCAGAAGAGACTGAAACTTGCTCTTAATCATAGAGTAGCTAAAGTGAATAGGTGAAATGATGCTGTAAAAGAGCTGAACTGAAGATTTCAAAGGGTGGCTCTAGAAGACAAAATAAAATAAAAGGAATTTGCAGAGTCCTTGAGTGAGAAAACCTAAAGGGAGGAACACACTTGGCATTTCTCAAGCTGAAAGAACTGAAGAAAAAATTTAAGCCTCAAGTTGCAATATTGAAGAATTCTATGGGCAAAATATTGAATGATGTAGGAAGCATATAACAAAGGTGGAAGGGATATACAGAGTCACTGTGTCAAAAACAATTGGTCAACCTTCAACCTGTGATGATATGATCAAGTATCATATGATCAACAACTGAAGGAAAAAGTGCAAGCTGCACTGAAGGCGTTGGTGAAAATCAAGGCTCTAGGAATATCAATTGAAATATTCAACAAAAGATGAAATGCTGAAAGCTCTCACTCATCTATGCCAAGAAGTTTTGAAGACAGCTACTTGGCCAAATGGCTGAAAGAGCTATGCCCATTCCAAAGAAAGGTGATGAAGCACAACATAGAATTTACTGAACAATATCATTAATATCACATGCAAATACAATTTTACAGAAGATAATTCAATAATTTTTGGAACAGTACATCAAAAGAGAACTGCCAGAAATTCAAACCAGATTCAGAGAGAATGTGTAAGGAGGGAAATCATAACTGCTATCAGATGAATCTTGGCTGAAAGCAGAGAATACCAGAAAGATATTTACCTGTATTTCATTGACTATGCAAAGGCATTTGTCTGTGTGGATCACAGCAAATTATTGATAACATTGCAAATGAGAATTCCAAAACACTTAATTGTGCTCATGAGTCACCTGTACATAGACCAAGAGGTCATCGTTTGAACAGTACAAGGGAATACTGAATAGTTTAAAATTAGGAAGTGTGTGCACCAGGGTCGTATCCTTTCACCATACCTATTCAATCTGTATACTGAGTAAATAATCCAAGAAACTAGACTATATGAAGACACTGCATCAGGGTGGGAGGAAGACTCATTAATCTGAGATATGCAGATGAAACAAACTTGCTTGCTGAAAGTGAAGAAGATTTGAAGCACTTACTGATGAAGATCAAAGTCTACAACCTGTTTTGGACTGTAGCCCAAAACAGAGAAAACAAAAATCCTCACAAATAGGCCAATAAGCAACCTCATGATAAATGGAGAGCAGATTGAAGTTGTCAAGGATTTAATTTTACTTCAATATACAATCAAGACCCATGGAAGCAGCAGTCAAGAAACCAAAAAAACATATTATTGAATTGGAAAAATCTGTTGAAAAAGACTTCTTTAAAGTGTTCAAAAGCAAAGATTTCCAGTAAGATGGTGGAGTAGACAGACAAGCTCCACAGACCTTCTTCAACAAAGAAAAAGAAACCAATTGACAGAGATATTGAAGATAATTCTGGAGCCCTGAGCTTTGAAAGGAAGTATACAGAAGCTCATTAGGCACAAACTAGTTGAAAAACCTGAACAAAAACAATTCCAGGGACCTAAGACTAGGCTCCGTTTGCCAAAGATGGCAAGGACATATGGGAGGCAGACAATGGGAAAGGAGAGAAGTGGCAAGTGTATAAGTGCTGCCAACTAGCAAATAGAGGAGCACAGCACAGTACCCTGCTTACATAGATAACATACAAACAAAACAAAGAAAATGAAAATTGTGGGAAAATCGCTCCAACATACAATCACCAATTAAATATAAACACAAAAATGTTACAATGCCTCAGAGACAACAGAGCATCACAGTCCACACAAAGAAGCAAGATAAAGCAAGAGATACAAGGGACCAGGACACAGACCAAAATCACATCCTTGAGGAATATGCAGCATTGGAACTCCCTGATAAGGAATTCAAAAGAGTTATACTTAGTTTCCTTCAATAAGCTGAGAGACAGATCAAGGAAAACATTGACAAAATTGAGGAAAACACAGAGAAAACCCCTGAACAATTTCCAAAGACAGTAGAACAAAATGATAAAATAAATGATACAAAATCTACAGACAGAAATACAGAAGATTAATACTAAATTTTCAGAAATAGATAACACATTGAACAGGAAAAGGAGTAGAAATGAATCAATGGAAGACAGAATTAGTGAGATTGAAGGCAAATACCTCAATATTTCTTTGGAATGGGAACAATCAGAAGAAAAGAGCAAACAAAATGAAGAAAGCCTAAGGATCATGTGGGATACCATCAAAAGGAATGTTGTTGTTACGTGCCATCGAGTTGGACCTAACTCATAGCGACCCCCCCGCCTTGGGTTTCCAAGGTGGTATTACCACAGAAGTAGATTGCCCAATCTTCCTTCTGAGGAGTGGCTGGTGGGTTTGAACCGCCAGCCTTCTGGCTAGCAGTCAAGTGCCTTAGGCACTACGCTACCAGAGCTCCTTCAAAAGGAACAACCTACGTGTAATCGGAATTCCAGAATAGGAAGAGACAAATAAACTCACAGAAAAAATTATCAAAGGTTTGTTGAAGAGAATTTTCCTGGTATGATGAAAGATGAGAATATATCTATTCAAGAAGTCCAACAAACTCCAAAAGAAAATCACCAAGACATATCATCATCAAACTCACCAAAACCAAAGACAAAGAAAGAATTTTGAAAGCACCACAGGAAAAATGAAGTTATCTACAAGGGGCAAGCAGTAAAACTAAGTTCAAATTTCTTGGCAGAAACCATAAAGGCAAGAAGACAATGGGATGGCATATATAAAACCCTGAAAGAGAAAATTTTCTACCCAAGAACTATATACCCAGCAAATTGTCCCTTAAATATGGTGGTGAAATTAGGACATTTCCAGATAAGCTGATATTAAGGGAATCTGTTAAAACCAGACCAACCTTACAAGAGATGCTAAAGTGAGTCCTTTGGACAGAGAACAAATAATTGCAAACAACAACTGACCATTAACACACATGATGACATAACCCAGAAACCAACCCAGTTATAGAAGTATACAAAGTAAATAAGCCTACAAGATTATAAACAGGGAACCAGAGACTTCAATTAACAAATGAGGACAACTACAAATCAAAAAGAGGGAAAAAACTGTGTAGTTACAGAACTTCTAAATGGCAGGGAATACAAGACAACTACAAGATAGAATGGACTGTTCTAAACTTGGGAAGAAATTATAAATCACAGGGTAACCTCAAAGAAAAATGATAAACCTTCACATCAAAATAAAAAAATAAAGGACCAGTATAAATATTTAGCAAATACTAAAACAATAGCAATGAAGAAAGTGATAACACTATTCATAAACAAAACAAGCTTAGCACAGAAAATTATATGAAACAAGGAAATCAACACCACAAAAAAGCACATAACAAAATGACAGCAACAAATTCATACTTGTCAATAATTGCATATCTGAGAAGGGACTTATCTCTAAAATTTATAGAAAACTCCAACAACTCAAGAAAAAAAGATTAACAATCCAATTAAAAAATGGGCAGAAGACATGAATGGACACTTCACTAAAGAGAATAATCAAGTGGCTAGCAAATCCATAAAGAAATGCTCATGATCATTATCTATCAGAGAGATGCAAATCAAAACAATTATGAGACACAATCTCACCCCAGCACTAATGGCAAAGTTCAACAAGATGAAATATGGCGGAAGCTGGAGAGGTTGTGGAGAGACTGGGACTCTCATCCACTACTGGTGGGACTGTAAATGATACAAGCACTGTGGAAAACAATAAGGTGACTCTTTTAAAAGCTAGAATTAGAAATATCATTTGTCCCAGCATTCCCATTATTGGGTATATATCCTAAAGAAGTGAGAGCCAGGACAAGAACAGATAAATGCACACCCATGTTCATAATAGCACTATTTACAATAGCAAAAAGATGGAAACAACCTATGTGCACATCAACAGAAGAATGGATAACCAAACTGTGGTACAGACACACAATGGAATACTATGCAACCCTAAAGGATAACGTAGAATCTGCCAAACATCGCATAACATGGACGAACTTGGAGGACATTATGTTGAGTGAAATAAATCAATCACAAAAAGATAAATGTAGTATTAGTTCATTATTGAAAAAAGTCAAGGAAAGGTTTATATATAGAAGAGAACGTTCTTTGTTGATTACCAGGGATGGGAGGGGAAGGGAGGGAACATTGCAAAAAAAAAAAAAAAATGCATTGACCCATGTCACTCTTGTTGTTGTTGTTGTTGTTATTTGCCATCGAGTCAGCCCCAACTCATAGCGACCCCTCCTTGGGTTTCCGAGGCAGTATCACTACGGAAGTAGAATTGCCCAACTTTCCTTCCGAGGAGTGGCTGGTGGGTTTGAACCGCCAGCCTTCTGGTTAGCAGTCAAGTGCCTTAGGCACTGTCACTCTAGATTTATGTATTTCACTGTATATAAATTACATTTCAATAAAATGCATTTCAAGTGTTCAAAAGCAAAGATGTCACTTTGAGGACTAAGGTGTACCTCACACAAGCCATAGTATTTTCAATCATTTCATATGCATGCAAAAGATTGACCATGAAGAAGCAAGACAGAAGAATAATTGATGCTTTTGAAATATGGTGTTGATGAAGAATATTAAATATTCCATGGATTGTTACAAGAATGAACAAAGCTGCCTTGGAAGAAGTACAGCCAGGAAGCTTTTTAAAAGGGAGCATGGCTAGATTTTGTCTCATATACTTTGGAGCTGATATCAGGCGGGACCATTTTTGGAGAAGCTTGATAACATAGAGAGTCGGTGAAAAAGAGAAATACTGTCAATAAAATGGGTTGACACAATGGGTACAACAATAGGATCAAACAGCAATGACTGTCAGGGTAGTGCAGGGCTGGGCAATGCTTCATTCTGTTGTACAGAGGATTACTGTGAGCTGGAACCAACTGGAGAGCACCTACCAACAATAACAACTGGAGACAAAGGAGATCATTAGACAACAAATGTCAATTGCTAACCACTGGTCTTATTCGAACCTTCAAATATTTCCTAATTAAATTATTAATACCTGGCATCTTCCATATCCCTGAAACAAATTTAGATGACAGGCCATGCAGCTTTGTGTAACCTTTGTACTCATTACTAGTAAATGAAACTTTAATCATGTGTACTAGGATGGCACAGGACCAGACCACATTCCACTCCTTTGTGCATGGGGTTACCACGAGTTGGGACAGATTTGAGTGCAGCTAACAACACTGAGTCAGTTGTTAGGGCATGATGAATCACGCAAAAATTGGCCTTGCTTTTGTCCATGAATACTAACCTCAGGCACTTGATGAATTTTCTGTGTTGTTATAGACACTCTGAAATCCTGGTGTAAGTTTTACTTGAGTAGTGGGTTTACTACAGTCATCACATCTAAAGGGGATGAAATCAAATGCAATGTGCACAGCCCATTTCCATGCTATCTTAGTCACCTTCACTGTGAAGGCAAAGCATGTGAGCTAAAGAGAAAATGCTCCTGGACTGTGATCCCCAAATAATCTGTGTGATCTTATAAAACTATGCTAACCTCTGTGTGCCTCAGATCGCTTATTTATACTACCTGGAAAACAAAATATAAGCTTCATGGGGGTACATATAAAGTTTAAATGAGACAATGTCTACATAAATAAAATTTTCAATAATGTTTAGCAAACTTTCTCTTCATTGCATTAAGCTTAGGAAGAACTCAAAACAGTTTTGCATTTCACTCTTGTTGCTAGGACCTTCTCTGTATTTGTATTTTGAGTTTTGTCACCTTGAGGTATATATATATATATATATGTGTGT
>NW_006921596.1:25682101-25704854 GCF_000298275.1 Orycteropus afer afer | reverse complement strand
TATATATATATAACCTCACTGCCACCAAGTCAATTCTAACTCATACTGACTTCCATTGGTCTCTGAGGTGGTCAATATTTATAGAAATAGATTGTCCCATCTTCCTTCTGCAAAGCTGCTGGTGGGTTTGAACCTCCAACCTTCTGCTTAGCAGTCAAATGTCTTAGGCACTGTGCCACCAAAGCTCCTTGATATAACGTCCTTAAAAAAAAAATGTTTGATAGAGAAAAAAAATTGGTTGAAAGAATGAATTTCTAAGCCTTTGGGATACTGGAAGTATAGGCATATTTTGAAATTAAGTTTCTCAAAAGGAAGTAGCAAAAAGACAAAGGGTATACTAAGAATTTCCATATCTATGAAATCCTGAGATATATAAAGTTAGACCCAGAATGGCAGTATAGTATCATTTTGGTCCCAGGGGAGAGGGTGATAGAGAGTGGAAGGTATGTTGTTCATACAGTGAGAAGTAATTTATCGTTGTCGATTTTATGTGAGTGATATCAAAATGAACTATGAAATGACACTACTGAGATAAGTTATGAATGCTTTCTCTTTGCCAGAAACAGTGGTGGTCCTGCCCGGTGGCTGTGCTGCTTTATAAATGAGCTTAACACTCAGCAATGAGATACAGTTCAACCGTCTATTTGCTCCTCTGTAACTCTTTGGGCTGGTCTGTAGTTAATCACATTGTGGGATATAAGGCTTATTACTTACTCCTGTGGAGGTGGTAAAGAGATAAAGATATTTTACCCAGCACCAGATGTTTCTAGTTCCTCAATAATTTTAAACCATCTACATGACTGTTGGATATGAAAATTGTGCTTAGATTCAAAATGGACAGCAGAATCCTGGTGTAGCCTGATTTTCATTCTCCTTTGGTCTCTCATTCCTCTCTAAAAAGTTTTCTTTTCTGCAAAATACGCATCAAGATTCTCATCTTGTGTTCCCTGAGGAATCAGTAATGCGGAGCTGGGTGACAAGCTCTTCTTAAAATTCAAACAGTATTCAAGTGTGATTGAACGTACTAAACCACCACTGCAATGAAGTTATGTAGCAGTTTAAAGAAGAAAGTTCATCCCAGTGTAGTGACACTGCTCTCCTGACCCATCCAATCTATTCTAACTGTAGTTTCATTCTTACATAATCAGGTGGGATGTTTTTCTTCCATAGCTTAAGAATTAAAGAGTCTCAAGTCATTATTCATTCAACATCAAGATATTTTCTTCTACAAACAAATCCTTCCTCACACTCCCCATAGAATAAATAAACTGCATGGGTCCGTAGATCTGTACATATACTAATCTGGTGCTTGAAGAGAAGAAACAACACAACGATTGTGTGCTTTCCCTTCTTCCTCTTTTCACAGCTCCACAGTACATAAACTCTATCACATAAGTGTTTTTAATTCAGCCCCTCATTTCTGGCTGTTGTGCCATTACCTATTTGTTGTTGTTGTTGTTAGGTAGTTCTGACCCATAGTGACCCTGTGTACAACAAAACAAAACATCACCTGGTCCTGCATGAGCATCACAATTATTGCGATTCATTATTTCACCTTTAGACAAGTCCAGTGACCTCTTAATGTAGGTTCCTTTTATCAATTTCACTCTCCATGCCCATGTTCAGACTTATCAATTTACTTGCCATCTTTCTGCAAGAGTGGTCTCAGAAAAAAATGAACAAAAACATGATGTTTGGTATAACCCACAGGTGCCCCCACTATCTAAAGAAAAGCAGAAAGTCTGAGTTCTAAGCAGGTAATGCACAATTTATGATTTTTCAATCTCTTCTAAGTCTAGCTCTGCTTCCTCACCCTCTGCTCTGTCCTGAGCAAAGTGAACAAATGAGTGACTTAAAATGCATCAATAAGCAGTATGTAAATTTTAAAAGCAAAACCCACTGCCATTGAGTTGGACCCAATTCTTAATGACCCCTCCTTGGGTTTCCGAGGCAGTATCACTATGGAAGTAGATTGCTCAACCTTCCTTCCAAAGAGTGGCTGGTGGGTTTGAACCACCAGCCTTCTGGTTAGCAGTCAAACACCTTAGGCACTATGCCACCAGAGTTCCTAAGTAAATCTTAGTCTTTGTAAAATTTACAAATACAGGGAAAGCTACTAAAATATTTCTCGAATGAAATTTGAGCAATCTTAAAGTCATTGAAAATGGGAGTATATCCAAGTATAGATCTTTCAGGTTCCTTCTGTAGAGGCTTTAGACTAAACAATATTGGTTTATTGATCATTTATTACATTTCATCACAGAGAAATTCCACCATCACATAGCAGAGAAATGATTTATTAGAAAAGCACTTTTAAAACCATTATTTAAACTTCAGTATATTATTTTACTATTCATGTTACTTTGGAATTTTTTCCAATGAGAAAAAAAAAAAATTGTAAATTGTCTTGAAAGTTGCTGTGTAGTTGATTCCAATTCATAGTGACCCTATAGGACAGAGTAGAACTGCCCCACAGTGTTTCCAAAGCTGTAAATCTTCATAGAAGCAGACTGCCACATTTTTCTAACAGCTGGTGGGATCGAATTACCAACCTTTTGGTTAGCAGATGAGCACTTAACCACTACTCCATCAGGCCTCTATTTTTAAAATTTTTTATCTTTTATTCAGTGAGAAAAAATAAGTAAATTGTTCTCAAAGTATTAATATAGCAACCGAAATATATCCCTGCACATATGTGACCTTTAGATGGTAATATTGTTAGGGAATTTCTTATTCATTATCTAGAAGCTGTTAATGTTAAGAAGGAAAAGATGGGAGAAAATTATATCTTGATCAAGATAAGAAAATTGAATAAAGAATTGCTGGAGGGATTTAATTTAACTTGGAAATTATGGTCTTGATCCAACAAAGACTATGTTGGATTCACAGAGTAGAGGATACACATTCAATTAGAAGGAATCATATAAGGGTACAGTTATACCTCACTTAGTGTGTGCAGAAATTAAGACATTTGACTAAGAATCCTATGAATATTAAAGAGAGAGAGAAAAAACACAATATTAGAATTCTGTCATGTTAATTCCAAATTTTGGGAGTCTTACATGAGGCCCAAGAGTGTTACTATAGTCAAGCATACTTCAAGATAAATGAAGTCATTTTATCACCCAATTTTGGCTTTTATATTACATAACTGTAAGACCTCTACTAATTAATATGTCTTACAGTAAATGTCCATTCTGGGCCAGATAACATTCTAGACAATGCAGCCTATAACTACAATCTCTGTTATTCTTTGAACCTTATTCATGGTCATACTGAATTAATGATACATCCTCATGCATTGTACTGTATTTTAATTCCTTTGTTCACACCTAGAATGCTTCCCCCACCTTCCCCCCTCTTTTACTGACCCAGCTAGCTCCTAATCATCTTTCAAGGCATAAATTAAGCACCACTTCCCTCAGGAATGTTTGCCTCATTTGACTCCATTGTTGCTTTCAGACATATAATATTGGCTAAATAAATTGGAAGTGTTTTTCCAGTTAATAGTTTTATCACACAGTCTTTGAGCCAATTACTTCTTCCATATAACACATGAAGAAACTCAGGTGGCAGAAGTTTAGTCTGTCAAATATCACAAAATGACGCTAAGATTTGAGCCCAGTATCTAACACTTTCATTGAGTCTCCAGTCTTTCACTGTACAACAACAGAGGACTGAGGGTTGGTAGACATTAGGACTCCCCATCTCTGCAATGCTAGTTTTTCCTTAATCAGACTTTTCAAACATTGCAGCTTTGTCTGTCTATCTTTATAATGGATAGCCATGCATCCATAAATCCCCAAGAAGAACTGAATTAAAATACAAAAATATTGGATTTTATAAATATATATAGATATTTAACTTATTGTGAATTTGTCAGGTAATGCCTGCAGTGAAAACATAAAATCTACACTGTTGTTATATCCACATGCATGGATATTTGTTGAAAAATATTCTATCAAGATCAGAACAGCAAAGTTAAATTGGAAAGAAGATCCCATCTTATTTAAAATGAATGAGTTTGGAATAACTATACATTGCACTGATATTTAATATTTCACAGTTGCATGTGCTCTATTTGTATGTGCTATAACTCAAACAGAAGCATTTGAGGAAATTCCTCCCTCAAGGTCTGCAGGGTTTTTTAAATTTTCATGTTACAATGAATTTCTCAGGTTGAAACAGTGGTAACACAAAAAAGAAAATGGCTGTATTTTTTTCCTAATCTTTTACTAGAGTCAGAGTTGCCTCTCTCCTTCAGTCACTCTATATTCATATTAAAGGCACACATCCTGTAAAACACTTTATTGGTTTCCATAGATGGAGGAGAAGACCATGAGTGTTATAAATTATGAGGCCATCTGGATGCTCAAAAGTCCTGTCTTTGAACACACTGACAGTAAAAAATATTATGCTTTTATATTTTTAATTAACTTAGAGAAATTTAATGGGAAATATAAATGAGTAGAGAGATGGGTGGATGAATGCACTGAATTGGTGGAATGGATATTCTGATTCTATTTTTGTCAACACTTATCTACATGTCAAATATATATGCATTTATATGTCATATAAAGCAAATATCTGACAGTTTAGTATGTTCATATCTACAAATCTCTATGTCTCTATAACATACTAGTTGTATATGAAAGTAAATTTATGATTTATTTTTTCTAGTTCTCTTAAACTTGACATATTAATTGTATAATAAAATAAATATTTTTAAATTATAGAGCCCTATGAGAAATATTATTATACTTGCATACCTTTATGCATTCAGTTTTTATATAGCAGCACAACTGCAGAAAAAAACATTCATATTATAAATATTTTCTCCTCTTACTCTCTCACTCCCTTAGTTCTGTGGGAAACTAAGGGTTGCAATCTCAGTCCCTCATCGTGTTTAGGTTTTGTTTGCAGGGGATACTTAGGACCAGCTTAAGGAGCTCTGGTGGCACAGTGCCTAAGGTATTTGACTAACCAGAAGGTTGGTAGTTTAAACACCCACCAGCCACTCTGTGGAAGGAAGACTGGGTAATCTACTTCTATAAAGATTTACCACCTTGGAAACCCAATAGGGATCACTATGAATTGGAATTGACTTGATGGCCGTTGGTGTCTGAAAATACCCCACTCACTTTTACAACTATTTTACCACCTTTACATATTTTTCTCCATTGCATTTGTATTTGATTTATTAATTGCTACTTATTTTATATATTCCCTACCTGAATGTAATCTTTTCATAAACAAAAACTGTTGTGTCTTGATCATCACCATATAACATGCCCTTCATATAATAAGAACTCCATAAATTTTTATTAAATGAATTAATAAATTTAGAAACTAACCTTATTTAATATTTTAATTCCCAAAGCACTATTCAGACAGAATATATTTAATCTTTATAACTCCTCATGTGAAATAAACCTCAATATTTTTGTCAATGATGAAATCAATTCAAAATTAGGAAACAACTTGCCTTGTTAGGTGGGAGAGGCAGGCCTAGAACCCAGAGCCTTTGACTCCTAACATCTTCTGTGGCTTCTTGCGAGAGGGAACTTCCTCAGGGAATGTATGTTACCTCAATTGTGATTAAAGAAGTTGTCTCTGACTTCTTAAGCAAATGATAAATCATCCCAGTTTTGAAACCACTGGATTGCAAGACCTCCAATGATTGTGAGGATGACACAGTACTGGGCACTGGCACTTTTCGTTCTGTTGTCGATAAGGTCACTATGGGCACTTGATGGCACCTAACAACTTGGCTTTCCAATGAACCAAGACTACATTCTAACTTCTTGACTATCTTCTAAAAGGTACTTTTCTATTCTCCCATATCATCTATCTCTTGCTCTACTCCTTACCTCTTCGTAGTTTGCTCCTTACTGCTGCCCAATAATATCCCATTGTGTATGTGTGTACATGTGTGTGTCCAAAACTCAATGCTGTTGAGTCGGATCTGACTCATAGTGATCCCTCCTTGGGTTTCCGAGGCAGTATCTCCACGGAAGTAGATTGCCCTATCTTCCTTCCAAGGAGTGGCTGGAGGGTTTGAACCACCAGGCTTCTGGTTAGCAGTCAAATGCCTTAGGGGGTAGGCCACCAGAGCTTATGTATATATATATATATATATATATATACACACACACACACACACACACACACCATAATTTGCTTAGTCATTCATCATTTGATTTTATTTGTTTCTGTTGTTGTTGTTAGGTGCCATCAAGTCAGCTCCAACTCATAGCAATCTTATTTATAACAGAACAAAACACTGCCAAGTCTTGTGCCAGCCTCACAATCCTTGCTGTACTTGAGCCCATTGTTGCAGCCACTTTGTCAATCCATCTCATTGACCCTCTACTTTACCAAGCATGATATACTGTCTGCACAGAATGGTCCCTTCATGACCCATGACCAAACTAGGTGAGACAAAGTCTGGCCATTCTTGCTTCCAAGGAGGATTCTGGCTGCAATTCTTCCCAGACAGATCCATTAGTTCTTTGGTAGTCCACAGTACCTTCAAAATTCTTCCCAATACCGCAACTCAAAAGCATCAACTCTTCTTCAGTGTTCCTTTCATTATCCAGCTCTCACATGCATATCAGGCGATTGAAAATACCTGGTTTGGGTTAGGTGCACTTCAGTCTTCAAAGACACATCTATACTCTTCAGTACTTTAAAGAGGTATTTTGCAGCAGATTTGTTTGTTTAAATACTTGTTTCTAGTGCTTAGTTGTTATGATTAAATATTCTGTGAGCATTTAGAAATAAGGCTGTGAGGACATATATATTCATTTCTCTTAGGCAAATACTTAGGAACAGAATTTCTGAGTCACATGTTAGGTTTGTAACATGTTTTTACTCACCTTCTACATTAGTTTGTCAACAGTTCTCTCCCAAGTTTTGTACATGTTGTTGTTGTTGTTATGTACCGTCGAGTTGGATCCAACTCATAGTGACCCCTCCTTAGGTTTCCGAGGCAGTATCACTACGGAAGTAGATTGCCCCATCTTCCTTCCAAGGAGTGGCTGATGGGTTTGAACCGCCAGACTTCTGGTTAGCAGTCAAGTGCCTTAGGCACTACGCTACCAGAGTACATACTGTCCTAAAAAAATAAGCATAGAACATTTACAAAAATACCTCCCTGGAGGCTAACAAACTTAGAAGGAACATGTTATTTGCAAAAAAAAAAGGTACTTTAGTGTCATGGCAGCCCACCCCCTCAGCTTTGGACAGTGGATCCAGTCCCATACCCCTGGCACTTGTGAATGACAGCCCCATACTCCAGAACAGAGTTGGTGAAGATCTGATTCTTTGAAACCTAGGAGACTGTGCCCCCCCCCCCCATTGAAACCCGGCAGGCCATGGTTCCACCATTTGAGATCCCAGAGGTCATGGATCCACCCTTTGAGATGGAGGCAGCTCTACTTCCCATGCTCCTTGTCTCTTCAGCTTCTGCTTCCATGGCCTCTCAGCCTCTCAACTCCTTGGGCCTATTGGGCTGGCCTGCCCTCTGCTCTGCTTGGGCAAGTGTTAACAAAGCTTTTCAGCTCTACTAATAAGTGCCCAGAGGCACCTCACTCTGCCAGTAAGCCTTGGACCAAAGGTGCTCAGCTCTCATGCTCAGCAGGTCAGCAAGCCTAGCTCACTGACAATGGTCAGAGGCACTCCACTCCTCCAAGAAGTCTTCTGCCACAAGACATTCAGCTCTCTCACTCAATGGGTCAGCTCTTGTGCTGTTTCATGGCGATGCCCTGGTTCTGCTGCCACCATTTCTCAGCTGCTACTTCTTGACATCTGCACCATCTCTGGTGTGAAAGCTCCCCTCACTTCCTTCTGTGCCCTCACCAGAATTGATTCTGACATCCATGATTCCACAAACAGATCACATCATGGGGGATGATTATGTCATTACATAACTGACAAATTATATCATTATATAACTGCCAAGCCACTGAGAATCATGGCCCAGCCACAGTAACACATATATTTGGGAGACACAATTCATAAAGTGGGGGAATGAAAGTATAGTGTTATAAAGGTCTTACATGATATGGTAACTGGTAAAATATTAGCAAAGATAAATTTGTCAATGACAATTTTTTTCTTTAGTTCTTTCAGCTTGAGAAATGTCAGATGTGTTCTTCCATTTTTGTTTCCTAATTCTAGGTCATTGCAGATTTCATTATAATATTTTGCTTTATCTTCCCAAGCCACTCTTTGAAATCTTCTGTTTAGGTCTTTTACTTCACCCTTGAATAGGAACAACTGATGGTCTGTTCCACTCTTGGGCCTGGCCTTGTTCTGACTAATGGTATTGAGTGTCTCCATAGTCATTTTCCACATATGTAGTTGATTTGATTCTATGTATTCCATCCAGTGAGGTCCATGTGTATAGACACCATTTATGTTCTTGAAAAAGGGTATTTTAAATGGATAAGTCATTTATCTCGCAAAGTTCTACCATCTGATCTCCAGCATCATTTCTGTCATCACAGCCATATTTTCCAACTGATGATCTTTCTTCATTTCCAATTTAGACATTCCAATCAGCAGTAATTATCAATGCATCTTAATTGCATGTTTGATCAATTTTATACTACAGAAGTTGGTAAAGAGCTTCAATTTTTTCATCTTTGGCTTTAGTAGTTGGTGGGTAAATTTGAATAGTAGTAGTATTAACTGGTCTTCCTGTGATGTGATCAATCAGTTATAAAGGGATTAGGCTGTAATGCAATAAATTACTAAGGTCACAGCCCTAATACAATGTAATGGGAGTTTCCCTGGAGTGTGGCTTGCTTTACCTTTTATCTTAAATGGAAAAAAAAGAGAGAGAAGTGAGCAGAGAAGTAAGGATATTACTACCACTAAGAAAGAAGAACCAGGAGGAGAGTGTATTCTTTGGACCCAGGACCCCTGCACTAAGAATCACCTAGACCTTAGGGAAAACTGATGCAAAGACACATGCAGGTCTCTAAGAAACATCAAGCCCACATGTCTTGAAAAAAGACAGCGACTTTCCTCCAGAACTGACAATGAAAGCCTTCTCCTGGAGCTGGTGCTCTGAACTGGGCCTTCTAGCCTCCCCAACTGTGAAGGCATAAATTTCTGTTCATTAAAGTCATCTCCACTGGTGGTATTTCTGTTATAGCAAAACTAGATAACTAAGACACACCCCTTTCTACCTTGGGACTGTATTTGATCTAGATTTTATTTCTACATATATTATAATCTTCATGATACACAGTTATTATTTTTCCTTTTAAAATACACTTATTTGATGATTTTTCATAATGCAAAAAAAATCCTTATCTTTATCTGTATTTACTTTGTATGTCTGGTGCTATATATTTCTTTATGTAAGTTCAAGTCCCATCTTGAATTATTTTACTTAAGTCTGGAGTATTTTCTTAATATTTCTTGTTTTGCATGTTTACTGGCTCAAATAGCTCTCATTTCTTTTTTCTTTTGTTCTAAGAAAATCTTTATTGCAACTTTCTTTCTGACAGATATTTTCTCAGGAATGACTGTAGTTTGTTTGTTTCTCAGCAAAGATGACATCAATTATTCTGTTGTGGTTGGTAGTTGCCATTGAGCAATTTCAACTCATAGGAATCCCACATACAACAAAGCAAAACACTGCCTGGTCCTGCACCATCCTTACAATCATTGCTATGCTTGACCTAATTGTTGCAACCACTGTATCAATTGATCTTGTTGAGGGTCTTCCTCTTTTTTGCTGATCCTTTTCTCCTTCAAGCATGATATCCTTCTCCAGAGACTGATCCCTTCTGACAAGATGGCCCAAGTATGAGAGAGAAAGTCTGGCCATTCTTGCCTCTAAGGAGCATCCAGATGCACCCTTCCCAAGACAGATTTATTTGTTCTGCTGACAGTGCAGGGTATTTTCAATATTCTTCACCAACACTACACTGATTCTGTAGTTTGCATAATTCCTGAGAAGAAAACTGTAGTCATTTTTATCTTTGCTCTCCCTTCTCTAATATGCCTTTTCTTCTTTGTCTAATTATTTTACTTTTTTTCTTTTTATTACTGGTTATCAGCAATTTGGTTTTACTGTGTTTATTTTGGTTGGATGTTGTTTAGTTTCTTTATCTCTAATTTCATCACATTTGGTTATGTAGTATTTAAGCACTCAGCTGCTAACTGAAAAGTTGGTGGTTTGGACCCACTAGTTCCTCCACCGGGAGAAAGATGAGACAGTCTAATTTCATAAAGATTTATAGCCATGTAAACCCTATTGGACAGTTGGCTAAGGCACTTGACTGCTTACCACTGCTAACCAGAAGGCTGGCAGTTCAAACCCACCAGCCACTCCTCAGAAGGAAGATGGGGCAATCTACTTCTGTAGTGATACCACCTTGGAAACCAAAGGAGGAGTTACTATGAGTCGGGTCGACTTGAGGGCGCATAACAATGACAACAACATAGAGTCACTGTAAGTTGGATTCAACTCTAAGGCAATTTTTGCTATCTATTATTTCTTGATTTTTAAATACTGTTCCATGGATCACCAGAGCTGTTCTATTTTTAATACTCAATATTCCCCACCCCTTGTGCTTCAGCTTTAGTGTCTATTCTTGTATCTTCAAGTTTTATTAATCTTTTGTTCTGAAGTGTCTTTCTACTAATATTTTCATGGAGTGAAATTTTAATTTACAGATACTGTATTTTTCTTTTGGGTTGTTGTTGTTATGTGCCTTTGAGTCGGACCCGACTCATCATGACCCAACCTTGGGTTTCCGAGGCATTATCACTACAGAAGTAGATTGCCCAACCTTCCTTCCGAGGAGTGGCTGCTGGGTTTGAACTGACAGCCTTCTGGTTAGCAATCAAGTGCCTTAGGCACTATGCCACCAGAGGTATGTTTCACTTAGTTCTCATTATGTTTTTAATCTCCCTCACTGTTATGGACATGATTTCCTTTTGTTCCTGGGCATACTTAGAATTTTATAAAAGCTTTGTTAGTTTCTTTATCTGCCAATTTCATCATCTTCATCATTTGTGGATCTACTTTTATTGATTGATTTTTCTCCTGGTTTTAGTTCACATTTTATGCTTATTGTCATGTCTCACAAATATTGATTGGATGCTGGTCATTATGAATGTTATGTTGGTGAGTATTATGGAATGAATTATACTCCAGAAAATATATGTTGAATTCTAACCCCTGATAACTGTCAACATAACCTTGTCTGTAAATAAGGTCTTTGAAGATGTTATAAGTTTACATGAAATCATACTGGTATTGGGTGGGTCTTAATGTAAAACAAATAATGTCCTTACATAAAAGGAAAAGAGACATGCAAAGGGAAGGTAGCCATGTGAAGACAGGGGTAGAGATTTGGAGTGATGGATCTACAAGCCAAGGAACAGTAAGGATCACTTGCTATCACCAAAAGGTATGAAAACGCGTGTAACAGATTTTCTCTCTGAGTCCTCAGAAAAAATTAACATGGCTGATAGCATACTGATCTCAAACTCTCAGTCTCCATAACTGTGAGAAAATATATTTCTGCTCTTATAAGCCAGCCAGTTTTGGGGAGTTTGTTACAGCAGTCCTAAGAAAGTAATATAGTGAACATATGAATTTTACTGCTCTCTTTTAAAGAATTTTGAATTTTATTCTGGCATAATTAAGTTTCTCGTATATCAGCTTAGTAGGCTGAGCCTTGTTTTAAGCATTTATTAAGGGTACCTATTCCTCTAGGAATTATTTAACCCTACTACAATGGTATGGACCTCCTGGAATTCCTTTGAAATGGTCAAGAAATCAATGAAAAATCTCTGCTTTAAACATTCAGATCTCAAAAGTCTGCTCACCTGTTGTGATCTCTAAGAATTATTCAATTTATAAGTACCCTGGTCATTTTTTTGTCAGGCCTCATAAAGTTTCACATTATGCATACATGACTTAGTATTCTGCAGACACAGGCAGGTAAGTATGAAGGTATCTGGAGCTCTTACTCAGCATAGGTCTGACTTGCTACATATTTAAGACTTTCTGAACATTGATCTGTCTTCTCAGCTCAGTGAGATCACTATGCCAGCTTGGCAATTCCCATCCTACCTTGCAGTCTAAAATGTTCCTCTAGGCAGAAAACCAGGACAATAGTAGGGTCCAATTAATTTGTTTCTCTTCTCAGAGGTGATATTCTTGTTCAGCCTGATATCTAATTTCTGAAAATAACTTTCATACATTTTGTCCTGCTTTGTACTTATTTATGGTGGGAATGTAAGTCGGGTTTCTATTACTACATCCTGCCCAGAAGTAAAAGGACCTTAATAGTATAAACTCCTGGATAAAATTTAAATTTTATTAACGAAGCCCAGTATTTTCTGTACCACTTAGATGCCATTTAAAGAATCACAAACATGGTCATTACTAAATTGTGTAATATGAGCTGGATCAAGTTCAAACTTCTTTTTTTGAATGATATACAGTATTTTATTTTATTACTCAACATAACCCTGCTTCAGAAATATCGTGAGATAAGAGCAAATGATTTTTCTTCCTTTTTCTAATATTGAATTCTATAATAATTGCTGTGCAGTTTTTAAAGGAGCATTTTCACTATGAAAGAGCACATTGATTGCATCCTTGGTACTATACTAATTACATTATATTATTCAATTTTTAATACACACAAAAAAGGAATTTCACTATATCCATTTACCAGATTAAGAAACTGAGAATCAGATGAGTTTCTTAAATCACCTGTCATCAAATGGCTAGTAAGTGAAAGAACTAATATGCATAGTAATTACTTGCTTGCCTCTTTTGCCCTTATCAGGAGCTCTGGTGGTGCCGTAGTTAAGTGCTCAGCTGCTAACTGGTAGGTCAGTAGTTTGAACCCAACAGATGCTCTGTTGAAGAAAAAGGAGGCAGTCTATTTCTATAAAGATTTACAGCCTTGGAAACTCTACAGGGAAGTTCTACTCTGTCCTACAGGGTTGTTCTAAGTCGAATCTACTCAACAGAAGTGGATTTGGTTTGGTTTGATTTGGCTCTTGGCCTTTCCTGAACTGTGATCAAGATAGTGTCATCTAACAAGATGGCTGCTGCTCTTTCCCTATATGAGCATGGCAAATGGGTCTCACAATTTTTCTTTTTTTTATGCTAAGAATGATGAAAACACATTTTAACCAATACTTCTGCATGCTTTTCTTCATTTGACAAATGTATATAAGATTTTGCTAAGAATATTTAATGAGTCTTTTACACTTTTTGTTTGTGTTGGTAGATGGACACTGTACAAGGGAACAGTTACAAACATACCTACTGTGGATTTTGACGTACCTAGCTGAATTTTTATGCCAGTCATTTTATTAAAGGTGAGTTGTGATTCTGTAAGGTATTAAAAAATATAACGTGTTTTCTGATCATGATGAAGCATTAATAATTGACATTGAGTTACCTGCACTATTAGACAGATCTTTTGAATGATTTGCTTTGGAAATGTAATACATATGTTGTGTTCAAGCTGATTCACATTTAGCTTTTCTTCTAAGAGATGGACAAGCTCCTTCATAATGCTAATCCTTGCTCGGAATTCTTATTAAGGGCTGCCATCTCAAGTCTTCTTTGATCCTCTGAAGAATACATATCCACAGACTTTGCATATGTCTGACTCTGCAAAGAGTGAAGTGGGATTTCAGAAGAATTTAATTAATGCTGCTTGTAAGGGAGAAGATAAACTCACAATCAATGCACATTAAAATATATATATATATATATATTACCGCAGAATCACCAATCCCAAAAATAGCATCCTCATAAGAAGTCAGTGGACAAATAGGGATACCTAAAGTTAGTGACCATAATTAAGGCCTTTAGGGCAAGTCAGATAAGCAGCACTCAGTTAATCTTGATGCTACACTAATTAAAAACATCTGAATAGAGTTAGCAATGCATGCATGATGACATAACATAAATTCCTGAGATATTAGGAAAAAAAATAGTACACAGAAGCACTTTGTAGTGACAATTCTATTTGGACACTAGGGATCAATTTCAAGGCATGGAAGTTGTAACATTTTCCCATGCTCATAACAATGTGATAAATGCTTGCTCCTTAATCACTTATTTTAGGAAGGAGTCTTGGTATCTATTGAGGAGAAATGGGAAATTGAATAAACAAAGGCCCTCAATTAGTCAAATTGGGTCATCTCCATATGTCCCAGGAACTAGCTAAATGACCTTCAGCATAATGCTGAACGTCTTGACCTATACCTCTTTTCTTCCCTATAAAATGAGGACTTTCCACCTCAAAACAGTATTTTTCCAATAAAAATATTATGTATGAGTTTGGGAAACTCTTGTTAATGCATTCCCCTTTCCAAGAGTCCCCAGACTCATTGTTGTTGTTATGTACCGTCGAGTCAGATCCGACTCATAGTGACCCCTGCTTGGGTTTCCGAGGCAGTATCACTATGGAAGTAGATTGCCCCATCTTCCACCTGAGGAGTGGCTGGTGGGTTTGAACCGCCAGCCTTCTGGTTAGCAGTCAAGTGCCTTAGGCACTATGCTACCAGAGTTCCCCCAAGACTCATTAAAGGCTCTAAAATCCTGAAGACAAAGACATGTGTTGCATGTTAAGCAAAATTTCTCAAAGGTTCTTTGATAAAGGGACTCTTTTCTTATAACTTATTGTAAAACTCCATGAAAATTTTCCCACATGCTTCAGTGTTACCAGGCTCTGTTTGGATACACAATCAATGAAAACATGGTGGTGCAAAAGTTAAAGTATTTGGCTGCTATCCAAAAGGTCAGAGGTTTGAACCCACCAGCTACTCTGCAGAAGAAAGATGAGGCAGTCTGCTTCCCTAAAGATTTACAGTCTTTGAAACCCAATGGAGGTTACTATGAGTTGGAATTAACTTGATAGCAATGAGTTTGGAAGTCTTCACTGGTGAATACTGCTCCTCTCTGCAGGGTGTTTGGGATTTCTAGACATAGAGCCTCATCATCTGGAAAAACCCAGACTGAAAATAAATATAGTCCCAATTTTGGCATCTATTATTATCAATGATGTAAAATGCACCAAGTATCCTTCCATCTTCCACCTTGATAGACAAAGGGTGTTTGTCAGTCTATTAGGAGCTCTGGTGGCATAGTGCCTAAGGTATTTGACTACTAACCAGAAGGCTGGAGGTTCAAACCCAGCAGCCACTCTTTGGAATGAAGACTGGGCAAACTGCTTCCATAGAGATGTTTTGTTGTTGTTGGGTGCCATGGAGTCTCTCCGACTCATATCAACGGTATGCACAGCAGAACAAAACACTGTCTGGTCCTGAGCCAGCTCCCGATCCTTGCTATACTTAAGCCCATCATCACAGCCACTGCATGAATCCATCTCTCTTTTGTTGACCCTCAGTATTACCAATCATGATATCCTATCTCCAGTTACTGGACAACTGTAATATAGTGGTCTTAACTCTAGGAAAAAAAATGAGGAATTATCAAAGGGACTGTGTTCTGGCTATTTCTGAAAACAAACAGTTGTTTTTATAATTTTAAATGATTTTCTATCATTCAAAATATTTGAATTGACATATATCAGTTTGGGAATGACAAGACAAGTAGGTAGCTTTTGAAAAAATGTTTTGATTGAGAGAAGTATCAGTGAATTCAAGCTTCTCAGAATATGCTAGATTTCAAATATGTATCTTCTCCTTTTGTCTGGTATGATCCCATAAGTTTGGAAATAAGAATACCCATGTTATGGATAAGAAAATTGTTGCTCAATGATACTAAGTAGCCTGCATACATCTTGAAAACAGGATGTGAAAATTTTTAGGTTTTTTGATCTGCCACCAAAACTATCAACCCCATACTATTACATGCAAATTGTTTATACTCCAGCAATTTGAAACAAGTATATCACATATCATCCGCTGAAGTCTCACCCAAGGCAACTACGGACCTGAACGATTTATGATTCTTCTAAACTTTTAAAACATATGTGTGTGTGTGTTCATGTGTGTTTGTATGTGTGTGAGTGCATGTGTAGAGGGAGAAAAGGGAGGGAGGGAGGGTAGGAAGGAGGGACAGAGAGAGAGAGAGAGAGAAAGAGAGACAGAGAGACATCTCTTTGAATTCATTCCAAATATGTTATTTATGCTTTCACAGTTTAGGTAAACATTTTTTAAAATACAACAGACATATATGAAAGTGTATATAAATTTTTAAAATGAATGGTCATAATATATGCCACACAACTTATTACTTTTAAATGTCTTTAGGACTTTTAGTAATGTCTCCATTTTCAGTCTTGATATTCGTATGTGTATCTTCTCCTTATTTGTTACTAATTTATTCTCTTTCTTGACCTCCTTTAGATTCATATATTATGTTTTCAATATTTCATTTCCTCCCTTAGATTGTGAGTCATATATTTTTTCACTATTATTACTGCCATAGAGATTAAAAGCAGCTGGAAGATAGGTGGGCCCAGAGCAGAGGGCTGCTTTTTGCTTGGGTGTGGCTCTATATTAAGACTGGGGCTTGAGGGAGGTGGGCCCAGGGCTGAGGGCTGCTTTTTGCTTGGGGGCACCTCTTTATTAAGGCTGAGGCCTGAAGTAGGTGGGCTGGGGCTTGGGGCCACTTTTCCCTTGAGGGCAGCTCTTTATTATAGCCAAGGCCTGAGGTGGGTGGCCCAAGGCTCAGAGACTTCTTTTAGCTTGTGGGAGGCTCTATTTTAAGGCCATTGCCTGAGGTAGGCAGGAGCAGAGGGGTTAGGAGCAACTAAGGGAGATGAACTTGTCTGTCAGTTTGTGGTCCTGTGGTGGTTTATGTGTTGCTGTGAGGCTGGAGGTTATGGCACAGTGTTGCAAAATGCCAGCAGGCTTACCCATGGTGAACAGGTTTCAGCAGAGCTTCTGGGCTAAGACAGACTCAGAAGAAGGAAGGGGCCATCCACTTCTCAAACAATTGGCCAGTGAAAACCTTATGAATAGCAGTGAAACACTGTCTGATATATTACTGGAAAACTTTACACATCGCCTGAAACATTGACTGATACAGTGCCAGAAGATGAGCCCATCAGGTTGGAAGGCACTCAGAATTTGACTGGAGAAGAGCTGACTCCTCAGTGTAGAGACAACCTTAACAATATGGATAGAGTAAAGCTTTTGGGACCTCCATTGGCTGATGTGACATGACTCAAAATGAGTAGAAACAGATGCAAACATCCATTAATAATTGGAACATAGAATGTACCAAGTATTAATCTAGGAAAAATTAGAAATTGTCAAAAATGAATTAGAATACATAAAGATTGATATCCTAGGCATTAGAGAGCTGAAATGGACTGGTTTTGGCCATTTTGAATCAGACAACCATATGATCTACTATACTGGGAATGAAAAATTGAAGAGGGATAGTGTGACATTCATCACCACAAAGAATGTTTCAAGATCTGCCCTGAAGTACAATGCTGTCAGTGATAGGATAATATCTATATACCTACAAGGAAGACCAGTAATACTGCTATTATTCAAATCTATGTACCAACCACCAAAGCCAAAGATGAGGAAATTGAAGATCCTACTTCCGTAGTGATACTGCCTCGGAAACCCAAGGAGGGGTCGCTATGAGTCAGGGCCGACTCGACGGCATATAACAACAACAACAACAACAACAACAACTTCTGCAGTCTGAAATTGACCAAACATGCAATCAAGATGTGTTGATTAACATTGGTGGCCGGAATGCAAAAGTTGGAGACAAAGAAGAGTTACCAGTAGTTAGAAATAACGCTGGAGATAGCATGATAGAATTTTGTAAGACTAATGACATATTCATTGCAAATACCTTTTCTCAACAGTATAAACGAGGACTATACACATGGACTTCACCAGAAGAAATACACAGGAATCAGATTGAGTACATCTGTTGCAAGAAGTGATAGAGAAGTTCAATATCTTCAGCCAAAACAAGGCCAGGAGCTGAGTGTGGAACAGACCATCAACTACTCATATGTACATTGACAGCAAAGTTGAAGACAATTAAATCAAGTCCACGAAAGCCAAAATATGACCTTGATAACATCCCTCCTGAATTTAGAGACCATTTAAAGAATAGATGCAATGCACTGAACACCAATGACTGAAAACCAAAGGAATTGTGGGATGACATCAAAAACATCATCCACAAAGAAAGCAAAAGGTCATTAAAAAGACAGGAAAGGAAGTAAGACCAAAACGGATGTCAGAAGAGACTTTGAAACTTGCCCTTGAACAAGTTGGGCAAGCTAAAGCAAAGGGAAGAAATGACTAAATAAAAGAGTTGAGTAGAAGATTTCAAAAAGCAGCTTGAGAAGACAAAGCCAATTACTATAATGAAATGCAAAGATCTGGAGTTAGAAAGCCAAAAGGAAAGAACACACTTGGCATTTCTCAAGCTGAAAGAACCTAGGGAAATATTCAAGCTTCAAATTCCATTATTGAAAGATTCTAAGGGTAAAATATGAATGATGCAGGAAACATCAAAAGAAGATGGAAGGAATACACAAACTCACTTTACCAAAAAGAATTGGTCGATGTCTTTCTAACTCCAGATCTTTGCACATTTAATTATAGTAATTGGCTTTGTCTGCTCAAGCTGCTCTTTGAAATCTTCTGTTCAGCTCTTTCATCTTGTCATTTCTTCCCTTTGCTTTAGCTACTCTCTGCTCAAGGGCAAGTTTCAGAGTCTCTTCTGACATCCATTTTGGTCTTTTCTTCCTCTCTTGTCTTTTTAATGACCCCTTGCTTCTTTGTATGATGTTCTTGATGTCATGGCACAATTCCTCTGTTTTTCAGGCACTGGTGTTCAATGCATTGCATCTATTCTTTAAATAGTCTCTAAATTCAGGAGGGATATTATTAAGGTCATATTTTGGCTCTCGTGGACTTGTTTTAATTGTCTTCAACTTCACTGTCAATGTGCATATAAATAGTTGATGGTCTGTTCCACACTCAGCTCCTGGCCTTGTTTTGGCTGAAGATATTGAACTTCTCCATCACCTCTTGCAACAGATGTACTCAATCTGATTCCTGTGTATTCCATCTGGTGAAGTCCACATGTATACTCCTCGCTTATATTGTTGAGAAAAGGTATTTGCAACAAATAAGTTGTTAGTCTTACAAAATTCTATCATGCAATCTCCAGCATTATTTCTATCACCAAGATCATATTTTCCAACTACTGGTAACTCTTCTTTGTCTCCAACTTTTGCATTTTAGCCACCAATGATAATCAACACATCTTGATTGCATGTTTGGTCAATTTCAGACTGCAGAAGTTGGTAGAAATCTTCAATTTCCTCATTTTTGGCTTTGGTGGTTGGTGCATAGATTTGAATAATAGCAGTATTACTGGTCTTCCTTGTAGGTATATAGATATTATCCTATCACTGACAGTGTGGTACTTCAGGACTGATCTTGAAACATTCTTTGTGACAATGAATGTCATGCCATTCCTCTTCAATCTGTCATTCCTGGCATAGTAGATCATATGGTTGTGTGATTCAAAACGGCCCAAACCAGTCCATTTCAGCTCTCTAATGCCTAGGATATCGATCTTTATGTGTTCTATTCCATTTTTGACAACTTCCAATTTTCCTAGGTTCATACTTTGTACATTCCATGTTCCAATTATTAATTGATGCTTGCATCTGTTTCTACTCATTTTAAGTCATGCCACATCAGCCAATGGAGGTCCCGAAAGCTCTACTCCATCCATATTGTTAAGGTTGTCTCTATTCTAAGGAGTCAGCTCCTCCTCAGTTGAATTTTGAGTCCCTTGTGACCTGATGGACTCATCTTCCAGTACTATATCAATGTTTCAGGTGATGTGTAAAGTTTTCCAGTAATATATCAGACAGTGTTTCACTGCTATTTGTAAGGTTTTCAGTGGCCAATTGTTTGAGAAGTGCATGACCTCTTCCTTCTTCTGAGTCTGTCTTAGCCTGGAAGCTCCGCTGAAACCTGTCTATGATGTATAATCCTGCTGGCATTTTGCAACACAATGGCATAGCCTCCAGCCTCACAGCAACATGTAAGCCACCATAGGACCACAAACTGACAGACAAGTTCTTCTCCCTTACTAATCACTCTACAGCTGCCTACTTCTGGCTCTGGCCTTAAAATAGAGCCTCCCATGAGCAAAAGCAGTCCCCGAGCCCCGTTCACACCTACCTCGGTTCCCGGACTTAAAAGAGAGCCACCCCAAAGCAAATATCAGACCCCAAACCCTTCTGCTTTTCGCTTGGGAGCAGCTCTATTTTAAGGTTTATGGATTAAGATTTATTACATATATTTTTTGGGGACACGATTCAATGCATAATATATAGCAATTTTTGTCCATTCTCCTTTTAAATAATATTTCCCCCCCCCAGGGTTTTACTTTTAAAACACTTGTGAAATGCCCTTCTTCATGCCTGCCTCATTGAACACATGTGCTTTTCTTTGTAACTAGAAGGGAACCATATTAATTTTCACTGGGTTTTTCTTGTCTCTGACAACTGCTTAAATTCTGATTGCCAACTCAAAACTACTTTAACTCTAGCAGTCATGAGTGGGTGACATGGAAATGACTTTTGAATTCTCTCTCTCTTCTCTTACATATTATTTCAGTCAATTGTGTTTACATGATTGTGTGAAGCTTCACCACTTCCTCGAGTGGAAACAGAAAAGGCAGAATGCTGTCCGCTGGTTGGCAAACTCAACATTGTATGAGTCAGCACAACACATGTATTGAACTGTTGTTCAGGCCATGCCCAAAAAGTGTTTCACAGATGTCACCAACATTAATCTTCAAAGCCCCCTGAGAGATGAGTTACATTAATTTTACCTTATATTTGAGAAAACAGGTTCAGAGACATTGAATCTTCCCTCAAATTATCAGGTCTATGTCATTTCAAAGCCTGAATATTTTCCACAGTAACTTGCCAACAGAACGCCACATTTAAAAGATCAATTCTGTCCTTCATCTGTTTAATACCTTCTGATTAGAGAAGAATTTTATAAGAAATAAAACAAGTTCTTTTACCCAATATGATATATTTTGTTTTGCCAAAAGGTGGCATACATATGTGTTTAATGATTGATGTTTGTAAAGCATTCCCATCTTCATTTTCTCATTTAATTCATTGGACAACACTGGAACATGAGTATGTCCGAATATATTTCACCATTTTACAAATGAGGCCCTGGAAACTGAGGGAATTTGATAGAATTTGACTGGCTTTATAGCCAACATTTGGATAGCAAAACACTTTTTTTCTTTTTTGACTCTCCACATTCTCTTATCCAAAAACAAAGACCAAAAAAAAAAAAAAAAAAAACCACTAATTGCAAATAGTGGCAATATTTTCTTTTTGGCTTAATTATATGTTGTTCCTGACTATAAAAATATTGCATATCTATTGTAGTTGTCATTGTTGTTAGGTGTCCTTGAGTCAGCTGTGACTGTTAGTGATCTTACGTTAATAAAATGAAATGGTGGTTAGCCAGGCACCATCCTCACAATTGCTATGTTTGAGTCCATTGTTGCAGCTATAGTATCAATCCAACCTATTGTAGAAATAGTGAAAAATACACAAAAAATATGAAGAAAAATAACAATTATTGATATCTACTCACGTGGAGCCAAAGAGAAAGAAGGAAATCAACTTGAAGACGAAATTAATTTACAGAACAAAGAGTTCTGTAAATTCTCAACAAACAGCCCCATGTACCCTAAGAGCAAAAGAACTTGTCAGCCTCTGGCTACCACTAGCAAAATAATCAAGTCCACAATAGAAGGACTCTGACAGAATGGGAGAAAAATATGGAATAGAACCTCAAATTCCTAAAAACAAAAACAGAAACAGACCTATCCGATTGGCTAAGACTGGAGGACACCCTGACTCTATTGTTCTGAAATATTCTTCAAACCTTGAACTGAAACTGGACCGAGAAGTCACATTGTAGCTAAATACAAATTGCTTAAAAAAAAATGATTATCACCTGTAAGTACTGTACTCTTTTGAAAACTCCTCTGTATGAGACCAAATGGTCAACAATTACTTGAAAACAAAGATAATGCAAGAGGAAGGGAACGATGAACAGAAACGGCACCACCAGAATGGAAATAACGAGAATGTTAACTTTGTGTTCAGTAACCAACGTCACTGAACAACTTGTGTAGAAATTGTTGAATGTGGACCTAAACTGCTGTGTAAACTTCACCTAAAACACAATAAAATATTATTTTAAAAGTAAAGGAAAATAAATATAGTACTACAGCCAGGCATAGAGAGGTTAAAAATTTTTAACTTTTATTTAAATTTGTCATTTTGTGTACTTTCTATGTACTATATCCCATGTCTATAAAATTATAAATCTGACTGCATTTATAAATCCTTTTTTTCATCCCCTTAACTTTATATGATAAACTTTTTCTCCATGTACAAATTCTTTATAAACTTCAATTTAATGACTGCATAATATTCTCCACCATGTATATACATTATTTCAGTTATTTATTCTCCTGTGGTCATGCTTTTAATGATCTCTATTATTCCAAGTCCAAAGAATGCTCCAATTAATACATTTTTTTTCATGTAAATATTTCTCCTGATTTCACGGTATCATTATATGTTGTATTTTTAGAAGTATAATGCCTCAGTCAAAGGGAAACAATATATTTACACTCTATTTGTTCAGAAAATTTCCACAAATTCACATTCTATAA
>NW_006921596.1:25678216-25679183 GCF_000298275.1 Orycteropus afer afer | reverse complement strand
GTCCACTAGTCCCTTGGACTAATTATTTCCACACATCTTTGATTTTTTTCACTCTTCTTTGCTCTAGATGAGCAAAGAACACTAGTTGTATCTTTGATGGTCACTCACAAACTTTTAAGATCCAGCTGCTACTCACAAAACAGGATGTAGAACAATGTCTGTGTGTACTCTGTTATGCCAATTGAGACTGATGTCCCCTGAGACTATGGTTTGTAGCCCATATGCCCAGGACTCATTCCTTCAAGGTATTTGGTTGTGGCTAAGGATGTAGTGTAACTTTACCCTTTTCTTAGTTCTCTAGTGCTGCCCTAACAGAAATACCATAAGTGGATAGCTTTAACAAATAGGAATTTATTCTCTTACAATTTAGGAGGCTAGAAGTCTGACTTCAGAAAGTCGACTCTAGGGGTTGGGTGGAGACCCCTTGACCTTAGGCTTCAGCTCAGCCTCTTATTCCAGAACCACTGGAGCAAGCTGGAGGCTTCTCCTAACTCATGTAACCGCTTGTTACCAAAGTTGATGAACCCCAAATTGACAGGTAAAATAGCACAATCCCAAGATCAGCAGGCAACATGGCAGGCCATTGGTTCAATTCTGGGAACTGGAAATGAAGATTCAGCCAAATGCAGGATCCAAAATGAGCCAAAATACTAGAGATCCATCTCAAAATTTCAGATATGCTGGAAGCAGGCCACACCCTAAAGGCAACTAATTAGCTCCTCGCAGCAGATTCCACCATGGAGTTTATTACAACACATCCAATCCCATCACGGGGAATAAGTATATCAAGCTGCCAGGCCACGGAAATTCAAGGCCCAGCCAAACTGACACACAACTTTAACTACCACATTCTCTGTTAGCTCCAGTATATGTACAGATATTTTTATAGTACATACAAATGAGATTACAGAAATATCATCTTCCAAGCCTATATATGGTAATGGGTATATTCCTGCTCACCTACCTA
>NW_006921596.1:25676375-25678116 GCF_000298275.1 Orycteropus afer afer | reverse complement strand
TGCCCTATCTTTCTTCCGAGGAGTGGCTGGTGGGTTTGAACTGTCAACCTCCTGGTTAGCAGTCAAGTGCCTTAGGCACTATGCTACCAGAGCTCCCAGTGCAATAACTAGAGCATAAGATCTCCCATCACATAGTTTTCTTTGGAAATGGTCATGGAAGAGTGACACTAGCCTTCCCCATGACCCTGAAATCCCCAATCATATGCTCACTGTCTTTTGAAAGTGATCAGGAATGCTCAGGCAATGGCTGGTCCATGTTGTTGTTAGGATTGGTTCCCAATCCATGACCAGCCCATGCGCAATAAAACAAAACTACCACTCATTCCTGTGCCAGTTCCAGGACTGGTTGTGAATCAGACCACTGTGATTCATAGGGTTTTCACTGCCTAATGTTCAGCCACGGATTGCCAGACCTTTCTTCCTACTCTATCACTAGTCTGGAAGTTCTGCTGAAAATTGTTCAGCATCATAGCAACATGAAAGCCTTCACTGACAGACATGTGGTAGTTATGCATGAGGTTCATTGGCTGGGAATTGCACTGAGGTCGAGAAGTCTCCCACTGAGTGACCACTGCCTTCATAGTAAGAGAATGATCTATATGCTTTGATTTCTTTTCCTCCCTGTCCCAATAACTTGTATCGGAAAACATCAGTCTCCTAGCCTTCCACTCTTGGCCCACACCACCCTTTCTCCTTCCCAGTATGCACGCTGAGCCTCACTGGGTCTATGGACAATCAACAAATGCCTTCTCTTCCTGCAAGGAAACTGCTCTGCTTTGAAAGTGCAGGAAAACCTTCATTTAATGTTTGTATTTGGTTGAAAAGCTTGAGAAGACTCCACAAGGACAAGGAAACAAATACAAAACTGAGGAAGAGAAAAGGGACAGAATAAGAAATAAGATTCAGTAGCTGTATTTTTTTCTTTCCTTTTTAAATCCTGGAAATATATATACACCTTCTACAAATGCAGGTCACAAACTCAAAAATTCAAAGATGATAATTTTGAATATCAAAGTAAAAGTTACTCAGACAAACTCAGACAGAATGTATATGCTTCTCATTTATATGGGTGACTTCTCTGACTTAGATGCATGAAATGTGACTGTCTCAGTGACAGTGTCTTCAGTCCTTTGTCCGTAGAAATGATTTAGGACGAGAACAGAAAAAGACAGAGACCATTTGTTGTCACATTATGACAGTGACGTTTGCAAAAGATGGCCCATTTAATCATTATGAAAACCTGTAGGAATTACTATCTTCATTTTTTGGCAAAGAAATTAAGATGGGTTAGATTAAATAAGTTTCATTAAATTCTCACTAATATCTCAAGTACATTTTTGAATGTTTGAAAAAAAAAAAATACTCACTGCCATCGAGTAGGACCTGACTCAGCAACCACTCCTTGGGTTTCTGAGGTGGTATCACTATGGAAGTAGATTGCCCAACCTTCCTTCCGAGGAGTGGCTGATGGGCTTGAACCACCAGCCTTTTGGTTAGCAGTCAAATGCCTTAGGCACTGTACTACCAAGCTCCTTTTGAATATTTGCAATGTATAAATACACAGTAAAATTATTAATTCTAGGCATATATATATATATATAGAGAGAGAGAGAGAGAGAGAGCACTCTGGTAGCATAGTGCCTAAAGCACTACTGGTGGCTACAGTCCAACAATGGTTGCTGGTGAGTAGTTACAAACACCTTGAGACAGGGCCATGGGTAATTGGGTTTATGATGGAAGG
>NW_006921596.1:25669612-25676275 GCF_000298275.1 Orycteropus afer afer | reverse complement strand
AAAACTGGGAATTACTTAAATATGCACTAGTAAGAAATAGGTTAAAAAGCATGAGATTTCCTGGACCAGAACCCAGCACTGAAACAAAGACTGCAAAAAGGTGTGAACTGGTTCAATCAGGGCCAATGCTGTGAAATCAGAACAAGCCCTAATTCTTTGAACCATAACCAGGTCAAAGCCCACTCAGGATCCCAATGAAAGGCATTGTATTATTGCCTGGACTGTGGATAGCAACACACATTCAAAGTGGCAAGGTTGGCTGCTATCCTTGAGTAGGTCACCATTGTGTCCAACTGTACTTGTTAAGAGATTTGGTTGCTATGAAACACACATGCTGTCCTTGTCTACTAATAGGGAGATTACATTTCTACCAGAGCATCAACTTATAATTTTTCCTGTTCTAGGTATCATTCTGGTTCACCCACATTTTACATATTCAGATCCTTTCTGATTTCACTTCATCAGTCATGACTGAAGTGAGAAGAACCAATGCAAAGCCCTAATTGAAATTAAAGTGAATGAAATAGAATTACTGCATCAACATCCCCAAACTACAATATCTATCAAAAGGCAGGATACTGAATAATTCATACTATATGATGTTACTTATATATGTTGTTGTTATGTGCCATCAATTGGGACCCGACTCATAGCAACCCCTCATTGGGCTTCTGAGTCGGTATCACTACGGAAGTAGATTTCCCAACCTTCTTTGATTCTTAAAAAGCCTTGCAACATGGACATTATTATCCTTCTTTTACAGATAAATAGGTTGAGTCTGCTAATATGATATCCTGAGTCTGGATGATAAGTAGTGATAGAACCCTGAAATTGTTTAATTTTATTGCAGAGAAAGGTTCAGCTGTGTTCATTCATTCATTCATTTCAGTTCTAAGCACCTGAATGTAGTTCCCATCCTGACTCTAGATCAATGGCACTACTGGTGGCTACAGTCCAACAATGGTTGCTGGTGAGTAGTTACAAACACCTTGAGACAGGGCCATGGGTAATTGGGTTTATGATGGAAGGAGCTCTGATACCTGCTGCAATGCTTGGACTGGTGTTTTTTCAATGACCTCTGTTGAAGTGCCAAAGGGCTGCCTCGATGTTTCTGTTCCTGCTGGATGTCATTAGTAGCAATGCTTGTGAATTTCTTTGTCATTCATACTAGCCTCAGGAGAGAAGTTTCCAAGGACTTCTTCCAGAGAAGGTCACTGGCTCTTTCTTTCATCAAACTACTATCCCGTGATTAGAAAAGGCAGGTGGGAAGTCAATGGAATGGTACATTGAATATTTTTGGGTGCACAGAGAGTTAAATTAGAATTAGACTTCAAACCAGGAAATCAGAAACTGTTGATCAGAGGGAAAGATGAGCAGAGGCCAAGAGTGGAGAAGAGGGGGTGTGATTTTGTTCTCCTTTCCCATCAGAGAGACAAATTAAATTTTACAGCGCTGCACCAAATATTTTTAGGTATTGATTTTGAAATCTATGCTTGACATTTAGGATGACAGAAAATATATGAGGGTTAGGGTGGAGGTGTATTGTAAAAGTGTTCTTTTATCAGCCATGATTCCAAAGATCTCTATAAAGGCGGGACACAATGTGGAAATTAAAACAATTTCCCTATTTTTGGAGTTACGTGGATTATCTCATATATGTATAATCACAATAATCACAACGGATCACAAATCTCAACGGATCTCACAAGGAGTTAACCTGTCATTGAGGCTGAGCGATTGCAGCTCACTGAAAGGAAAAAAAAAAAAAAAAAATTACAGCCCTGGAACTGGTGTTCCCAGAGCTCCCTCTACTGCCTCTCCTGCCTTCGAAAGCCACACAGACCTGGGGGGAGCTGACAGGCAGATCCACAGCTGAAGTGATATGATGTTCCTGATAACCGCGAGGTAAAACACTCTGCAGAGAGAAATGCTGCCACGCAAGGGAAGCTTCTGGGGCCATTTGTTGTAGTGATTGGGCGAGGCTGTGATGAAGGGAGGAGCCCTAGTGGCGCAGTGGTTCAGTGCTTGGCCGCTACCTGGAAGCTTGGCGGTTGGAACTCAGCTATGTGGGGAAAGAGATGTAACAGTCTGCTTCATAAAGATCTACAGTCCTGAAAGCCCTATGGGTCAGTTCTACCCTGTCCTATAGGGTGTCTATGAGTGGGAATCAACTCAGAGGCAGTGAGTTTGTTTTTTAATTTAGTAATGAAGGAAATGGTAATGTCTCATAAGGCTTAAGGACCTTTGATGTTAAAATTCTGCTTAACTCTCACAATGAAATCATTGCTAAACACATTTGCCTTTATTTTATTTATTTATTTATTTATTTTTTAACCAACTGAAGCTAGTCTATTTCTGGCATTTTAATCTCCTTGGGGAATTTGGAGTCCCTGGGAGGCGCAAAGGAAGCCTTGCTGGGGCAACGTTTAAAGTGCTTGGCCACTAACTGAACGGTGGGCTGTTTGAACAAACCAGCCAGCCACTCTATGGGGAAAAGATGTGGTAGTCTGCTTTTATAAAGATTTACCGCCTTGGAAAGCCCACGGAGGCAGGTCTACTCTGTCCTGTAGGGTCACCATGAGTCGGAATCAGCTCTACAGCAACGGGGTTTTTCTGAGTAGTGAAATCGATTGAGTGCTTGACTACTGAGCGAAAGGTTGGCAGATTGAGCAAAAACTCAGAGAACAATAAATGCTAGTGAGGCTGTGGGGAGACTGGCATTCTTCTACACTGCTGTTGGGACTGCAATATGATACAACCACCATGGCAAATGGCGTGGTACTTCCTTACAAAGCTGGAAATGGAAATACCATACAAACCTGAAACCCCATGCCTAGGTACATATTCCAGAGAAATAACAGCTGTGACACAAATAGAAATGTCACACCCATGTTCACTGCAGCACTGTTCACAATAGCAAAAAGATGGAAACAATCTAAATGTCCAGCAATGGATGAATGCACAAACCGTGGTACAGACACACAATGGAATACTACGCAATAATAAAGAATAATGTTGAATGTATGAATATGCAGGACATTATGCTGAGTGAAATAAGTAAGCACAAAAGGACAAATATTATATGAAACCACCATTATCAACAGTCAAGAATAGGTTTACAACAGAAAGAAATATTTTTTATGGTAATCAGGGATGGGAGAGGAAGGGAAGGAGAATCACTAACTAGATAGCACCAAAACTAAACAAAACAGAAGAAAAAGCTGTCATTGAGTTGACTCCAATCCTAGTGACCCTACAGGACAGAACAGAACTGCCTCACAGGGTTTCCAAGGCTGCAAATCTTTATGGAAACAGACTGTCTCATCTTTTTCTCCCAGAGGAGAGAGTGGTCTAAACCACCGACCTTTTGGTTACCAGCTGAATATTAACATTTAACCACCAGAGCTCCTACTAGACAGTACACAAGTGTTAATTATGATAAAAAAAAAAAAAAAAGGCAAATCACAGTATGGGGGAAGTCAGCATAATGTAACCAAGAGAAAGCAAGACAATGAGAAGTATGCAAAAGCAAAAGGCAACTTCGGCAAGTGCTGCATCATACATAACCCCATAATAACAAACAATACTTGGGAGCTATGTAGGGAAATGTGTATGCTGGATAGGTGAGGGAGTGTGTAAGAGAGTTCATTTGCATACACAAGGAGGCATGATCTTGGATATTTACAAACATATTTGTAAGCACTCCATGTATAATCATATATACAATATAAAAATATATGCAATAGAGTGCATAAATAAATAAATAAACAAATAACTTGCCAGAGAACTGATTCCAATTCATATAGAACCCATAGGACAGAGTAGAACCGCCACTGTGGGTTTCCAAAGTTATGCATCTTTACAGAAGCAGACTGTCTCATTTTTCTCCTGCAGAGCGGCTGGTGGGTTCCAAGGGTCAGCCATTTGGTTAGCAGCCCAGTGCTTTAACCACACTGCCATAGAAAGCATAGAAAGCATAACTGCACAAACTACATAGAATTAGGTCTTAACTACTGGACTTGAAAGCTAAGGAATATAGTCTCGGGGGGCATCTAGGTCAATTGGCAGAACATAGTTCATGAAGGTAATGTTTTACATTCTGATTTGGTGAGCAGCTTCCAGGGTCTTAAAAGCTTGAGAGAAGCTATCTAAGAAGCAACTATTGGTCTGTTCCTGCCTGGAACAAAGAAGAATGAAGAAAACAGAAGACTCAAGGAAACAGTTAGTTCAAAGGACTAATGGCCCCTATGAACCACAGCCTCCCATAACCCAAGACCAGAAGAACTAGATGATGCCTTGGTAACACTACCATCCATGCTGACTGGGACCATAATAGATGGTCCTGATTAGAATAGGTAAAAAAATATAGAACAAAATTTAAATAAATGAATAAAAGACCAGGCTTACTGGTCTAAAAAAGACTGCTGGAACCCTGGAGACCATTGCCCTAAGACAATCTTCTTACTTGAAATTCAAGACACTCTCAGAGGCCACTTCTTAGCCAAATAATGGATGGGCCTATAAGATAAACAATGATGCCCATGAGACCAAATGAAAACACTTGCTTAAAACCAAAGGTGAGAAGGAGAGATGGGCAGGCAAACTGGAAGGATGGAAATGGAGAACCCTGGGAGGAAATGGGGAAAGTGCTGACACATTGCAAGGACTGCAACCAACGTTGTGGAACAATTTTTGTATGAATTATTGATCTGAACACTAATTTTCTATATAAACTTTCACCTAAAGCACAATAAAGTGTTAAAAAAAAATGGCAGTTTGAACCCACTCAGAAGCACCTCAGAAGAAACATCTGGAAACCTGCTTCTGAAAGGTCACAGCGTTGAGAACTCTGTGGAGTCCAGTTCTCCTGTGTAATGTTAGGGGCTGGGCTAAGTCAGGACGAACCCAGGGCAACGGGTTCCAGAGGGACTTCAAAGATGACAGATTTTCCTATATTTCTAATATTTCAGGAAAACATGAGCAAAACTTCCAAAATACAGCCCTAGCTACCCAACCAAAAGAGAAATTAGCCACTCATTTTCATCTATTTCAGTACTGTTTTATTGTGAATTCTACTGTATGACAAGGAGGCCTGGTGGTACAATGGTTAAGTGCTTGGCTGTTAACCCAGAGTTTGGTGGTTCTAACTCACCAGCCATTCCATGGGGGAAAAGAGCTGGAGATCTGCTCCCAGAAAAACTGCTGCCTCAGAAACCCCACTGACATGTCTATTCTGTCCTACAGGGTCGGTATGAGATGGAGTTGATAGCATACAACATTATGTGATCAGCCCCCTTCAGAGCTGGATTCAGTTAGCTATCCTTGGTAAGCTTGTCCTCCTACCCTCCCCTGGCTCCTCAGGAAGGATTATTTTTAATCTCTGTGTTCCCATTGTCAATGTTCATAGCCTTAAAGAGTATACAACTAAATCGATCCCACTGACTCCAAGCTCTAAAGGACATACCAGGAACAGATAGAAGTGTTTCCAGGACCTGAGCCAAGACAACCTATAATGGGAAGGACCTTACAAGACCAGGAACTGTTCAGTTTGCCTTAAGCACCAACAGAGTGACAATGAGGAAGGAGATGCTACTGAGGAAGCAGAGGATGATTCATACTGGACCACAGACTCTTTGCAAGTCTTTAACTAAAAAGAAGTGCAAGTCTAAGGATAGATTTTAAGCAATCAGTGTTCCATACTGGACAATACATCGCCAGTGTTTTTGAGACTCTGGCTGTCAAGAAATAGAAGCAGAAACAAAAATTTGATGAGAGCTCTAAATAATGTTTCTTGTCTTTAGGGAACCTTTAGCTTCATAAATTAGAGGCAGCAAGTAAAAATAAGTTACAGTATTAAAAATTATCCTTTTAATTGAACTTTTCATTTTGAAATAATTTTAGATGACATGAAGTTGGAAGAAATAACACAGAATGATCCCACTTACCTTTTCCTCAGTTTCCCCAATTGAAACATCTTGCAAAACTATAGTACAACCTCACTATCAATAATGTCATTTAAACAGTCAAGATGGAGAAGGTATTTTAGTGTTTTTTAAGATTATTTTGGCCCTCCTCATAGATAGTTAGCGATAACTCACTGTAGCTTTAATTTCCAACACCCAAAGAATACCCATCACACACGGTCACCTCCAGTCTGTCGGTGGAGGCTTGCCGAGTTGCCATAATGCTGAGCCGATCTCAGCAGAGCTTCCAAACTAAGGTAGATTTGGAAGAGGGCTGCGACAATCTACATCTGAATCTCATCTACAACAGTGACATCCCCAGCCACTCATGATGATGGCAAGACCAGAAAGTGCCTTGGTCCATAGTTCATGGGATAAGTCTGGTGCATGACTCAACAGTTATGGCCAAGGAAGTTGAACTTCTTTTCATGTGACTGTTGGACATCAGGATGTTATCTTTGGTGAAGCACCCTTCATATGCCCATACTCTAACTGCATGTATATATACATACATGTATCACTGTTCAGTTTTCAAAGTTCTTTATATATTTCAGATGCTAGTCCTTTGATGGACTAATAAATATTTTCTTCCAGTCTGAAGCTTGTCTTTTCATCCTTTAAACAGTATTTCGCAGAACATAAATTCTTAATTTTTATGAAATACAATTTATTAATTGTTCCTTTTATGGATTGTGCTCCC
>NW_006921596.1:25644416-25667275 GCF_000298275.1 Orycteropus afer afer | reverse complement strand
AAATAAAATAAATAAATAAATAAATAAAGTTAAACATAAAAAAAAAGTTTGTTTTATTTTTCATCAAGTCTATAATCCATTTTGATATAATTTGTGTTTAAGTTATAAAATGTAGGTCAAGGTTCATTTTTACCTCTGGATGCCAAAATATTACAGCACCAATTGTTGAAAGGCTACCTTAGACTGAATTATTCAATTTTGCTGACACTTTGTATTACCTTCTGTTAAAAAAAAATAATACACTTTGCTTGACATAGTTGTTACACAAATTAAATACGGTTGGTATAAAAATGCCTGCTAGAGACTTGTGGATATTCTAAATAGTAAATAAAACTTGCTATTCTGTCTTCTTTATATTAAATATGCAGATGATAGCTGAAGGAATATAAACCACCTGATGTCAGAAAATGTCATTGGAAATAGGTAGGTAGGTCATTTATATAAAGAAGCTCAGAATCCAAGTTTCATTGAGGGAAATAGTATTTTTCTAAGTTTTGATGTTGGTAACAGAAGAAATGAGACAAAGGAGAGAAGGACAGAATGGAAACATGGCAGTGAAGCAGAAAAATACAAGAGAGAAAGGATGGAATTCTTAGAGGAAGGAGAGAAGAGAACAGAGGTTGGAGTTGATCCCTATTAGTCTGAGTTTGCAGGGCATACATCTTCTGCCTCAGGATTTCTGCTTGTATTAAAAAAAAAAAAAAAAAGTGCCAGGAAAATCTACTTCAGAATGAAAATGGCAAAGGATGCAGGAGAGAATCATAGGGTCTCAGAGAAACCACCCAGCATACCTCAGCATACCCCAACCACAAGCTTCCAGATCTCTTCCATTCCAGCCATTATAAATGTTCTCTTTCGGCTGGATCATTATCTTCTGTACACATAAGACATTTTCCAGAGACAAAAGCAACATTTTATTCTTCCCTATAATAACCTGTATGATGTCCTAAGAAAAGCATCATCATCAATCAGTGTTTTCCTTTTCAAGAAAATAAAAACAGAAAGTCTTTTTCAATGAGGATGCGTATGGAGTACTTGCTTGGAAATCTCCTCACATCCTTACATCGTTCTTTTGGACATGCTCTATTTGTTCCAAGCTAATCCAGTAACGTGAAACGTATGTGTGATTTACAAAGTATAAACAACAGAAATCATAATTGTGATTTACAAAATGTATGTGGTAGAGACTGTATTTCTTATTTATGAATGTATCTAGGGCTGATACATTTTGTAACTTCAAAAATACAAATTGTGAAAACTGTATCAGTGAGTCACTCTGGCTGTGTGTGATGTTATTACAGTATTTCATTAAATGACCATGAATTCAGAAATGCATTTCAACTGACTGTGGGAGACATGGGGGGTTATGTTTTTATCTATATTTACAGAATAACATTCTCCATTGTTAATTATAAATAATCACACACACAGTGATTACAAGAGTATACATTGAAGACAATGCTTTGACTCTGATTTCTTTAAAATGAATGAGATTATTTTGCTTTAAAAGCAAGTAACCCCCCAATTGCTTACTGATAGTCAATTATTATTTGAGAGAGAATCATATGATATCATAAATATTACTGCCACCCTAGGACTTCATAGATTCTGGGAAGGTGATTGACATGAATCTTGCTGTTGTGATTACAAAATGGTTCTAATAGAAGATAACACACATTTAGATTGACCTGTCCCCTCACCTGTGCAGGGCTTATTCAGAAATCAAGTTTCACCATATAAATTTGAGAGAAAGACAAACAAGCCAAGACTACATTAGTGAAAAGTACAATAAACACATTACTGTGATGTTTCAGTAGGAGCTCTGGTAGCGTAGTACTTAAGGCACTTAACTGCTAACCAGAAAGCTGGCAGTTCAAACCCACCACTACTCCTTGGAAGAAAGGCTGGGCAATCTACTTCCGTATTGATACCTCCTTGGAAACCTAAGGAGGGGTCGCTATGAGTTGGGTCTGACTTGACAGCACATAAAAACAACAAGAACAACATGAAGGTTCAGAAAGGTTGAAAAACAGGCTAGGTTCCTAAGGGAAAGTTGGAGATTTGAATATACCAAGGACTTGCAAGAAAGGCCTGGTGATCTACTTCCAAAAAAAACAGCCACTAAAAACCCATGATCTCTGCTCGAAGGTGGAAGAGCCAGGCCTTGTGAGACATATGTGGTATCAAGACCCTTGTGCTATGCTATGCTATTTTCAAACATACTTGCTTCATTACTGGACCATGAACAACAATAAAAATGCTTAAGAGTTGTTTTAACTCTCCAAAGGAAGAAAATAATCCTTTCTTTGGCAACCCAAAAGAGAAATTTCAGATAAACTAAAATAAAAGTACATACCAAAACAAGCAAGAAGTGCATAAAGTGAAGAGTTTTATTAAATTTACTCAGCCTCTGGGTGTTTCAGTCTTAGGGTTGAAAGAGACCATTTTGATAGACTGGCTACAGATGCAGAAAATGAAGACGAAATTTTGGAATACCATATTTATTATATTTTTGCCACTCATAAGTGTGACTGAGAAGAGAGGAGTGATTATAGAAAAGAGGTGTTGTTCCTGGGTGGCACAAACAGTTAACAGGCTAGGTTGCTAACCAAAAGTTGGAGATTTGAATATACCAAGGAGACTTGCAAGAAAAGCCTGGTGATGTACTTCAGAAAAATCAGCCACTAAACCCCAGTGGAGCATAGCTCTACCCTCACACATGTGGGGTTGTCATGCCACCGACTCGATTACAACTGTCCCTGGTATGAAACAGAGACTCCAGATAGCTTTGAGCTAGAATTCAGACTTCTTCTCTTATTCCTGGAGTTATTTATTATTTTAGGGTTTCAATTCTCAAGGTGAATGAGTGTTAGAAAAGAGAAAGCTAGGAGCTTAGCAGAGGAAAAGGTATCTTCTATCAAAGACATAAATTTGGTCTTCTTTGAAGTTCTCTGGAAGATTCTTTATCAAGTATTGGTTAACATGATTTCTGAGGTGAGGGATATTCATTCTCTTTTGTGCTTTTTTGAGGGGATTGGTAATGAGCCAGGCTTCTGCAGAAGGCACAGAATCATCTATGTTGAAATACACTTATTGGTCAAACAAGACAGAGAGGGAAGGGAAATCTTGTTTCCATGGTTACCAAATGCACTTTCTTGGCATACTTAACTTCTAAGTTATAGGCAATGTTTAGAACTGAAACCAAACATATATTTTTCAAACATATTTATATATGCTTTATATATATATATATATATATATATATATATATATATATATATATGGGATCTTATATTTAGGGACAGTCAACTCAACTAATGTTTAATATTGGTCAACAAACTGGAATTCCTCATCCTAGTTCATGCACATTTTTTTTTTCTTATACCAAAATATTCCTTAAACATCTTCTAAGTATAGGCTCTGTATACACATACAGACTTTAGAAATGAATAAGAAAAGATAACTGTCTTGAGACTACTTCCAGAATGGCTTTATAGGAAGCTTCTTGAACCTGTTCTCTAGAAAAACAACTATAAATTATGAGAATTATTAAAAATGAGCATGTAAAGTATATGGAAATTTTCCTAGGGACTTACAACAAATGGGGGAAAAAAAAAGGCAGAAAATCTACTAAACTTCAGAAAGGACAGCGAAGGCCTTTGCCACTGGATCCATGAGTCACAGTCCCACTTACCTTCTCCCAGATGGGCACAATGGACTCTCCCCCCAGGTGGTGTGGGAAGAAGTCAAGAGTTCTTTCTCGAGTTCCAGTCTAGCACTATCCAGCAATTTCACTCCTTGGTCTAATCCCAAGACAAATGAAAACACATGGCTACACAAACTTGTATATGAATGTTCATAGCCCCTTATTTATAAAAGTTGAGAAGTGGAAATAATCCAAAGATCCATCGAACGATAAATGGATAAATAACATATGGTACATTCAAACACTGGAATACTATTTGGGAAAATAGGTGCACCCTGAAAAACATCACGCTCAGGGAAAAGAAGGCAATCATGGGAGACCACATAATGTATAATACTATTTATGAGAAATGTCAGCATACTACAGAGACAGTAAATTGCCTATGGATGGAGGTAAGGATCTTTGGTGGCATAGTAGTTATAGCATTCAGCTGCTAAGGAATAGCTCACCGATTTGAGCCCACCCTATAGGGAAGCTCTACTCTGTCCTATAGGGTAGCTATGACTTGAAATCGACTCGATGGCAGTCAGTTTGGGTTTTGGTTATGGCTGGACAAACAAACAAAAAACTGTCTTCACAGTGCTCCAAATTTGATAATAGAAAAAGGAAAAGGAACAAGTTAATAGCCATCAAATCTACTCAACTATTTTCTCCCCAATCTCATTATTTTGTATTGTTCATGTTTCATAGTAGAGATTTGTGGAATCTCTCCTTTCTTTCTTGTTTCACCAATAGACATATTTACAAAGTAGAGCTTTAAGACTGATGGACTCAACTTCCGAGTGTTGTCAATTTGTATCTTCTGCCATGGCCTTGGGCTCAAATGGAATAGGAAGAATGTGTTGAATCTACTCCACTAATTGCTATCTAAAGATAATTGATTGAGAGACTTAGAGACCAACATACCACATTAAGGGGAAGTCAACATTTGTTCAAAAGCATTTGCTATGTTCTCTTTCTTTTTGGGGATCCCTTTGAGCAGATTTTTATTTAACCCATTGAATTTATGGTGCCAGTTGGTCTGGGGTCACTTCCAGTCAGCTGACTGGCTGTTGAGCAAAATCTAAGAGGAAAATGAGAGAGCTTGATGGAGACCTCAAGATAATTAAAAATACCACTTTGTATTTACTGACAAGGGGATAAAGATAATGTATAACCCCTCCACCCCAAAACCTTCCAGAATTCATTTTTTAAAATAAATAAATAAATAACAACTACAAATATCCATATTTAATAAACATACTACTGTTACTAGTACCTGAAGTTTTCATAATCCATAAAAACCAAACCAAACTCACAGCTGTCATGTTGATTTGACTCTAGTGACCACTCTTTGGCTTTCTGAGTGGTCGGTATCTCTCAGAAAGAGATTGCTCAGTCTTCCTTCCGAGGAGTGGCTGGTGGATCAAACCTTCTGGTTACCAGTCAAACGCCTTAGGCACTATGCTACCGCAGAGATTACCATATACTGGAATCTCTGCTATATCCTCTAGGTTCATTGGCTTATTCTTCAAACTATTTTTTTTTTTTTTTCTGATGGCACCTTGTCTGATTCATAAGAGTGGTGGAGGTAGAGGACAGGCTCTCCTTGTGTTGATTTTAAAGTAAGTCCACAACTTTTTTTCCTACATCTACCATTGACAGTTGGGGTGCACGTCTTCTCCCCTTGAAAGTGGATGGGCATTTGTAACTGTCTCACCTGAAGCTATGCAGTTACAGTGCTGCTACATGACTTCATAAGCTAGGCCGTGCAATAATGCAGGCTTCATTCTGCTCTCAAGTTCTGTGACTTTTCAGGAACTTTACTCATTATGTAAAATAAACATTGACTATTCTGAGGCCACCATGTAGTAAAGAAGCTCAAACTACACCCACGAGCAATGACCATGTGTAGAGTCTATGAAACATTCTGGGAGAAGGAGGTGCCCAATTAGCTGCCAGCTTTTCCCACCTTCACTCTTCCAGCTCCAACCACTGTCTCATTGTAATCACTTGTGAGATTCTGAGCTAAAACAATCAAGCTTATCCTTTCTTGAATTACTGACCCACAAAATCTGTGCAACACAGTGTTCATTTAAACCATTAAATCAGAGTGATGTGTTATGCAGCAATTACTATCTATAACACTAATTCCTCCAGCTCCTGCATTTTCTGCCACCACCTCTTACCTTCAGTTACAAAGCCTTAAGTCCTTGATGAGGAGGCCTGGGTGCCACAATGTTTAAGCACTCAGCTGCTAACTGAGAGATCAGTAATTAGAAGCCACCAACATCTCCAAGGGAGAAAAGACCTGGTGGTCTGTTCCCATGAAGATTGCAACCAGGAAACCTTAGGGGCAAAGTTCTATTCTGTCCTACAGGGTCACTATGAGTCAGAATCATCTCGATGGCATACAATGACAACAAGGAGCCAAAAGTTTGCCAGTTCCAACTCTCACAGAAGTATCAGAAGATAGGCCAGGCAATCTGGTTCTGAAACTCCATAGCTTTGAAAACTCTATGGAGCAGCTCTACTGTGCACACATGGAGGTCATCATGAGTTGGGATTGAGCGGGTGGCAGCTAACAAGAACAACAACAAATCTTTCATGGAGTCTCTGAAGGCAACTTACAACTTGTTACTATGCTTAAGATTGTTACAAACAATAAGCAGGAATTTCCTTTCAGAATAGATTTTAAATATCTTCTCTCAGAGTACCACAGATCGGAGCCCATAAAATGCTACACAAAGTCTCCCTGGGTGGTGGGAACAGTTAATACACTCAGCTACTGACTGAAAGGTTGGAGGATCAAGCCCATCTAGAGATGCCATAGGAAAAAGGCCTGGAAAACCAGCCACTGAAAACCCTACAGAGCACAGTTCTACCCTGACACGCATGGGGTCAGCATGGGTCAGAGTTAAGTTGATGGCCAGGAGAACATTTATAAAAGGCATCCAGCTTGACTTCAGTGTGAGAAAGTTCATGAACGTGCTGGGAAGAAAAAAAGAGAGATCTTTACTCAGACTTAGAAAGGAAGTGCTACTATTACTACTGAAAAAAAAAAGGATGTTAGGTCCAAAATTCCTAGTCTCCATGACAGGTAGGGGCTCAGGAAACAGGCATGTCAAGGACTACAAAATGGAGGCTTACCAGAATATGGAGTCTCTTTTAGCTTTTACTTCTTGTAATTAGTATTACATATTTACAATATACCACATGTCACATACTGTGAAATTGCCTTAAAATGCAAGATTTTGTATAATCGTCAGTAAAACAAACGAAAGACTTGAAGGGCAGTACCTGGCACTCAGTTAATATAATCTTCCCCACATTTTAAAGGTGAGAAATTTGATGTCCCAAGGGTTTAGTTATTTTGTACATGATACACATCTATCAAATGGCAGAAGTGAAATTCACACTCTACAGTTTTTCTTATATCCCATCTGCTTTTAGATGCTGGGGAAAGTAAGGTCTATTTCCTTAGAATCTGAATTTTCTCCTTGGTAAGAATCCAAAGGTAAACCATGGCTGCTATATAACTAAGCCCATCTCTCAGACCTGGACAAACCCTACTACCTACTGGAGGAGATACAGCCACTACACACAGACTAAAATAAGATGATATGATGGATCAGACACAAATTATGAAATTTAGTGCAACCAGTCAAATTGTATATTATAAACACACAATGGAATACTATGCAACATTAAAGAATGATGTAGAATCTATGAAACAATGCATAATGTGGATGAACTTGGTGGGTATTATACTGAAGAAATAAATCAATCACAGAAGGACAAATACTGTATCAGTTTACTACTGTAAAAATTCAAGGAAAGGTTTATATATGGAAGGAAGCTTTCCTTGTTGGTTACCAGGGAGGGAAGGGGAGTACATTGGAGGGAAAGATACAGGGAAACAGTAACAACAGGGAAGTGGGAAGAGAGCTGTTACATTGTGGCATTGCAATCAATGTCATTAAACAAAATGTTATGAACTACTGTTGGGAAATTAAATTTGCTCTGTAAACTTTCACCCAATCACAATAAAGATTTTTTTTTTTAACTGCATATTTTGAGAGTTTATGGTCCTAGGGTGAGGTCAAGCAATAGTACAGTTTATGTTATGTGAATTAAATTTTATAAAAATTGGATTTTCTAAGATGATATTAACTGTGGGGGTTTCTGAATTTCAATTATTTGTCCCAACTTCCTGTGGCTTCTCTGAACATACCCAATTCTGAGCTCTGTTCACACACCTTCTGCTTCAGGAGTATTAGTGGCTCCCCATTTGCTAAATTCTGAGTGGCCTTAGATACCTTTCATGGCTTCTGCTGATGGATATTTAGGTTGTTTTCACCTTTTAGCTATTGTGAATAGTACTGCATTAAATATTGGTGTACATGTATAAGTCATTAATGAAAAAAATTAAGACCTACATAAATAGATCTTACTAAACAAATGGATCTTCATCTTACCAATGAAGATCAAAGACTAAAGCCTTCAGTATGTATTACATTTCAACTTGAAGAAAATTAAAATCCTCACACCTGGACCACTACTAATTTAACAGCACAATAAATGGAGAAAAGATTGAAGTAGTCAGAGATTTCATTTTACTTTAATTCACTGTAAATGCCCATGGAAGCAACAGTCAAAAAATCAGCAGATGTATTACACTAGGCAAATATGCTGCAAAAGACCTTTTTAAAGTGTTACAGAGCAAAGATGTCACTTTGAAGACTAAGGTGTGCCTGACGCAAGCCATGGCATTCTCACTAGCTTCATAAGCATGTGAAAGCTGGACAATGAATAAGGAAGACCAGAGAAGAACTGATGTATATTTGAATAGTGGTGTTGGTGAAGATTATTGAAAATACCATGGACTGCCATGTTGTTGTTGTTGTTTCAACAACATTCTAAGGAATGCTCTTTAGAAGCAAGAACAGCCAGTCTCCATCTCACGTACTTTGGTCTTGTTGTCAGAACAGACCAGTCCCTGGAGTAGGATATCATGCCTGATAAACTAGAGAGTCAGCAAAAAAGGAGAAGGCTCTCAACAAGATGGGTTGACACAGTGGCTGTAGCAATGGGCTCAAGCATGACACAGATTGTGAGGATGGCACAAGACTGGGCAGCATTGTACACAGGCTCACTATGAGTTGGAACTAACTAGACGTCACCTGACCATGCACTCAAACACAAAAAAATGGAGCGACATTCTCTGTTTATGGATTGGAAAATTTAATATTGCTAAGATGTTGACATTACCTGAAATAATTTATAGATTCTACACAATCACTACTGAAATTTCAATAGCTTTCTATGCAGGAATAGAAAAGCCAATCCTCAAAATTATATAGAAATGCAAAATGCCTCAGATAGCCAAGGCAGTCTTGAAAAAGAAGAACAAACACATTTCAATCATAAAGCATACTGTAAAGCAACAGCAATCAGAACATTGTGGTACTGATATAATGGTAAGAATATTGACCAATGGAATAGAATTGAGAATCCAGAAATAAATATGCACATCTATAGTCAACTGTTTTTGACACTGTGCTAAGTCACTAAAGAGAAAGTCAAAAATAAGCCCATAAAAGATACTTCTAAGTCATTATACATGTGATAAAACACCTCAGATTGATTGTAGATCTCAATGTGAAAGATCAAACACTTAAGTTTCCAGAAGGTGGCATAAGAAACTGTATTCATGGATGTTGAATAGGCAAAGATTCATTACATAGTGCATGAAAAACAAATAAGCAAGCAATCATGCAAACATATTTGCCTTCAAGCTGGTTCGACTCATAAAGATCCTGGGTGCAACAGAACAAATCCTCATTCCGTCCTGCACCATGCCCACAATTGTTCTCTGCTTGATCTCATTGTTGTAGCCACTGTCAATCCATTTCTTTGAGAGTCTTCCTCTTTTTTGTGGACTTTACTTTACCAAGCATGATGTCCTTCTCCAAGGACTAGTCCCGCATGACAACATGTCCAAAGAACATGAGACAAAGCATCCTTGCTTTTAAAGAACATTTTGGCTGTACTTCTTCCAAGACATACTTGTTCATTCTTCTGGTCATCCATGGTATACTCAATATTATTTGCCAGCACCCTAATTCAAAAGCATAAATTCTTTTTTGGTCTTCTTATTCATTGTCTAACATTTGCATACGCATGCAGAGAGTGAAAATACCATGGCTTTGGTAAGATTCACTTTATCCTAAGGCAACACCTTTGCTTTTTAAGACTTCAAAGAGGTCATTTTTCAGGAGATTTGCCCAGTGTAACGCATTCTTTGATCTATTGACTGCTGCTTCCATGGGCTTTGATTGTGGATCCAAGTGAAATGCAATCCTTGACAACTTCAGTCTTTTCTCCATTTATCATGATATTGCTTATTGGTCCAGTTGTGAGGATTTTTTTTTTTTCTCCATGTTGAGGTGTAATGCATACTCCAGTCTGTAGTCTTTGATCTTCATCAGTAAGTGCTTCAAGTCATCCTCACTTTCATCCAGGACTTCAGAATGGTTCAAACGAGTTCACAACAAAGTTAAACCAGGACAGACCTGCATTTTTAAAATTTGAGTGATCCAGAATGCTAACTGGAACAGAAAAAATTATGTCTCAAAGCCCTGGAATGAGAGACTCAGAGAAGGTGTAGTGAGTTCTTTCAGAAACTTGCTACGTGACATTGAATAATTACCAGGACTGTGGAGAGCAATACACATTCAAAGTATTGCAGTTGGTTGCTATCTTTGAGTCAGACATGGCAGTTTTTGACTCAGCAGTCAAGATATTTATTTGCTATGCATGCAAACACTGCCTTTGTTTTCTAAGAGGAAGATTCCATTTTAGCAGGGATTCACCCTGTAATTTTTCCCATTGCAGTTAGTGTTCTGGATCACTCACATTTAAAAAATTTGGTCTATTCTAGTGTCACTTCATTGACCATGACTGAACCAGGCTCTATTGATTCTAAGCTCTGCTTTTAGCAAGCAAGTCGTGTCACCTGCATATTACAGGTTTTCATTTAATCTACCTCCAATCCTGATGCCACGTTCCTTTTTTTTTTTTTTTTCAAAAATTCACCTTCTTGGAGTATTTTCTCAGCATACAGATTGAATTTCATTGCATTTTTATCCATTCCAAAGAAAGGTGATTCCACAGAATGTGGAAATTATGAAACAGTATCATTAACATCACACACAAGAAAAATCTTGCTAAAGATCATTAAAAAATGATTCCAGCAGTATATTGACAGAGAACTTCCAGAAATGCAAGCTGGATTGAGAAGAGGATGTGGAACAAGGAATATCACTGCTGATGTCAGATGGATCTTGGCTCAAAGCAAAAAATACCAGAAAGATGCTTACTTGTGTTTTATTGACTATGCAAAAGCATTCAATTTTGTGGATCATAACAAATGGTGGACAACATTGAGAAGAATGGGAATTCCAGAACACTTGATTGTGCTCATCAGGAACCTGCACATAGACCAGGAGGCTGTCATTCAAACAGAGCAAGGGGATACTGTGTGGTTTAAAATCATGAAGGGAGTATGTCAGGGTTGTATCTTTTCATCATACTTACTCAATCTGTATGCTAAACAAATAATCTGAGAAGCTGGACTATATGAAGAAGAGTGTGGCATCAGGATCGAGGAAGACTCATTAACAACCTTTGATATACAGATGATACAACTTTGTTTGTTGAAAGTGAGAATGACTTGAAGCAATTACTGATGAAGATTAAAGACTACAGTGTACAGTATGAATTACATTTCAACATAAAGAAAACAAAAATCCTCACAACTGGATTAATAAGTAGCATCACGTTAAATGGAGAAAAGATTGAAGCTGTTAAAGATTTCATATTATTTGGTTCCACAAACAACACCAATGGAAACAGCGGTCAAGACATCAGATGATGTATTGCATTGGGCAAATCTGCTGCACAAGACCTCTTTAAACTGCTGAAGAGCAAAGTGTCTCTTTGAAGACTAAGGTGCACCTAACCCAAGCTGTGGTATTTTCAGTCACCTCATATGCATGTGAGAGCTGTACAACGAACAAGGAAGACTGAAGAAGAGTTGATGCTTTTGAGTTGTGGTGCTGGCGAAGAATACTAAAAGTACCATGGACTTCCAGAAGAACTAACAAATCTGTCCTGGAGGAAGTGTAGGCAGAATGCTTTTTGGAAGAGAGAATGGCCAGACTTCGTCTCGTGTTCTTTGGTCATGTTGTCAGAAGGAACCATTCCTTGGAGAAGGATATCATGCCTGGTAAAGTGGAAGGTCAACCAAAGAAGGGAAGGCCCTCAATGAGATGGATTGATATGGTGGCTGCAATGATGGGCTTAGATGTGGCAAGGATTGTGAGGCTGGCACAGGACCAGGTAGTGTTTCATTCTGTTGTTCATGGGGTTGCTATGAGTCAGAGCAGACTTGACAGCACCTAACAACAACAATAGATTGAATAAGTATGGTGAAAGGATACAACCCTAATGCACACCTTTCCTAAGTTTAAACCACACACTATCCCCTTATTCTGTTTGAATGATTGCCCCTTGGTTTATTTATAGGTTTCTTACGATCAAAATTAAGTGTTCTGGAATTCCCATTCTTCCCAATGTTATCCATAATTTGTTATGATCCACACAGTTGAATAGCTTTGTGTAGTCAATAAAATATAAGTAAACATATTTCTGGTATTCTCTGCTTTCAGTCATGACTCATCTGACATCAGCAATGATATCCTCATTCCATGTCCTCTGTTGGATCACCTTTCTTTGGAATACACAGAAATAAGGATCTCTTCTGTTGGTTAGCCAGTGTGTTAGATTGGGTTCTCTAGAGAAACACAAAAACCAGCAAAGTGTATATATATATGTATACATATATATATATATATATATATATATAGAGAGAGAGAGAGAGAGAGAGAGAGAAAGAAAGAAAGGGAAATTTATCTTAGGAAAATGGCTCACAAACGTATAGAAGCCGGCAAGTCCAAAGTCCCTGGAGGAAACGTCGGGCTGGAGGCAGCCTTAGCTTCCACAAGTGCAGGGGGCCGAGACATTCAAGGCTGGCAGGCAGTACACTGGTGTTGACTCCAAAGAAAGATGAATCCAAGATCTTCAGGCCGAGCAGTGGGCTGCTCACTCGCAGAAGGTTGTAGTCAGCACACCAAGGTCCCAATCCACCAAAGAATGTCTCTCTTCCCAGGATGTCCCTGGATATCCTGGAAGCAGGCCACACCCCGAGGGAAACTCCCCTTGGGCAGATTGGCCACTCAGAACACAGTCATGTGATCCCATCATGGGAACAACCACATAGAACTGGGATCCAGCCAAGCTGACACACAGCTCCAACTATCACAGCCAGGTAGCTGTCCACCAAATTTCTTGGCATGAATCAATGAGTGTGCTTCCAGCATTGCATTCACTGGTTGAAACATCTCCATTGGTGTTCATATTCTCAATCTCAATTCCTGGACCTTTGTTTTTCATTAATGTTTTCAGGGCAGCTTAGATTTCTTCCCTCAGTACCATTGGTTCTTGATCATATTCTATTTCCTGAAATGGGTGAATATTGAACCATTCTTTGTGGTACAGTGTCTCTGTGTAGTTCTTCCATCTTCCTTTGGTACTTCCGGCAAGTTCCATATCTTGACCATAGAATCCTTCAATATTGAAAGTCGAGGCTTGAATTTTTTCTTCAGTTCTTTCAGCTTGAGAAATGCTGAGCGTGTTTTTTACCTTTTGGTTTTCTAACTCTACGTCTTGCACATTTCTTTACACCTTACTCAGTCTTCTCAAACTGCTCTGTAACATCTTCTCTTCAGCTCTTCTACTTCATCCTTTCTCCCATTTACTTTAGCTTCTCTAGGTTCAAGAGCTAGTTTTAGCATCTCTTCTGATATCCATTTTGGTCTTTTCTTTCTTACCTGTGTTTTTAATGACTACTGCTTTCTTCATTGTATATTGTTCTTGATGTCATCTCACAACTCTTAAGGAAAATAAATGAATTGCTACTGTAATTAATAACATTTAAAATATATCAAACATATTATTAAGCAAAAGAAAGTAATACAAAAGAATAATACTTTGTGACCCATTTATAGGAAATAAATGGGGATAAGTGTACTGGTTGTGTCCTATTTCTTGATCTGAGTGGCAGTTATTTTTATATAACTCATCAAGCTATATACTAGTGATTTCTTATTTTTTTCTGTATGCCTTTTATACTTCAATAAATGAGTTCATTTTAAAATTCATTTTTAATGTGAGCACCACATTTTAAGTAAGTCTTATTTTACACATGCAAGTTCACTTTAAAAAAATACAATTTAATATCTTACATCGCTGATTATCATTTTTATCCAACCTGTCTTAATACCAGTGCTGAATTTGCAAGTATAAATGCTTTGATATTGCCAAATGCCAATGCAAATATTCTGTGCTAATAATGCCAGGTGACTTTCTTTTCCCACTAAAATGCTGTTAAAAATAATGATGATAGTAAATAATTGCCTATATTAAACCATTGGTGCAAGAAAAATTAAACACAATAATTTTTTTTTTTTTTTTTGAAAATGAATGACTTTATTGAAGATGTTCTATTTACAGTACGAAGCTTTGTAAACCACTTTTGGTCAAATGAACACAAAGTAATCTTCATAATTGTACAGTGTTTTTTCTTACTTTAGTGGACACCAATATGCAGGGAACACAATCCCATCTCCTAATGGCTTTCTCTATTGCTCTCCAGATTGTAATTCTGAAGCTGTAACAAGCATATATATGCTTTGTTGTGTTCCTGCTTGGCTCTGGAGAGTTTCTTAGCAAAGAGAATTCCTTAATTAATTTCAAATTCTAGTATTAAAGTGAGCTGAAATCAGTCTTACTGACACACTACATTTTTTCTTGCTCACAATGGATGAATTTTATGGCTCTCTTTAAACAAATAATTGGCTCACCTAAAGAAGGTAATGACAATATAGAGATGTGCACTTTTTCTTTTTCAAACTTGTCTTGCCAACTGTGGGCATATCCTGTTTTTCAGGAATCATCCTCTCCTACTATGTGTGAGTTTGTGCCCTGGCCCCTCATCTTGCTTTGTTTCCAATTGTTTGATGGTGATCTCAACCTCTGCAATTCCAATCGGCACTGCATCCTTATTATTTAATTTCAAAGAACAAAATGAAGTCCTAAATTCAAAACCTGCTAGGATATCTGGACACTCCAGCTGCCCATCCCTCAAATATCTGACATTCTGAGTATTAGATGTTTAATTTTTGATGTTAGCTAGCATTACTTGAATTTTTATGCTTGTTTATGTTTTCCTGTTTTTGTCATTTCTCCCCCTTCTTAGAATCAGAGGACACCATGAAGACATGGACCACTCCAGTCTTCTTGTTCTAGTGTCTATCTTGTACTTGACATAGCACATACACACATACACACATTTTGTTGAATTAACAGTATATAATATCTAAACAATGCATGTAAATTGAATATTACTTTGATATCCAAAACAAACAAAACTCATCAAAACCCTTGTCAACCTGAAAATCATTATAGAAACCTCCCTTGCTCTATTTAAGCAATACCTTGCTAAGTCTTACAGATTTTACTTTGTTGAAATTTATATACTTAACATTTATAGGTTTATGTCTTTCAAATCCTTCTAATAACTATAAAAATGATATCAGTAAATTGGAATTGAGTCATCTCAGAAAACAAGTGTGCCTATGTGCTTGCACACACATCCACACATGCACACACACACTGAAATACACCACAACTCTAGATTCTAGTATATGTTTTTTAATTGTTCTTATCAATGATACAAAAGTGGTAGTGCTTGGTCACTATGGTTTCCTAAACAGCTATACCTGAAATTTAAATGTAAAAATTTAGGATCAGAGTTTAAATAAATCACATTATTAAAATATGATTATCTCTTGCTTTTTCTCCTCAATCATGCTTTTATCTCTGAGAAGGAAAGCAGGGAAACGCTCATTGCTTTTTCTTTCCCAGATTCCAGCTTGAACTGAGTCTAGGAGTTTGCAAACAATCTTCCTCTGCCAATCTAAATCTCATGAATCCAAAGAAGTCTTCTTGGAGGAGAACATCAAACATCTGAGTTTTGGGGGATCCTCAAGAGTATAAACTCATGAAATACTTGTGGAATTAACAGTGTAGAATCTAGGGGCTGCCACGATGCAGAAATATGAAAAACTGCAGAAGACTAGGGAAGTGACCTTGAACAGTATTCAAGGCTAAATACTGGGAGACTCATGAGACTGTGGCTCTGAAACCAGTGAGGCTGTATGACGATAATGGGTGAGGGCCAAATTCTGCCCTTCAGGAGATCTAGGTGCTCAAAGAGTGGAAGCATGAGAACATTGTCAGGCTCCATGATGTCCTGCATAGTGACAATAAGCTGGCTTTGGTTTTTAAGCTCTGTGAGCAGAACTTGATGAAGTATTTTGACAGCTGCAATGGTGACCTAGACCTTGAAATTGTAAAGCTGCTAAAAGGCCTGTCACAGCTGCATTATGCTGCACAGGAACCTGAAGCCGCAGATCCCGCTCATAAACAGGAACGGAGAGCTGAAGTTGGTTGATTTTGGATTGGTTCGAGACTTTAGGATCCCTGTTCACTGTAAATCAGCTGAGGTCTTCAGTCTGTACTATCGGCACTATCCACCAGATGTCCTCTTTGGGGCTAAGCTGTACTCTACATCCATCGACTTGTGGTCAACTGGCTGCATCTTTGCAGAGATAGCCAATGCTGGGTGGTCCCTCTTCCCTGGCAATGACATAGATGACCAACTGAAGAAGATCTCTCGGCTGCTAGGCGCTCCCTCTGAGGAGCAGTGGCCCACCTTGATCAAGCTGCCAGACTATAAGCCCAACTCAATGTACCTGGCCACCACATCCCTGGTGAACATCATGCCAAAGCTTAATGCCACAGGAAGGAGACTGCTGCAGAACCTCCTCAAGTATAACCCTGTCCAGCAAATCTCAGTAGAAGAAGCCCTGCAGCATCCCTACTTCTCTGACTTCGGTCCACCCTAGGCTCCAAGACTCCTGGTGCCAGATTGGGGCCTGGCCTATTTAAGCCCCTCCAGGGAGAAGGAGTCAAGGGTTCATGATGTGCTAGGGCTCAAGCTGTGCTGGACCCAGCGAGGGTGGAGGCACCCTGCCTGGATTTTTCATTCTCTTCATGGACTTTTATTTAATTTCATAAATTTGCTCCTTTGTCACACACACACAAAAACTTATGGAATCTGTGAATGATATGTCCAAAAGGTGACCCAAATTTGCCCTTCTCAGACAACAATGAAAGCCATAACATCAATAACATTTTGTAAATAGGATTTTGGTAAGGAGAACTTGTGAGCTGCTGCCATGATTTCAAAAATTGTACAAGAGATTGTGTTGTTCCCAGGACTGGGCCACAAGGACAATCTGCACTGGTCCTCTGGGGCTGCTATAACAGACACGCCACAAATGATGGCTTAACAAACAGGAATTCACTCTCTTACAGTTTAGGAAGCTAGAATTCAAAATTCAGAGTGTGCGTTCTAGGGTCTGGGTAAAGAAAGACCCTTCAACCCTGGGCTTCAGCTCTGCCTCTTATTCCAGGCCCACTGGAGCTAGAGGCATCTCCTAACTCAGGCAGCTGCTGGCTGCAGAGGTTGATAAACCCAAAGTTGGCAGATAAAATGGCACACAACCAAGATCAGCAGGCAACAGAAGAGGCCAGTAGTTCAAGTGCAGGAACAATTCCCACATTGACAGCAAACACGGCAGGATATGAAGATTCGACCAGATGCAAGATTCAAATGCGCCAAATGCTAGAGACTTTTCTCAAAGCTTCTCCTTATATACTGGAAGCAGGCCACACTCTGAAGGCAACTATTTAGCTGCTCATAGCAGATTCCACCATGGAGGTGATTACAATCTCATCATGGGGAACAACTACATCTAGCTACTGAGCAGTTAAAACCATAGTCCAGCCAAGCTGACACACAACCTTAACAATCACACTAGCTAAAACCATTGGTGAAAGAATATTTGTATTTTAAGCTGAAATTATAATGACTCATTTTAGAAAATTAAACTATGTAATAAATATATTAGTTAATGATGATATTTATATTGACAATTAATAAACACAAAGACCAATTTTTTAATAAATAAAATATTATCAGTAACATCTTTGCAAAGGGGAAGACGATACCATAAGAAGATCATGTGGTAAAAAGGAAAGCAGTGATTGTTGAAGCCCATTTTTAAAACATGCATCAAAAATCAGATTTATTTCATAGTATGCCCCAATTTAACAGAATTCATTAGAATATTTCAGCAAACCATTGGAAAATACATGTTTTTTGGGGAAAACTATTTTGCAGAGGATTCAATGCTATTTCAAAAATGTCTTAAAAAAGGCCATTCAATGTTTATCTGCAAATTATAATGCTTATAATGCCTTAGGGTAATATTTGCATCCACAATGCTCTGTTTGTTTCTCTAAACAAATTCAACAGGCAGAGGGGGGTTTAAAAAAAAATGAAGAAGAAGAAGCCAATGCTGCTTCTTGTTCATTAGCATGACTAAATTTATAGATATTTGATTTTATCCTAGCAATTAAAATATGAATCAGGCACATTGTCGCCATGAGCTTCTCCATGGGGCACATATCCCTTATTCCCTGCTTCATGAAGAGCCATTTGCTATACCATCTCCTTCAGCTAAAAATTCCTTTTGCATTTATTCAGGCATTAAATGAATCAAAGTACCTGACACATGGCAATAAAATACCTTGTCTACTGTCAGTTCCAACTTGTTGAACAACTATGTCCGATGGAAGAAAATACCTCCATATAGAGGGTTAGTTCCTAGAACAGAAAAGTAGGCACTCAATGCAATCTTATCTATTTTATTTCTCTAGTCTTTTCCAATACATCTGAGTTCAACAGTCTAATATGCTTTTTAATAACAGACTTGATTGCACCTCACTAAGGTTGTCAAATGTTTATACTGCTATTATGACTCAGCATCAGTTGCTTTAATTTCCTTTCTGGGAAAGAGGATAGTCCAGTTCCTGAAATTTGGCCTATAGTGAGCCACAGTTTTAATCCTCAGAGGATATGGAAATTATCATCTGATATTGTCATCTGAATTAAGGCACTCTGGTGGTGCAGCAGTCAACCATTCAGCTGATATTCAAGAGGTTGGTGGTATGAACCCACCTAGTAACTCCACATGAGAAAGATCTGGTCATATGTTCCTGTAAAGATCATAGCCAATGCCATTAATGGACATTTTGATCGAAGATTCTGTAGAAGAATCCTGAACAAAAGGGGGAAAAGAGAGATCAGAATTTCAAATTCTCATGAACTTCAGGTTTTCCGGAGCTATGGAAGCTGGACTGAGTCCCTAAAACTATTCCCTTGAGATACTCTTTAAACTTTCAGTCAAACAATCCCCTGAAGTCTTCTTAAAACCAAACAGTAATCTACCTTAACAAGTAAAGAATGTCTTCCTTGAGCATTGTGCTTTTTCAAGCTATATTTATATGTTATTAAGCTGATAACAGCAATTTGAAAGATCAGATTGGAACATTAGGAGGCAGTGAGTTTATGTTAATGGGGAGGAACAACTCAGAAAAGGAAGATGAGAATGGCTGTACAACTTCAAGGATATAGTCACTGTCACTGAATTATACTTGTAGACATTGTTGAGTGGGTGAATGTTTTGTGATGTATGTTCTCAACAACAGCAAAATAAATAAGATTATAGCCAGCAAAACCCTTTGGGGAAGTTCTACTCTGTCACATGGTGTCACTATGAGTTAGAAGCAACTCAATGGCACCAAATTACAACAAAAACATTGCCATCTGCATGACTGCTATATTGGTCACAATGATACTCAATAAGATGTAGAACAACTAATGGTTTTATATCTCTACATTATTCATCCATTCAATAGCCATTTGCTGATTATAATGAGTATTAAAATTAATATTGAATAAAATTTTGTCCTTATACTTACGGAGCTTACATTTCTATAGGGAAGATAGACATATAAATCACTGACAACAAAATACTGAATAAAATGTTTGAAACCCACCAAGCCCACTGCCATCAAGTCTACTCTGACTCACAGTGACCCTATCGGACAGAAGGGAACTGCCCCACAAGGTTTCCAAGTCTGTGTATCTTTACAAGAGCAGACTGCCACATCTTTCTTCCATGGAGCGGTTGGTGGGTTCAAACTGCCAGTTTTTTTGGTTATCAGTTGAGTGCTTTAACCACTGTGCCACCAAGGGTCCTAATATTTTAATAGGTATAACATTACTATGGTAGTTGAATGATAATGGGGAAAAACATGCACAATTTTAGTTTTGGTTCTTCCCAGAGCAAACACCAAGGTAAAGTCTTGGGTCTTGAGTCCAGGTAATTGAGTTGGGAGGTAAGTACAGGAAGTAAAAGTGAGGGAGTAGGAGAAAAGAGGAAAAAAAAGGAAGAAAGATCATAAAAGGTATGTCAGTAACTGCTGTGGGCAATAGGTCCAAACACACTGAAGACTCTGAGAATGTGTGAGCCCGTTCTGAAACATAGCACCAGAGGCATGGAGACTGAGTTTTTTATGAACCAACTGTGTTGGATGCTAACCCAAATGTCAGTGGTTCATACCCACCACCAGCATCTCTGCAGGAGAAAAGATGAGTTGACCTGCTTCTGTAAAGTATACAGTCTAGGAAACCACATGGATCAGTTCTACTGTGTCAGACAGCATCGTTATGGGTCTGAACCGACTCAATGGCAAACAACAACCACACCCAGTTCTCTAATGTTTAAGAGACTTCCTTTAGTGTTAATTGCCCACATTGCAAAATAGAGAACTGCCTTCAGTTTTATAAAGTCCCATGGGCCCTGGAAGAAACCCTTAGAATGAGAAGCTGAGAGATGCAGGCACTTCAAGTAGAAAACTGTCAGCATGCTGAAAAATATCTTATCCCATTTACAGATATTACAGATAAACTCAGAAGTGGGCCAGGGGGTATTAGATACAACATCAATAGCACTTTCCACTCCATCTTCCCAGTTTATTTAATATCCATGGCAATTCCAAGAGACTAGTATTAATCTCCCTATTTTGCAGAAGAGAAAATTTAATTTTTTCTTAGTGAAGTCACACACCTACTCATACTGTCAGAATCATACATCAGTTAACCATGGTAACACTGAAAATCTTGAACTATTATCTCTTATGGAAACTTTCTTCTCTGTGAGGATCATAGAAAAAGACCCTACTAATCATACATCTTTTATTGATGGATATGTGACCCTATTATTTTTTTCCCTAATTTCCTCCAACACCGATGATGAATTTGGAGGAGTATATCGAGTGCACCTTAATATAGCTTGTGGCTAAATGCTGAAGAATATCACAGGACGCCTCAGCTCTCTTATTCCTAGGAAGCTCTTTGTCAAAACTATTCAAAGAGGTAGAATGGTTCACTTACACATGAGGCTTTCCTTGTTTGTGGAATCAGTTTAGGTATCTAGTAGCAGATTCTAAGATGTGCTGACCTGGCTCTGATTCACCTTGGCATAAAACAGGAAGCCTGAGGCTATGCCTAGCCTCTTGTTGTTGTTGTTGTTATTTGCCATCGAATGGGCCCCGACTCATAGCGACCCCTCCTCTTAGCCCTTCCATTTTATTCCTCAACTCTTGAGCCCTTATGACCTGTTGCATGAGATTAGCGATCTGGACCTCTCAGCATACTGGAATTGCCCTCAATCATCCTTGCTGGTTGATCTTGTTACACAGGATTTGGCATAACATTTAGCAGATAGTTCATTGAATGGATGAATAAAATTGCAATGTTTCCATCTGCTCTGCCCAGACTATGAATTTCTTGCCACTGGAACAACATGTGAATGCAATAGCATATTCTGCGCTTTGTCCCATTCTCCTGATATAAAGTAAGGCTGAACTAAGAGGCTACAGCCAAACCTTGCTTGTCTGTATGAAATCAATTTCAAATGGATATTACTCCTCAAGGCATATTCATGGACAAGCAAGTAATTTAACTTGACAGGAATATAAATTGTGTGAAAGGAAATAGATAGAAGTTAGAAAAGACAGACTATGAAGTCCCCAAGAAGAATGATATTTATTTGGTTAGTAATGAGGAACTAGTGAAGATTTTAACATATAGGACAGAATTTCAAACAGGCTGATCCATGAACTTTTTACTGCTTTTGACTTCAAAAAACATGTTCTGGATTTTAGCCCAAGTCTCTCCTAAAACCCTGTTAGAGATAGTTATGAGATTAGGAAATCTCATTTTACTATGGAATCTGGGATTCTAAATATTTTCCTTTAGCCTAAATGAATCCCACTGAAAGCAGTAGATATCTGTGAAATGCTTACACAAATGTGGTTAATATAGCCTATCATTAATTTGTCAGGTCTAATTAATGGTATCAGTTACCAGTTGCAGAGGGAGACCATTACACTTCCTAGGAGTATTTAAAAAAAAGCAGTCAAGGATGCTGCTGAAACCTATACTCTCCCTGGATCACTGGAAGTAATGGGGTGAAAAACAGTAAGCCAAAGAGATAGGCTATTTACCAGAGATTGAGAGTATGTACAGTGCTGTATTGCCATTCTGGGTAAGCCTGAACACCTACGGCAGTAGGAAGGAAAGAAGAAATTCAGCTGCAGACTTCCGGGCTAGGCTAAATTGAACTGGCAACCACACAAGGCATCAAGAGATACTGTCTTTGGCTTTTCCCTGCCCCCTAGTTCTTGCACTGGGTTGCTAATTAGTTGAACTGTTAAGGCACTATGAGTAGACAGATAGATACATATACAGACAGGCAGACAGACAGATAGATGTAGACACAGGTATACCAAAAAATCCATTGCTGTCAAGTCAATTCAACTCATAGCAACCCTGTAGGACAGATTAGAACTACCCATATCCAGTTTCCAAGGCTTCTTTACAGAAGCAGATGGCCTCATCTTTCTCCTGCAGACTGGCTGCTGGGTTTGAACTGCCAAACTTTCAGCAGCCAAGCACTTAACTAGTGTATCACCTGGACTACTTAGATATATATATATATATATATATATATAT
>NW_006921596.1:25636174-25644226 GCF_000298275.1 Orycteropus afer afer | reverse complement strand
ACACACACACACACACACACATATGTATCTTCTTCCATTTCTTGCATTTCTGCCATTTGCTATTTTCTCAAGCCACTGCTATCTTAAACTGAGACTATTATTTTTGTTCAAAATATTGGGAATTTCCCCCGACCCTGTTTTCTCTTTCAATCTATACCCCATTCCAATCAGTTGGCAGACTGGGACTGTGTCAGTCACATACTGAAAATATTCAAGCTCCCTGTATGGCTGTCAAAATCCTTTACAATTTGGAAAGAACTTCACCTTGGTGGACTCTCTGTCACAGAACCCTGTCATCATTCTGTGTTCTTTCCACATGGAATTCCTAACCCAGGTGTTGCTCATCTTCGGAGTTTGATTCATTTATTTCTAACTGGAATCATTTTCCCTTCCTTCCAGCCTACAGAGATTCTCCTCACCTTCTAAGAAATATTTCAAATTCTATGTCTTTTAAGAACTTTTCTATAACCCCTTGCCTCCTTGCAAAAACTGATCACTCCATTTCTATATTCTCAAAATAACTTATTATCACTTTTGGCTTTTAGTATTTTTTGGTTCCTAATTGCCAACCCTCCCTAATTACATCTCATGCTTCTTGAGTCTTAGTTTTTATTTTTTAGCCTTCATTGAGCTTGACATATTTTATGCACACAGACCCTTTCATATAATGACAGTTTCACAAATCCAATCTCTTGAAAAAAGTGTATTCATCCTCACATACATATGTTGTTGTTATTGCTCTTAGGGGCTGCTGAGTTGGCTCCAACTCATGGCGACCTTATGTCCAACAGAAAGACATGGTGCCCAGGCCTGCACTATCCTCACAGGTTTTCCTATGTTTGAGCCCATTGTTTTAATCACTGTGTCAACCCATTTTGCTGATGCTCCTCCTCTTTTTTACTGACTCTCTCCTTTTCCCAGCATGATGTCCTCTTTGACCTGGCCCCTCCTGATAACATGTCCTAAGGACTTGAGGTGAAGTTTCAGCATCTTTTCTTTGAAGGAGCATTCTGGCTCTATTCTTGCAAGGCAGATGTATTCATTCTTCTGGAAGTCCATGGTATATTTCATTTTCTTCACCAGAAGTATAATTCAAAGGCATCAATTCTTCTGTGATCTGCCTTATTCATTATCCAGCTTTCATATGCATAAGAGGAAATTGAAAATACTATGGCTTAGCTCAGGCACACCTTATGCTTCAAAGTAATATCTTTGCTTTTTAACACTTTAAAGAGATCTTTTGCAGCAGATTTGCCCAGTGCAATACATTGTTATTTCTTGTCTGCTACTTCCATGGGTGTTGATTGTGGATACACGTAAAATTAATTTCTTGATAACTTGAATGGTTTCTCTGTTTATATGATGTTGCTCATTAATCCAATTGTGAGGATTTTCGTTTTCTTTATGTTGAGGTAGAATCCACACTGAAGGCTGCAGTCTTTATTCTTCATCAGTCAGTGCTTCCATCCCTCCTCACATTCAGCAAGGAAGGCTGTATCACCTGCACATCACAGGTTGTTATTAATAATGTAAGTAAGGCGTATAGAACCCTAATGTGCAGTTAGGTCAGTTTTGCCATCCTGCTAGGCTTAAAATGAGCCATCCCAGAGGTGAGAATGGGGGAACTCATTCCCATCAAAACAAAAAAAAAAAGTGACAGAAGCAGAGAAGTCCTTTGGAGCCTAGATCTGTATGCTGAACCTCCTCGATATGGAAGACACAGAGCTGTGAGACCAGAGACAGCAAAAGGCAGCGGCAGAGAAAGTGGCAGCAGAGGCCACAGAACAAAGACATCAACCTGAGACAGAGTGGCGGGCTTCCAGGCCCACTGAGTGAGAGCTCAGTGCCTGCAGGCTGAGGCTTAGCGTGCCGTGGGATGCCTCTAGGCATCTAAAAGAGCTCGGTAACACTTGCCAAGAAGGGGTCGCTACGAGTCAGATCAACTCCACTGCAGTGAGCTTGGCTTTTTTTTTTTTGCCTTCACTTGTCACCACAACTGATGACAATCTGAGTATTTTAGGCAGTTAGGGTTGAATTTTAGCAAACTGAGATGAGCAGTCTTCAGGTAAGTCATGGAGTGCTGCGTCTGATTTCTTCTTGTTGTTGTTAGGTGCCCTGGAGTCGGCTTCCACTCACAGTGACCCTATGTACGACAGAATGAAGAAATCCTACCTGGTCCTGTGCCAGCCTCACAGTCCCTGCTACACCCAACCCTATCATTGTAGACTCTGTGTCAATCCATCTCATTGAGGGCCTTCTCATTTCTTAGGTGATTCTATTCCTCTGGAGTCATGCTTCGAAGGATTTCAGAGAGGTTCTGTGATATATCCAACGATGTCTGAGCAAAACCACAAAGTCATGGTTTTTTATGGGCTAGGAAAGCAATTCTTAGTATTGTCTGGGTTCCTACTATTTCTAAATGGCTTAAGCTCTGCTTCTCCCAAACTAATGACAAAATGGTGGCATCAAAGTCAACGAGACCTCCCTCGTGTCCCAGCTGATGTCATCTTAGTCTACCTAGTCCTGAAATATCACTGAGCATTCTGAGAAAGCATCATTTTCTCCTGTAAGGAATGTTACGTCTCATTGGAGAAAAATAAAATAAGAAAAGAAGCTGGTATTCTTTTCTCTTTCTCCTGCATCTTTTAGTTTACATAGAAACACTTAAAGCCAGGTGCCCTTTACCTTAGAGTCCACCCTATTTCCTTGCTCCAACAATCTGGGTATACCCATTTTTCTATGATAAAGGATTTGTTTAATCTGCAACTTTCCCCCAGTCAGACTAATTACTTCAGAGAAACTTTACCCTTTTATCAGCCAAGTAATTTACATGTGCTGTGGAGTTTGGCTTAATAATTCCATTATTTCTAATTGTCACAAAATGTTTTAAGTCAGATTTTACTTTTAATTCCTCTCTTTCTCTTTCTACCATCCTCACAAGACATAAATTTGCTTCCAGCTTACCAAGGTATTTAAAATTGCTCATTTATCTGAACAGGGATTTATTGAATACAAGTCACTTTGTTGTTTATTAATTGTTTACCTTTCTGAAATACACTGAATGCCTTCTACGTGCATATACTGAAAGGAATGGATCTATAATTGTGCCCTCCCTCAAAGGGTTCACATTGTAACTCACTATGAGGAGCAGGTAAGTCATTGCAATACACAGTGCCGATGCATACATACACACAACAGTAGTGGAAAAAGGTAGCAAACAGATAAAGTTTAGATCGGATGATGGGATTCCAGGAAGTATTCGTATTGATTCAGCCTGAGTTGGGTTATAAGGAATAAGTAAAAGTGAGTGAGGTTTGGGAGGAGGGAAGTGAAACTAGGTAAATGACACAAAGGGATGGCAGAATCCTATCATTAGTTAGACCAGCAACTAAAATAAACTCCTGGACATCTCTATTTCCTGAAATTCTTGAACTATCCTTTCAAGTGAGTTGCAAAACTCATTTTTGTATTTCTGACTATTAGTTTAGGATATCCGTGATATGAAGTAAACCCCAAATTCTTCTCTTATTAAATGTATCCACTGAGGGTTTCTTTAGTAAGAATGAATTATCCTTTAATTATTCAAATTCGGGATGAGAAACAGAAACACTAGCATTCGTTTTCCCTAATCTATGCTAGACAGTAATACTCAAAAGTACTTCATGAGAAAGGAATCACAATCAGTTTCACTAAAGAGTAAACTGAGGCTTTGAGGGTTAACTTTTGGCTCAGGGCAAGGAATCCATTCTTGGTCAAGATGAGTTTTACCTCTCATTTGTCTAAAACCAAAGCCTTCACTATTTCTCCCAGTCCAAAGGAAGAGAGGGCTAATATTAACTGCAGACATTACTGGTATTACCCTAAGAGCAGAGCTCCCAGCTGGTCTCTTGTCTTCAGGCATGACATTTCTTCTGTTTCTTTTGTCTCAATGTCTTCCCTGAAGGCTTTTCCATTTCTCAATCCGCTGGACCATTTGGTCTGTGAACGATCTCTTCTTCTATTAAAGCAATTGTATCTCTAAGTTTGAGTATATTTGTATAAATTTTAATATGCAGAGTGTTTTTTTTTTCTTTTTTCCTTTTCCTGTCTACTGTTAAACCCCCTTCTCCATTCCAATTATGTGAGTGACTGAAACCTTTCATGGGTGTGGGTAGTTGTATCAAATTGAGAAATAGTCACAGGTCATAAACCTCTCAAATAAATGGTGCTCAAATAAGATGTGCCTAGAAATTAAAGTTCTAGATCACATTTATTTCCAAGTTGTACTGTTTTCAAAGCATCTCCCTCTTGTTCATGTAATGAATCCTTATTTGTTTAATGATAGTGATTAGATGCCTTAAATTACCAGAAATAAGATCTATTTCCCTGAGCACAGGACACATATATGGGAATCCTCAATTGTGTATTCTCCAGGATTTTTTTAAATAATGATACTAAATACATCTATCTAAACCAACATCTGTTGCGGTAATTTAAATGTTTTCTCTTTATGCAGCACGTATATTAAAAATGAAGTTTGCTACTTAAAATCTTAGTTATGTTCACAGATTAGAATATTTATTTGTGAATAGCTAGCACATCATAATCACAAAGTGAATGGAACCAAGCACCTCTCCCTGACTCAAAGAGGAACAGCTTTCATTTGATTATTGTGTTTTCCATTTTTTGTTCAGAATCATGTCTCAAATTACTCAGAATCTAAATCGGCAAGAGGTCACACCTCTGCTTGCCTTAGGCCACTTTAAAGAAATAACCACTTTTTCTTAAGCTATCCAGAGATTCAAATACAATTTTGACATTTGCTGCCTTGAAATACTGGTGCTAATTAAAATTCAAATTAGAATAGAAATTGAAAATTAAAATGACAAAAAAGAAGGTCCTGGAGATAAGAAAAGATGTATATAAATAGGGTCAAAGACAGAAAAGATAATTAGGGAAAATAGTGTGCTGAAAGGGATTTTTGAAATAAAATGTTAATAAGTATAATGATGCTTGTGTATTATTCTGTGTCGAATGAGGTGACTCTCCCCCTACTATTTTGAGTGCAGTGACACTTGATGTATAAGAAATTAGATGGAACATGAATTAAAATGTTCCACTAAAGAAAAGGTTAGTATATAGACATTATCTGAGATTTCTTTCATTAATTTTGCCTCTTACAAAGTCAAGTGGGATTGTAGAATAAAGTCAATTCTATAATATGCCATTTAACCCATGACCCTGAAAAATAATCATTTTTAACCTCTATCACCAATTTATAACAAAGCGATTTGCACTTGAATTAGCCAATAAATGACTTTCATTCTTTCCTTTACTTGGTACATTTTTGCAGACATAGGTTAAATGCCTATGGGACAAAATATCTTATATTGAAGACTGGTTTCCAGGTGATAAATAGTTGCATTTCCATTAGTTGAAGGAAATACAAGTTAATAATTCATATTATACCTTCACACAAATGTGATTTTATCCATATAGAAAGATTCTGTCATTCATTTGTTCAAGTAGTAATTTTAAAGATTGTGTTAGTTTTTTATAACTGTACAACAAAGTACAAAAAACTTAGCAGCTTCAAAGAATATCCATTTGTTATCTCATAGTTTCTATAAGCCCGAAATTCAGATGTGGTGTAGCTAGGTTTTCTGCTCCAGGTTCTACTAGGCTATGATCAATGCGTTGCCCAAACTGCAACTCATCTGAGGCTCAGATTCTCTTCCAAGCTCATTCACATAGCTGGCTAAATTTAACTCCTTGCAGTTGTAGTACTAAGGTCCCTATTTTCTTGCTAACTCTCAGTCAGGAACCCTTGCAGTTGTAGTACTAAGGTCCCTATTTTCTTGCTCTCAGTCAGGAACTCTTTCCAATTCTTAGAAACTTGTCACATGACACTCTGCAAACAATGACATGGAACACTTCTGACCTCCTCTAACTTCACAAGGAGAAGAATCACCATCAACAACCCAAGGCTGATTCCAATGAGGCAGAGGCCAAACATATCTACACTTTCTCTACCAATTCTGACAACAACAATCCTTTCCATGACACTGTCTACTTCTCTGCTGCATTTGATCATTCATTGCAATAGCCACACAGAACTCACAGACAATACTCAGGAATATGGGGTTTCAGTTCTGACTCATAGTAACCCCTCCTTGGGTTTCTGAGGCAGTATCTACAGAAGTAGATTGCCCAGTCTTCCTTCTGAGGAGTGGCTGGTGAGTTTGAACTGCCAGCCTTCTGGTTAGCAGTCACATGCATTAGGCACTATGCCACCAGAGCTCCACCAGAGTAAGGAATGGCAGTTATGTGGGATGCCTTTCAGCCATGGAGCTTTCAGCATACAGTTTTCTTGATCTAGGAAAGACCACCGTGCACCTAAATTAGCAGCCATGGATAATTACTGATCCATCGGACTTCTTCCACATCTACTGACCAAAAGGATCTCCTACAAAAGGATCATTTCAAAACCTCACAGAGATAGTCTATCAATTGGTACTTTGAAATAGGCAAGTTTGCTACACAATTTCTGGAACTGGATTACAACATCTGTACACAACCCAAACCAAACCCACTGGCACTGAGTTGACTCCATCACATAATTACCCTATGGGACAGAGTAGAACTGTCCCCTGGGCTTCCAAGGCTATAAATCTTTATAGAATCAGTCTGTCTCATCTTTCTCCCACAGAGAGGCTGGTGGTTTTCAAACTGCTGACTTTTTGGTTAGCAGCCAAATGTCTTAACCACTGTACCACCAGAGCTCCTTCAACATCTGTACAGAGGTAGTCAATTAAGTATATTAGGTTATAAGTAACAAATTAGTCTCTTTCTTATTCCAAAATTTAGTTCAAGTAATTCAATTAATAAATAAATTACTCTTAAACATAGAGTTTTAGGCTATATCTTGGTGAATAAATGGTATACTACTACTATTATTATTACCTTCTTTGGTCCACATTAACTGAGAATATATCAATGCTGTTCCTATACCAACTCAGGCATGTTTAGAGAAAAATAAAATAGGACTCACAACTTTTGACATCATCCTAATTAAATGCAACTAGTTCCCATTGTATATAGTTAACACCTTTGACTATTGAACAAGAACCCAAGTAGCAGGACACAACATTTAATTCAACTTGGGTAGGAAAGTAAAGTATAATTTACATAATTTTTCTCTTAGAAATTCTGTCTTCTTAATGTGTACACCATTCCCAATATCCCTCCACATTGTGAGTACTAGAATAAAAGATGAGACCATACTAAGCAGTCTATTTAACTATTTCGGCTTTTGATGACTGTTGAGTATCTATGATCTCTGCACTGTATGTAGCCTTACTTCTCTCCAAGATGACATAATTTTGAGTGAGGGAAGAATCATATGACCTCTTAGAAGCAGGTGAAGATACTGTAGATTTAAGTGGTGTGCTCTAGATCTTATTTGCTTTGCAGAGCAATGTCTCTTGTGTACCTGTTCTTTCTTATCCTTACTGGCCTCTGACTTCTAGTTGGTGGATGATTTAACTAATGAGCTAATTAGGTCTAATCCTTGCTTGAACATCTTCCCTTTATCTCTTACTGCATTTTAGAAAACTTCTGCATCCTTATCATTTCCTCCATCTGTTGATCTAGTCCCAGAGTTCTTCCTTGGATTTTGCTGGTTCCAAATGCAATATACACACCAAAAAGGAACTTAGGGAACCTGGAAATCTTGGAGAGTTCCGGTAAGATGGTGGACTAGGCAGTAAGACTGCACAGACCCTCTTCAACAAAGAAAAGGGAAACCAATTAACATAGGCACAGAAGATAATCTTGGACCCCTGAGCCTTGAAAGGAAGGATACAGAAGTGGACTAAACCCTAACTAGCAAAAGATTTTGTGTGAAAATACCAAAAAAGTAGACATACAGAACTGGGGTCTAGCAGCGATCCTGATGGCACAGACAGCTTGGAGATTCCCGAGTGGTAGTAGGACCTAAGAATTAACCTAAAAATCAGCCCTGCTAGCCAGGGACTGCCCAGAGGACTGCTCTGGTGGCTGGGGAATAAACAG
>NW_006921596.1:25631498-25635084 GCF_000298275.1 Orycteropus afer afer | reverse complement strand
AGGAAGAAGCAGCATTGGAACTCTCTGATAAGGAATTCAAAAGAATTATATTTAGGTATCTTCAAAGGATTGAGAGACAGACCAAAGGGAACCTGGAAATCTTGCATACATAACTTGTCTGAGCTTAGCTAAATGATCTGCAACATGGTTATAATACATTTTCCCTTTTAGTGCAGTGTTGAATGAAATAAGGTAATATTAAAAACACTTAGCATAATTTATTGTTAATGATGATGATGATAACTCTAAGGCATTGACTGCTAACCAGAAAGCCACCAGCCAGTCATCAGAAGGAAGATTGGGCAATCTACTTCCATAGCGATACTGCCTCAGAAACCCAATGAGGGGTCACTATGAGTTGGATCCCACTCAATAGCAACAAATGTAGTTTTTGTTTTTTTAATGACAAGGATAATGAAGAGGAGGAGTCACTAGTATTGATTCCTTTATATTGTATTACAAAAAAGAAAAAAAAGAGATGAAAATGGGCATCAGAATATCTTAGCTTCATTGTATCTCTTTCACTCGTTTTATTTGTCCATCTACTATTTTTTCCTCTCCATTGCTAAGTCTCAGCTTTCTTTTACACAGACTCTATTCAATTCCACCTAAAGGCTTGCTATCTCTTTAAGTTGCAGAAAGATGAAGACACAGAGCATTTCTGTCAGGGCAAATTGAACATCTTCCTGGTTGCTCAATTAAACAACAACCACAGGTGAACAACCACCATCAAGGAAAAAAAAACAAAAACAAAAAAACTGCTCATTAAGAAGGAGCTTGTAACTCTCTATGTCTTTCTCATCCTCAATGCTGCCATATTGGTTACTCACATTTGGTACATTGCCCTTCTCTTCACCCAAATCACCCTTCAGGTCTGGAATTGAACCCACAACTGTGGTTTCCAGCCAAACAAAGTACAGGCATGTGAGTTAAACATTTACCTCAAGTAGACACACACCCTGGAGAGAACAATCATGGGAGAAGGAAGGGCTGCTTATGCACAGGGAGATAGCTCAGGGTGCAGAAGAGTATGAAGGGATGGACACTGGGAGGAGGTAACTATGGGGAGGAAGTGGGAGGGGAGCTGCTGCATTGTAAATTTTGGTCAATGACATGAGACAAAGTATATGTGAACTGCTGTATGAAAAGTGAATTTGCTCTGTAAATCTTCACCCAAATCCTACCCATTCCTGCCTTTTGTGCTTTGTCCCTGGGTAAATTCTGCCATTCTGATGTCTTATGTTTGATTGTTTATGGAGTACATACTTCCTTGGTTGTTCACCTCATATCATTGTGTATTGTTTGGCTGAAAGTTGAGATGGGGAGTTAAGTTCAGTTTCAGGCTGAAGGGTGACAAAGGGGATAGTCTCAGGGTTTCCAACTGTCTCTATGAGACCAATAAATCTGTTCCTTTTTATGATTTTGAGATGTGTTCCACATTTTACTCCCAGTCTATTCAGGATCTCCTATAGTGATCCTTTTCAGAGTGATTGGTAGTGGTAGCTGGGCCCTAGCTAGTTCTTCTGTTCTCAGACTTGTGAAGGTTCACACGGTCTACTAGTCCCTTGACTAACTGTTTCCATGTGTCTTTGATTTTCTTCTCTCTTCTTTGCTCTAGACAAGGAGAGACCAGTAGTTGCACCTTAGATGGCTACCCATAAGCTTTTAAGAACCCAGGTGTTACTCACTGAAGTAGGATGTAGAACAATGTCTTTGTGGATTATTTTATGCCAATTGACGTTGATGTCCCCTGCTACTATGGTCCTGAGCTTGCAGGCCCAGCAACTCACTCCTTCAAGGTGTTTATTTATGGCTAAGAAGTTTTCCTAAGTTTGCCCCCTTTTAGCTCTACTATATACATGGATATTTTTAGAATACACACACACACACACACACATGAAATATCGTCTGCCAAACCTATAAATGGTTGTGGGTATAATTCTGATCCCATACCCAAACCCAATCATCTTGCCTTTCTACCTACATATCCACTCGTAAATTAATGTTTGTTATTACTGCTAGTGCAGGACTGTGTATGTAATAAGTGTTTACCTTTATCGTCTATAATTCTTGTGTCAAATAGTGAAATTTAATCACTTCAAATTAACATTTTAAAAAGTCTTAAAAAACTCAGTTATTATTTTGGCACATTATCCATAACAATAAGCATATTTGATGATTAATATATTTTGGGCCCAAATTCAAATATAACATGAGAACATTTGGTCTACTTTAGGAACCAATAGACCGCGATATAAAACAATGGATTTAGCATTGAATTCTGGCTAATTAGATATGTAAATAGATATCAATTGTTGTCTTTTTCCTTGCCTAGAATTTCCACAAAGACATTACATGTCTGTGAATAAATTAGTTTTTTTGTTACTAGGACATGGCTGGTTCTATGTTGTGCTTTGTGGGAATACAAAATCAGCACAGTAAGTTGGCTACCTGTAGTAGTTTTCAATAAAGCTTACTGGTTAAGAATGTGATCTTTCATTCTCAACTTCACCTGTTATTTGTTTTATTAGCTTGAGCAAAACATTTAACTTCTAAGTTTTCTCAGAGAAATGGGGATGAATAATAGCAGAGTTTGGTGAGATAATTTTTTAAATATGCTTTGAGAACATTTGCTCACTCAGTGGATGATAATAAAGTACCCAAAACCAAAACCGTTGCCATGGAGTCAATTCCAACTCAGTAATCCTGTAGGACCCTATAGAACTGCCCAAAGCATTTCCAAGGCTGTACATTTTTTCGGAAGCAGACTCTTTCATCTTTCTCCCGTGGAGTCGTTGGTGGATTTGAACTGCAGACATTTTGGTTAGGAGCCCAATTCTTGAACTGCAGTGCCACCAGAGCCCTTTGAATCATAATGAAAGCTAGTTATTATTATCGTGGCAACTAATTCCCTATTTGAAATAAGACAATATATTTGCTTAGTACTTGAGATATTCTCATTCATAGCATTGATTTTTAGTTGATTTAAAAAGTAGGTTTCTGAGGAAGATTTTTGTTAGAATAATGTAAACAGGTTGAGCCCTTAAAAAAAAAAAAAAAAAGATCACCCACCCATGACAATTTATGTAGAAAGTGGCAAGACATGCACTAGATGGAGCCCAGTTCTAAGTCTCGTGTTCTCAATTACACACCATGTCTTCTTCCAACCACACATGGAAGCATATGGTTCTCCACCACATAGGTTTTTTTCTAGATGGTCAAAATTAGCTTTAATTCTCTGTGTTGCTGGCCTGCAAAAGCCTACAAAATGGTCTTCCTACACAATCACCTGTTCTATTTAACCTATTTTGTGAACACTTAGCAAAGAGGCAGCAGTAGGATTGCAGGCATCAAATGACACACAGAACAATGAGTGTTCGGGAGGCTGTAGAGGTCAGTTTGCCTCAGATGTGGTGGGTGGCCCCGGAGGGGAAGGTGCTGAGCTGGCATTTAGATAACAGACTAGGCTAGTTCTCTTTTTTTTTCTAAATTGTGATTTGGGTGAAGATTTACAGAGCAAATTCACTTTCCATACAGCAGTTCACATATACTTTGTCTCATGACATTGACCACAGTTTACCACAAT
>NW_006921596.1:25628269-25630188 GCF_000298275.1 Orycteropus afer afer | reverse complement strand
ACCTAGGTTGTTTCCATCTTTTGGCTGTTGTAAATAGTGCTGCAATGAACATGGGTGTGCATGTGGCTGTTCTTGTCCTGGCTCTCAATTCTTTAGGATATATGCCTAGTAATGGAATGGCTGGGTCAAATGGTATTTCTAATTCCAACTTTTTAAGGAATCACCATACTGCTTTCCACAGTGGTTGTAACATTTTAAAGTCCTACCAGCAGTGTATGAGAGTCCCAATCTCTCCACAACTTCGCCAGCATTTGTTATTTTCTGTCTTGTTGAACTTTGCTACTAGTGCAGGAGCAAGACGGTATCTCATTATTGTTTAGGCAAGTTCTCTTAAGAAGATATGCTTTCCCAGATTTTAAATTTCTCAGGTTCAGAAAGGATGTTAGGAAAGAAGTTTTAGAAGAGATTAGGCAAGTTCTTCCAAGTCATGCTAACATATCTCATATCTGAAATTACTGGGTTTTTGTAGATCAGTATTTCTAAAAATGAATTGTCATCATTTAATGTTGTGAAAGAGTGTGTGTGCATGAGTATATGTGTGTGTACAATAGAGAGGCATTCATCAATTTGACAACAATGGGTTTTGGGAGACAGATTTTATTGTCAAATAAGTTTGAAAAACTTTTGCTAAACAATGTAAACAAAGTATCTATTGATATTTTAATATATTTCCCTGGATTATGAATTTTTAAGAAGGGAATATTTTGTTGATAGAGAAGTATTTCAAAATAAATTTGATTCAGGACTACAATATTTGGGAGGATTTGCATTTGTCAGGAGTCTCCAGGTGATGCAAACATGTAACACACTCAGCTGTTAACAGAAAGGTTGGGAGTTCAAGTCCACATCTAGATGCCTCAGAAGAAAAGTCTGGAAATCTACTTCCAAAAAATTAACCAGTGAAAATCCTATGGAGCACAGTTCCACTCTGACACATATAGGTTGTCAAAAGTCTGAGTTGTCTCAAAGGCAAGTGGTTTTAGTATTTCTCAATATACATTTTGGGAGATTTTGCTCTGGCCAAAAGGAATGATTATAGCATGTGGATGCCTGTGTGCACGGGTGTGTCGAGGGTGGAGGTGGTATATGAAAATGGAGTATGATGAAATCCACTTTCTAAAGCCATTCTTTGCACATGTTGTAATTGGGATGGAGATTCCTGTTAGCTCTATGTACCAATTCGAAGACTTCAGAATTAAATCTAAGAGAACACCACTGTGACAACATCATTGGCAATATTCTGAAGATCGTGATCTGCTTGGAGGAATATGTCACAGAATTTGTGTGCAAACTGGCTGTTCCTGGACAAGAGATTTTGCATGTCCATTAACAAAAAGCTTGTTATTGATCTTACACATTTAAATACCCAGCAGCAATGGATTAATTTGCATTAGTGTGTATGTGTGTGACAGAGTCTCATTAGGATCTTTTGAGATCTGCTTCTTCCTTTCTTAAAAAATTATATATACCTCATATATATATATATATATGTATATGTAACTGTGTATATATGTGTGTGTGTATATAGCCATACACACACACACACCTTCCTGTGTACTCATAACTATCGGATATTAAACTACTAAGTACACACATGTACTGCTGTATTGCTGTGGGGAAAACAGAAACAAACTCTCCAGTAGGGAAAATTGAAAGGGTGAGAGCAGAGTATAATAAAGATGGTACATGATTTTCAGTCTATCCTTGAACCGAGCACAATCTCAAGGAGACACGTTCTGTTCTGTAACAGTGGCAAATGTCACAATGAAGCCACCTGGATGTGTTGTTGGACAGCTGCTCCCCATTCTTTCCCAGAGAAGTGGTACTTTTTTTGAGGAGATAAAAGAGGCTTCAAATTTCGTTTATTTCTGAGATTGCAATCCTGTTCCTGTTCCTTTTTTTTTTTTTTTTTTTTTTTT
>NW_006921596.1:25621363-25628169 GCF_000298275.1 Orycteropus afer afer | reverse complement strand
GTCGAGCAGTGACTGGAGTTCAGACGTGTGCTGTTCCTTTTTTTTTTTTTTTTTTTTAAAGTCGTGGTAAATTTGAGTAAAGTAGTAAAGAAGGCTATGAGAGAGGAAAATGACTCCAATCTTTAACTTAAACAAACAGGGCAACATGGGAAGACAACAGTGAGTGAAGAATTCCTAGACCTTAGGTTCATAATAAAGAATGAGCACAGGACAGAGATATCACAGAGCTGCCTAGTGTTCTAGAAGCCTACCTTAACTAAGCCAGGTTCTTGTTTCAGATCTTCAAGACAAAAACCCAAACTCCTAGTTAGGGCACAGGAGACCTTTCCTGAACTTTCATGTGTCTGCTTGGAGAGTCTTATCTTGCCATCCCCAATCTGAGCTTACGGGAGAGTTTAAAGCTAATTTTTATTGCACTTGAATCCCAGGTACTTGCACTCTATCTGACTAGTTTTAAATTGGTATATTCTCCAGTCATCCTGATGGAGTGATAGCTGTACTTCTTGGAATATGTTCTCATCAATGTTGCTGTTCTTTTTTCTTTTTTAAATTGTGATTCCAATGAAAAATTTCAGAGCAAATTGGTTTTCCATTCAACAATCCATACACATTCTGTTTTGTGACATTCAGTGCAATCCCCAAACTATAACATATTCTTCCCACTACGTCCCTGCTTCTACCCCTTCCCTTCATTGTTCCTTTCCTTCCCTCCCACTTTCCCAACTCTATCCCTGGGTAAATGCTGTACACTTGATCTCAAATGCTTGATTATTCTGAGTACGTACCCTCCTGATATCACTGTTCAGGTAACTGATGTTATCTATAGGTCTGTCCATTATTCCACCAGTCTTCATCCGACCACTTAGTATGGGTTTCTTTGATTTTGAGTTTTGTTCTACATTTCTCACCATTCTCTCTGAGATGTCTTATTGTGATCCCTTTCAGAGTGGTCAACTGTAGTAGCTGGGTACCATCTAGTTCTTCTGGTCTTAGGGTGGTGGAGGTTGGGTTTCACATACACCATTAGTCTTTTGGACTAATTTCTCCCTGTGTGTTTGATATTCTTCATTCTTCTTTCCTCCAGACAGGGAGAGACCAATAGTTGTGCCTTACATAGCTGCTCACAAGCATTTAACATTCCAGTCTCTACTCACCAAAGTAGGATATGGAACAATGACTTTGTGGACAATGTTATGCCAACTGACTTTAGTGTCCCCTGAGACTAGGAGTGTGAGCCTCCATATCTAGCAACTCATTCCCTCAAGGTGTTTGTTTATGACTAAGATGCTTTCATATTTTTGTGCATTGTGAACGCTACTATATTCACGGATATATTTGTAGCACATATAAATACATAGATAGAGACAGTGTCTGTCAAGCCTATATATATTCATGGGTGTAGACCCATTTGTTTTTCCACCTCTGTTCAGACTGGCACTCCTGGTACCTGCTATTCTTGCCAGGTGAGTTCCTACTCATGCTCCAAGAGACAGGTACCTCTTATCTACCATGGGAAAAATGTCTATGATCATGTTAGGTATACTTTCATGTGCTTCCATGATTTACCCCCACTATAAAGCAATAATTTAAGAGCAATGGGCTCTTATCTGCATCCAGGAATACTTTGCACAATGAGTTAACAGGTTCAGCTACTAATGGAAAGGTAGGAGCTCTGCACTCACCCACAGGCACCTCAGAAGAAAGATTTGGTGATCTGCTTCCAAAAGGTCACAGCCATTCAACACCCTACAGAGAACATTTCTGCCCTGAGACACATGGGGTCACAATGGGTCAGAATAGATGATGACAACATTTTTTTAAATAGAATTAATGAATCATAATCTGTTTATAAGGCAAAGACATTATATGCCTCTAATATGTCCACAACATTTAATGTGTTCCCATTCTATAAAAATATATAACTTTCCTGAGAAATTTAGGTTAACTGATTTTTTTATTTTTCATGACAAACATTCCCCACTATAAATTTCAGTTTAAGAAAGCAATTGCATTTTATTCAATCTAGACATATTAAAATGTATACCAGGGGAGTGTTTCTGAAATCTAACCAATGCACAAATATTTTCATTATTTGTTGCTGTTATTAGGTGCCATCAAGTGCGTCCTGACTCACAGTGACAAGAGAACAAAACCCTGCCTGGTCCTGTGCCATCCTGACAATCTTTGCTGTATTTGAGCCCACGATTTCAGCCGCTGTGCCAGTCCATCTTACTGAGGATCCTTCTCTTTTTAGCTGACTCTGTTTTACCAAGAACAATGTTCTCCTTAAGGGTCTAGGCCCTCCTGATAACATACCCAAAGTACAGGAGACAAAGTCTCACCATCCTCACTTCTAAGGAGCAGTCTGGCTGTAATTCTCCAAGTCAGATTTGTTTGTTTTCTTGCAGTCTATATGCAAAGGGTTAAGGCACGTGGCTGCTAACTGAAAGGTAAGGGGTTTGAAACCACCAGCTGCTCTGTGGAGGAAAGATGAGGCAGTCTGCTTCCATAGAGACTTACAGCTTCAGAAACCCAATGGAAGTAACTATGAGTTGGAATTGACTCAATGACATTGAGTTTGACAGTCTATGTCATGTTTAATATTTTTCACCAACACCATAATTCAAAACCATCAATTTTTCTTTGATCTTACTTATTCATTATTCACCTTTCACATGCAAGTGAGGCGGCTGAGAATACCCAGTTTGGGTCAGAAGCACCTTAGTCCTCAAAGTGATCTTTACTCTTTAACATCTTAAAGAAGCCTTGTATAGCAGATTTTCCCCATTCAATACGCATTTTTATTTCTTGATTGCTGCTTCATGTGCATTGATTGTGGATTCAATAAAATGAAATCATTGACAATTTCAATTTTTTCTCTATATATCATGACAAACTGACAGAAGAAAGTACACAGACCTGGAGGCAGTCCTTTGAACAGAAGTGGATACTGCATGGTTAAAAATCAGGAAATGTGTGTGCCAGGCTGTAGCCTTTCAGCATACTTATTCAATCTGTACGCTGAGCAAATAATCTAAGAAGCTGGACTATATGAAGAAGAACTCAGCTAACCTGTGATATGCAGAGGATATTACCTTGCTTGCTGAAAGTAAGAGGACTTGAAACACTTACTGATGAAGATCAAAGACTACAATCCTCAGTATGGATTAAAGTGCAACACAAAGAAACAAAAATCCTCACAAGTGGACCATTAAGCAACATAATAAAGGGAGAAAAGATTGAATTTGTCAAGCTTTTCATTTTCCTTGTACCCACAATCAATGTCCATGGAAGCAGCAGTGAAGAAATAAAATGACATACTGCATTGCTGTGAAAGACTCTTCAAGGTGTTAAAAAGCAGTGAGACCTAAGGTACCATGGTATTTTCACTTGCCTTATTTGTATGCAAAAGCTGGATCATGAATAAGGAAGACCAAACAAAAATTGATGCCACTGAATTACGGTGTTGGCAAAGAATATTAAATCTACCATGGACTGCCAGAAGAACAAATACATATGTCCTGGAAAAAACAGAGCTGCAATGCTCCTTAGAAGTGAGGATGCTAAGACATTGTCTCATGTATTTTGGAAATGGTACCAGGAGGGAGCAGACCCTGGGGAAGGACATCATGCTTGATAAAATGGAAGATCAGTAAAAAAGAGGAAGACCCTTATGGAGATAGTTTGATGGAGTGGTTGCAACAATGGACTGAAGCATAGCAACAATTGTGAGAATGGCATAGGACTAGGCAGTGTTTCATTCTGTTGTGCACAAGGTCACTATGAGTCAGACAAACTCAACAGCACTTAACAACAACAGTAACAACAACAACTGCATGATTCTGATTATAGGCCCAGTTGAGAGGAACTTTGTTTCCTTTATGTGGAGGTGCAATTCACAGTGAAGGTTGTAGTCTGTGATCTTCATCAGTAAGCACTTCAAGTGTTCTTCTCTTTAAGCAAGGAAGGTTGTGCCATTTGCATATTATAAGTAGTTAACGAGTCTGCTTCTAAACCTCACACTTTATTTTTCATCGTATAGTCCAGCTTCTTGGATTATTTCCTCAGCATACAGACTGAATAAGTATCATGAAATGATACAACCTTGACACACACCTTTCCTGATTTTAAACTACACAGTACCTCCTTGTTCTATTTGAACAACTGGCTCTTGGTCTATGCACATGTTCCTTTCCAGGACAATTGAGTGTTCTGGAATCCTCATCATTCTCCACTTTATCCATCATTTCTTATGATCCACAAAGTTGGAGCCTTTGCATTGTTAATAAAACTCAGGTAAACATCTTTCTGTTATTCTTTGTTTCAGTCAAGAGCCACCTGATATCTGCAATGATATCCCTTGTTCCATGTTCTCTTCTGAATGCAGCTAGAATTTCAGGCAGTTCCCTCTCAATGAACTCTTGCAACCATTTTTGAATATCTTTAGCAAAATTTTACTTGCATGTGATATTAATAACATTGTTTGATAATTTCCACATTTTGTTCTACTTTTTTGGGGGAATGGGCAGAAATATGGATCCCTTCAAGTCAGTTGTCCCAGAAGCCAAATTTCTCAGCATAGATTAATGAGTGTAACTAGTATTGTATCCATTTGTTGAAACATCTCAATTGGTATTCTGTCAATTTCTGGAGCTTTGTTTTTCCACCAATGCCTTTAGTCGAGCTTGGACTTTTTCCTTCATCATTGATTCTTGATCATATGCTGTCTCCTGAAATGGCTGAATGTTGATCACTTCTTTTTGGGTCAGTGACTCTGTGTATTCCTTCCATCTTCTTTTGATGCTTCCTGCATCATTCAAAGGAGCTCTGGTTATGAAGGAGTTAGATTGGCAGTTTGAACCCACTAGTTGCTCTATGGGAGAAAGATGAGACAGTCTGCTTCTGTAAAGATTTACAGCTTTGGAAATCCTACGGGGCATTTCTACTCTGTCCCATAGGGTTACTATGAATTGGAATCCACTTGATGGCAGTGGGTTTGCCTTGGTATGTCTTCTCATACAACCCTTTGAAATCTCTTCAGCTCTTTCACGTCATCATTTCTTCCATTCACTTTAGCTACTCTCTATTCCAGACCATGTTTCAGAGTCTCTTCTTACATTCATTTAGTTTTTATTTCTCTTTCCTTTCTTTGTAAAGACATTTTGTGGTTATTTTCACTATAGATCACTTCATTTCTGGTTTCTTGATTTAAAATAAAACTAAGTAAGTTTTAATAAAACAAATGCTAAATTAAATTTAAGCTCAGAATATGAAATAAATGAATAAAGACATGAATAAGAAAATGCATGAAGTTTGAGATCAGGTGTAGATGTGTATAAATTTCATACAGCTTACATTCCCTCCTTTGCTCTTATTCAGTAAATCCATAAATCCTTCTATATGCTGATGATAATGGTCTTTCTGGCCTGTGGAAACAGGAGTTATTAAATAACTTTTCTATTCAGAAACAAGTTTTAACATGTATCTTTCTATTATAATTATGAATAGGCCCTAAACCCTCAAATTAAGCAGTCAGTAAATTCCTAAGAATGCTACGTATAAAATTAGATTTAAAATTATGGCCCCAACAGTGAACAAAATTTTTCAAAATTAAGTAAAAATTTATTATGGTTGAGAAATGCTTTCTTAACAGGTGAACTTAGAGTTTTTAGGATATATCTGTTCTTATCTGTTTTATTTATATATATATATATATAACATACATATCTGAAATGGAGATAGGTTGTTCCTTATAAATAAATAACAAAGATATATTTTATATATGGTACTACACACAGTATTAATATTAATGTATTTGTAATAACAAGTTTTATCCTCTCTGATTAGAAGAGAATTGAGAAAGTATTTTATGTGTCAAAGGAGCCCTGTTGATGTAGTAGTTAAGAGCTTGGCTGCTATCTGAATGTTTGATGGTTCAAACTCACTAGCTGCTTCCCAGAAGAAAGATATGAATGACAGTCTGCTTCTGTAAAGATCACAGCCTTGGAAACCCTAAGGGACAGTTCTACTCTTTCCTGTAGAGTCGCTATAAGTCAAAATCAACTCATTGACAACAGATTTGGTGTTTTGTTTTTCGTTTTGTTTTATTATATGTCAAGCTCTGTGTTTGATGATCTCAGACATGATCTATGTGAATTCTCTTAAGAACCTAGACATATGGATGCAGTTTCTCATTTTTAAAGACAAGCGATTTGGGTTTCACAAGGAGAATGGAGATTTGTCAAAGCTCAAACAGTAACTGACAATCCAGGTGGTTCTGATGCCACCCATTTTATTCTCCAACTAGTCATTATTTCTGCCTCACCTCCTAGTCAACCATATATATTTTACTTAAGATAAAACTGACTGGTTTGGAGATCTTTAGTGGAGAATGACTAAATATATCTGCCTTAATATTACATTATTTCAAATTGAAACAGCTTTCCCATGGCTCATGAGGTTAGCTGAGATAATGTATGTGCATTACTTTTTGAAATGTAAATGCTGTGCAAACACTCAACACTGAGCACTAATGTTTATTGAGTGCCTATTATATTCCAAGCACCATTCCAGACTCTAAGATTCAAGCAACAAATAAAACATAGATGGCCCCTCCTGTCATGGTCCTCCTATTGCAGTGTGGAGACTCAGAAAATAAATTGTTGTTGTTGTTGTTGTTATGTGCCGTCGAGTCAGCCCTGACTCATAGTGATCCCTCCTTGGGTTTCCAAGGCAGTATCACTATGGAAGTAGGATTGCCCAACCTTCCTTCTGAGGAGTGGCTGGTGGGTTTGAACCACCAGCCT
>NW_006921596.1:25608382-25621032 GCF_000298275.1 Orycteropus afer afer | reverse complement strand
GTATAATAATAACAATTATACACACACACACACATATCACACATGGCACTGAGGACTTAAATGGCAGGAGTGACAGTGGAAGTATCAAGGAGTAGAAAGTCAGGCCGTGTGACTTCATCCTGATTAAGAAGCAGCAGTGGAATGAGAAGTCAGAGAGAGATATTGGGTCTTTAGGCCAAGAGGTTTGGGTAACAGTCAAAGGAACACTTCTCAAACTATCCACAGTGAAGGACAAGTTACTTTTCTGTTTTGTTTTGCAATTTCCAATTCAATAACAGGCTAATACTTCTGTAAATCCAATAAATATTAAAAATTAAAATTTCTGGATAATAAAAAATCCATTTAGTCTGCTGGGAAGAAAAATGGTTATTCTAGTGGCTAGATAGTTACGATTATCTTATTATGGGTCAGTAATGACATGTTCACAAACCATTGCTTGCCCACCAGCAACAATGTATGTAGCTTGGATTCAGAGGGTTTGAAGCAGAGTGCTGGGATGATCTGCTATAGATATAAAATAATGTAATAGAAAATAAAATATTGGACCTTAGTAGACTAGAGGGATGACAAATTTCATCCCACCTTTGTTTGGAGAGGATTTATTATTATTATTATTATCCCACAAGGATCTGAGAAGGGAATGGTTCACCTTAAAACTTGCTGGAGTTTTGTATTTGAGTAATAATAATAATAATAAAATAAAACAAAGATCTCACCAAAGGTCTAAATTTTCATATTCAAGAATGAATTGTAAATTGGTTTCTTTCAATACTGTCCACAATGAATCTGTGATGATAATATTTGGGACAAAAGTCTCCTTTCTTTTTATTCCCCCAAATTTTAAGAGATTCAAGCTGAGGAAAGTAAGTAGCCAACCCGAAACTTATGAATTTGTTTTGCCAGTTACCACTAAATAAAGAAGACAGCATCGCTCTGAAGTAGGTTAATATTATTCTTGCTAACATCTCACAGAGGAGGAATTTGAGGTTGAAAAATATTAAGCAACATGCCCAGTAATCAGAAGTTTGCGATACAGCACACATCTTGATCCTTCTATAAATAAACTCTTTGAAAATGCTAGTGATACCACCAATGTGCATTTGGGGAATTAGTGCAAATCTAACTCACAAAACTTTCTTCAGGCCAGAAAGTTTAAGGGCATCTCTCCATGTTAGTTTCAAGTGTTGCACTATTACATTACATCTATTGATTCCTTTGCTTCTAACCCCTAAGAACAAACATAAAACAGAAACAAGCAAACAAACAAACAAAAACAGCTCTGGTGGGTGCAGAGGAGAGAATCTACTATTATTTTCACATTTAATGTTACAGATCTATTTTTAAGATTGAAGAAATAAATTTCTTACCCACTTTTGCAAAAATCAGGATTCAATTATTTTGCAATGAAGATAAATTTTTCTTATTTTTATCAAAAGTATTTTTTTCCTTTTCTAAATAAAAATCACATCTATTTTGACCACTTTCCACTCTCCACAGACCCTTGTATTACTCAGACAATGGATAAGATAAAAGAGAAGTTTTAAATCCAAGACCAATTGTCATACTTTAATTTTCAAATGAACGTATGTACCATCATAACCTTTTGCAGTACCAATTTAGGAAAAAGAAAACAAAAGGAAAAATAACAGTATGGAAACAACCCAACATTAGAGCAATGATAACACACATGTATTTTGTGTAAAATAAGAAGAAATGATTAACAATGCTGTGACTTAAAAGTAGTAACAATACAATTATACTTTCAGCATTTTAGGTTTCATGTAAAAATCTGCTCTCATTCCAGTACTCCAAACTAACACATCATTAATTTGGAATTGACTAAGAGTGAAGGAGCTCTGGTAGCATAGTGCCTAAGGCACTTGACTGCTAACCAGAAGGCTGACGGTTCAAACCCACCAGCCACTCCTCGGAAGGAAGATGGGGCAATCTACTTCCGTAGTCATACTGCCTTGGAAACCCAAGGAGGGGTCACTATGAGTCGGGTGCGACTCGACAGTAAACAACAACAAAACAAGAGCGAAGGGGAGGGGGTGACATGGTACATTCAATAGAGTCTTATCTATGTATTTTGTACTTTATGTCTTTCCATTACGGTAGATATAAGGGAAATGATGATGGTATTCCATTGTATTTACAAGGTATTTTACATGCCCTAAAATTCTTTTTACATATCATTTTTTTAAATCTCAAAATCAAACTTAAGATATAAGCAGCATTACCTCCAGTCAAAACACACATTATCTATCCCACTTTTTAACTTTTTAACTTCTTAACACAAATTGTCCTATTTTGAAGATGTTAGGTACTAATTCATCATGTAATCATCACAACATCCCAGTCCTTATCATCTTATCTATTATAGTTATAGGAGATACAGAGCAATATTCAGTCTTGAAGGTCTATGAATGCTTGGCTTTTTAAAAAAAAATGTTAAAATATGATAATCAAGAAACTGCATAAAATAATATACACACAATAAAAAATGTTACCTGATGCCCAAAACAGTTATGCATATCCAAATTCTCCCACTTAAAAGAACCAAAAAACACAGCTTGGGGAGCAGGAGTGCATGGGAGGGAAGGACAAAGGGAAGAGAACTATGGAAGGAGGTAGGAGAGGAACTGTTACATTGTGGGAAATTGCAGCCAATATCCTGAGAAAAAGTGTATGTGCCCTGCTGTATGGAAAACAAATTTGCTCTGTAAACTTTCACCCAAATCACAATAGAAATTTTTTGAAAAAACTTACTGCCATCGAATTGATTCCAACTCATAGTGACCCCCATTGGATTTCTGAGGCTATAAATCTTTACAGAAGTAGACTGCCCCATCTTCCTTCTGCAGAGCAACCAGTCAGTTTGAAGTGCTGACCTTCTGGGTAGCAGCTAAATGTTTTATCTACTAGGCTTTATCTACAGAGCTCCTTTCTCCCACTTATTAAAGCACAAAATTGGGAATAAATGCATTTTTTTTTCTGTGCTAGTTATTTCTAACTCAAATCTTTCATAATATTCACTTGATATTTGGTTTAAATCAAAAACCTAAGTTTACACTGTATATATTTTACTGCTAATGCTTGAATTCATGTAATTTTTTTAACACTTTCATCATGTTGAAAATAATATACCAAGTGCAATGCAGTCAGAGTTTTCAAGAATCAAGTCACTTTCTAAGTGACTTTAAAAATGGTTTAACTTAATGAATATGAGGGGAAAAAAGACACTTAACATTATAGATTATACCTGAGATTCTCCAATCTGTCAGATCCCATTTTGCTTTTACATCAACTGCTAGAAATATCAACATCTTAGCAAAAGCCAATTTTATAAATGAAATGCTTTAAAGACAACAGGAAAGATGTAATGATTAAAAACCAGTATGACATTCTTTGTTTGCATTGGATTTCCCCATTATAATAATGACATAAATTACAAGGAAATGTAGACAAATTATGAGGATACTCTTGACATGGTTAATAAAATCATTAAAATGAATAGCAAGAAAGACAAATGACACAGAACTTGGAACAGTCACGTACCAGTGCTCTAAACCAAGGGCCTAGTCAACTGAATCCTTCTATTGTTAAATAATGAAACATCACACTTGCTAATAAAACTAATATAAGCAGATTTCTCATTAAAAGCTATGAAATTATAAATTAATTGCTCTTATCAAATGTGGTTGTGTATTCCTCTTCAAACACTTTCTTTTAGATTGGGTATGCAGGCCTTTCTCTACACTGGTGCTACCCTCAGACAACATCTACAACCCACCTTCCAGTCAGAAGCTCTTTTCCATTTTCCAGAAAGCCCAGATGGGTGTCAATGATCGACTTTACCTCCTATGCTCCATTTTTCTCTGTGTTTTGGGAATTTTTATCATATTTTATACTCTGCTTTTTATCCTTGAGGAAACCCTAGTTTAAGATTTCATAGTCAGACTTCTTAGGTACATACAGGTGGAATAGTGTCTAACGCATCTGACTGCTAACCAGAAGCCTGGCGGTTCAAACCCACCAGCCACTGTTTGGAAGGAAGATTGGGCAATTTGCTTCTGTAGAGATACTACCTCGGAAACCCAAGAAGGGGGTGCTATGAGTCGGAAACAACTTGATGGCAGTGAGTTTGGGTTTTTTTTTTTCCCCTACATCAGTAAAAAGCAAATACTGTAAATCGAAAACTACTCTGAAAACTGGTCATTTAATAAAATAAAAGCAGATTTTAGAAACACTATAATTGTGGTATCAGAGTGATTAAGAGTAAGGATTCTGTTTAAATCCCAGCTCAGCTATTTAATAGCATTAAATAAAAGTGGTGCAACATCATAAAGGTTATCTAAATCTCTATTTCCTTATCTTCAAAATAAAAATGATAATGGAGAAAACAAAGATTTGTTACAGAGCTTAAACTCAACTCTTAATGAGATGAAAATACTGAATGTCGACAGAGAAATATCACTCCTGTTAAATAAAATAGTACATATAAATGACTTTAGCTCGATACTGAAGTTGTGAAACCTACTCCATAATTTTTGGTCATTACTGACACTGGCAGTCATACTATTACTGTGGTTACTATGAAAAGGCTATGTATCTGCAATTTTGTGAGGGCCAAAGGAAGAAGTCAATGAGTCAATACATGTATGGATTATGAGATGTATTCAGAAAAGTATAATTCATGTGATAATGGTGAATCAATATATATATTAGCCACTCCTTGGAAGGATGGTTGGGCAACATACTTCCATAGTGATATCACCTCAGAAACACAAGGAGGGGTTGCTATGAGTTAGGCCTGACTTGACGGCACATAACAACAACAACATAATATATTGTATTTATATTATAATGTATAATAATAACAATTATACACACACACACACACAACATACACATATATATACATACATACATACATATATATATATATACATATACATATATACATATACATATATATATATATTCCAAAGGCTTTGGATCATAAAACCTACAGAAGCTTAGCAGATCACTTAGTTCAGTTTCCTCATCAAAGGACAAAACACTGAGTACCAAAGAAATTTAATATTCTGTCAAAAGTCACCCAGCTTGTGGCAGAATCAAGACTCCTTGCATTCAATTAGTGTCAGGTCAAAGCATGCCCAACAGGATGTATAAAGTGTTTCTTTCACAATTGTGAGTGGTTGAGAATGTATACTTTTTAATACCAGGCATATTATGGGATTCTGCCAAGTTTAAATGTAAAAGTATAACTGTCATGGAAAGAAATATGTCTGTTATCATGCTGTTGTTAAAATTAGAAAATTTGCTGTAGAAAAATAGCATCAGTATTTGCTATGGATTTAACTGTGCCCCCCCAACATAAGTATCAGAATTCTAATCCCTATACCTGTGGATGTAACCCCCTCTGTGAACCGAGTTTTCTTTGTTACATTAATGAGGCCGCACAGTGCAGCTGTGTCCTAAACCTAATCATTTCTGAGTTACAAAATGAGCACATTAGACAGAGCAGAAAGAAGTACGTACTGGGGAAGAAGATGCGATGTGAAGACTGTCAAGGAACCAGGAAACGCCATGACCGCACCAGCTAAGAGGACCTTCCCCTCGAGCGAGCCCACGCAGAGAAAGAGAGGAGAGCAGAGGGGAGCAAGCACTTTCTCCACGGCCAGTCTGTGGAATTCCCACTTCTAGCTTCCTAAACTCTGAGAACGTAACTTTACTTTCTTTAAACTCACTTGCTTGTAACATTTTTGTTAGGACTGAACTAGCAAACTAAATATTATCTGTGAACTTTATATATTGAGAAAAAGAACACAACACAGCTATAGAGAAACAGTTAGTTCCATTATCACGTTTCTAGTGTCCCTATCCCAAACCTACCTCCTGTTCCATTGTAAATAATAATAATAATAATAATAAATTATTCTAATTTGTGATTTGGGTAAAAGTTTATAGAGCAAATTCCTTTTCCATTCAACAGTATGTTCATACTTTGCTTCATTAAATTGATCACAATCCCCGCAATGTAACAGCTCTTTCCCCACTTCCTCTTTGCGGTTACCTTTTCCCCATGTCCTCTTTTCCTGTGCATTCCTCCCCTCTGAGCTATCTCTCTGTGCAAATACTGCCCTTCTGATCTCCCATGGCTAACTGTTCTAAGAAGTGTACCTCCCTGGTATAATTGTTCACCTTGTAGGACTATCTATTATTTGGCTGGAAGTTATGCCATGGGAGTGAGTTCAACTCCAGGCCTGAAGGATGACTAAGGACCATAATCTCAGTGGCTTCATCAGTCTCTGTCAGACCAGTAAACCTGGTCTTTTTTATGATTTTGAGTTTTGTTGCACATTGTTTCCCCGCTCTATCCAGGATCTCCTGCACTGATCCCTTTCAGAGTGGTTGATAGTGGTAGCTAGGCACCACCTAGTTCTTCTGGTCTCAGGATCATGTAGGCTGATGTTCACATGGCCCACTAGTCCCTGGACTAATTGTTTCCATGCATATTTGGTTCTCTTCATTCTTCTTTGCTCCAGACAAGGAGAGACCCATCATTGCATCTAGATGTTGAGTGTACCTTCTTGCATTGTTGTGAGCTAAGCGCTAACTCAGTATGTACTGTGGCTTCTTTTTTGTCTTGTTATTCAGAGTTTCCACCTGGGCATATTTGGTGGCTCAGTGTTTTGCTTTGCCATTGAGGAGACCAACAGGAACAGTCATATTTTGCCCAATGTCAGCCTGGGATTCTCCATTAGAAATACACGTGACATTGTGTACAGTGTCCTTCTGGAGACCAGAGATATGCTATCAGCTGGGAAAACCCCATTTCAAACTACAGCTGCCAGGACTGCCCTCCTCTGGTCACTGTGGTTGGGCAGACAAGGTCATCTTTCACTATACCAATAGCAAGATACATATGACTTTATAGGTTATCTCAGGTGAGTAACTCTGAAATCTTGGTCCATTCTGGGTCAACCTCAAATCTAGCCATTGGACTCTTCGATTTCCTTGCCATAATGGCAACCTGTGATTTCTTTTAAAGTGATGTCAATTTTTTTATTACATTTATTTAAAATAATAGCATAACTATAGCAAAAAGTAACATTAATAGTGATTTTTAAAATATTTTGAGCTTAAATGTTTAGGTAAAGATTTACTAGGCACAAAAATAGTCTTATCTGGAATGTAAAAACATGTCGTGGTTAAAGATTCCAATTAAAGGAGGATGTGTGTGTTCACACCTCCTGTGCTAGTTATGCCAGATTATACAGTTCATAATCAATAGTTGCAAATTATATGGCTACTGGCAAACTTTTAAGACTTCAGTCACTACTCACCAAAGTAGTATGGAGAACAGTGATTTTGTGCAGTATGTTATCTTTGATGTTCCCCATGACTAAACCCATCGGCCTAGCAACTCACTCCCTCAAGGTATCTGGCTGTGGCTAACTTAATTATGCCCCATTAGCTCTATTACATATATGGACATTCTAATAGCACATACAAAAAAGTATGTAGAAATATCATCTACCAAACATATATGGTCATAGGTAACTCCTATTTCATCTTCTCCCATAAGAATCTGATAGAACAACTGCAGATGTAAATTTTTGGCTTTTTTTTATTATTTTTAAAAATTATTTTACAAATCCACAGCTTCCTGATTATTGGAAAATCTTACTTTCTTCTGATACTAAGCTGACCTTTGGAGTTACTGTAATATCCAGGCTTATATTCTTACAAACAGACACTTAGCAAAAAATGAGGAAGTGTGTCTTTGTGACACCTGAAAAGAAGGAAACCCATGTGTGTCACCTCAACCTATCTCCAATTTTTGTTAAAGAGAGTGTATTATGCAAAGCTTAGCCATACAAAATTCTTGATTTCTTAATCCTTTTAACCATTCAATCCCTGAATTTTCATTAAATGCTTTCCCTGTGTGTAAGATACTGGGGATGTAACCATCAGAAAAGGAAACAACATTTCAGATGGACCAAAATTATAGCCAGAAAGAGAAAATATCTTAAACTACAGGCTAGTCTACAGCAAGGTTTGGTTTTCAGCAGGTTGTAGAAAGGGCTATTATCAAAATTTTAAAATGGACAAAACAAAACAATTCAAAACAACATATTCCTGTTTCAAAATTTCCTCATTAACTGAGTCAGACTCCTCAGAGAAAGTATTGGAGAAAAATGTTTAAGTTCTATCATCGATTGACGACACTGTGGAATTTAAAAAGATTTTAGTAAACCATATAGGCAGATGGCTTTTGAACAGCTCAGATGGTTGGTATGGTGGTTGGTGGATTTACAGTAATGGAACCAATTTTTCAAATGAAACTTTATGCTGGAGCCCAATATGTAAAACAGATAAATACACAGCTCTTAGTGCCAGCTGTGGGGGTGGGTGTGGCATCAAAACATGAAGATCACATGCCCCCTCTATCTGTATACTTTTATGTTCATTCTCTTCAATGCCAGGGTTTATCTTTGGGAAATTTAATATTTAAATAAAGATTTTGGAGTCAAACTGATCTACAGTTAAATCATAGCTCCTTCCTTTTCAGCTCCAGATTTTGGACAATTCAGTTAATTTTCTGAGGATTCTGCTTAGCGACTTATGAAATGAGGAAAACAGTGATTGAATTTTAGGAAGAGATGTAAATACTAATAGAGATAATATATGTAAATGTCTCAGAGTTCACATAATCAATATAGTGTTATTTGCCCCTCTTTCTGTCTTCCATAACAATTCATAGAGTTTCATACACAGTAAAATTATTTTTAATGGTATTATATATGGTTTCTCAACATAAAGAAAACAAAAATCCTCACAACTGGACCAATGAGCAGCATCACAATCAATGGAGAGAAGATTGAGGTTGTCAAGGAATTCACATTGCTTGGTTCTACAATCGATGCCAACGGAAGCAGCAGTCAGGACATTAGACGTCGTGTAGCATTGGGAAAGTCAACTGCGAAGGAACTGTTTCAAGTGCTGAGGAGCAAGGATATCTCCTTGAGGACTAAGGTGCGCCTGACACAAGCCATGATATTTCCAATCACCTTGTATGCATGTGAGAGCTGGACAATGAATAGGGAAGACCGAAGAAGAGTTGATGCTTTTGAGTTGTGGTGCTGGCGAAGAATGCTGAAAGTACCATGGACTACTAAAAGAACTAACAGATCTGTCCTGGAGGAAGTGCAGCCAGAATGCTCCTTGGAAGCAAGAATGGCCAGACTTCGTCTCACCTATTTTGGTCATGTTGTAAGAAGGGACCATTCCCTGGAGAAGGATGTCATGCTTGGTAGGGTGGAGGGTCGACGAAAGAGGGGGAGGCCTTCAACGAGATGGATTGATACAGTGGCTGCGATGATGGGCTCGAGTATAGCAGGGATTGTGGGGCTGGTGCGGGATCGGGCAGTGTTTCGTTCTGCTGTGCATGGGGTCGCTATGAGTCGGAAACGACTCGACGGCACTTAACAACAACAACAACAACATATATGGTTTATTTATTTGCACTTTTTTTTAACATTTTATTGTGGTTTGGGTGAAAGTTTACAGAGTACATTAGTTTTCCATTCAACAATTTATACATGTTTTGTTTTGTGACATCATTTGCAACCATCTCAATGCAACAGCATTTTCCTCCTTCCTCACTTGGTTCCTGGTTTCCATTTGCCCATTTTTCCCAGTTCTTCCTGGCTTCTGAACATTGTTTTTGGGAAAATGCTGCCCTTTTGATCTAGTATGGTTGAATGTTCATAGAAGCATGTTCTTCACGGCTGTTACTGTTCACTTTATAGGCCTGTCTATTGTTTGGCTGAAAGTGATTTTGAGGAGGAGTTTCAGCTCCAAATTTGAAGGCCGTCTGCAGTGTAGTAAATTACTTAGTGTGGCTTTTCTCCCCATAAGTAAGTCATTGTAAACTCCAAAGTGGAATTTGCCATGAGCAACTGAGGAGCTCCTGATTGCTAAAGTTGTCCACCTGGGGTATTTCTGTTGGGCGTGGCACTAAACAATGTTCTGGGAGGTTCACTCTCTCTCAGGTGCTTAGAATTCTGATGTTATGATTGGTTGGTTTGGCCACTCTGCCAGGCTCAAAAGGAGGCCTCCTAGAGGCAGAGCTCTCTCTCTCTGACTACTGGGTGAGAAGGACGTACTGCTGAGAAGGATCGGGCTCCTGAGAGACACGCACTACTGGGAAAGAGACACAGAGACATGCCTTGCTGAGAGAGACACTGAGGGACACGCACTGCTGGGAGAGAGACTGTGAGAGACTGTTGGGTGAGAGATGGTGGCTGAGAGAGACTGAGCGTTTTTCCTGAACTTGAATTGTAATCTGGTGCTTCCCTAATAAACCCCATAATCTATGAGTTCTGTGTGGCCACTGCAGTGAATTATCGAACCCAGGAGAGAGGTGGTGGATGCTTTGGGAGGAACGGTTGGTGAACGAGCTGGAGGGAGGCAGTATGTCTGGCCTTGCAGTAATAGGCCTTGGGCTATTGATGGTGATTCTGTCTTCCTCTTGTGGGGTTAGAGGAGGTCAGAAGATATGCCCTCCTTGCCTTTTTAGCACTGCCTAAGGGCCATGGTGTCAGGATTTCCATCAGTCCCTCTAAGATCAGTAAGTATTAACCTTACTGTAACTTTGAATTTTGTTCAACATTGTTCTCTCACTTGATCCTTCTTTTGTGATCCTGATCAAAGTGAAAAGTAATGGGACCATCTAGTTTTTCTGGTCTCAGGCTAATAGAGGCTGTGGTTTATGTTGTCCATTAGTCCTTTGGACCGACTATTTCCTTGAATTTACTTTTTTTATTTTTATTTTATTTTCTCCACTGTTCTTTGCTCAGGACATGAAGAAATCAATAGCTTGTAGGACCTCAGTCGCTACTCACCAAAGTGTTGTTGTATTTCTGGACTATGTTAAGGCAATTGATCTAGATGTCCCCTGAGAATATGATTCTAAACCCTCAGGCCCAAGGATTCAGTCCCTTGAGGTGTGTGGTTATGGCTAATAAATTTGCATAGCATTGTCCCTGCATGCTCTACTCTATACTTGGGTATATTTGCACTGCATATAAATACAGATGTAGAAATAACCCTGGTGAAACCAATACACATACTTGTGGGTATAGTCCCACTTGCCTTACCACCCTTGTTCAGTTTATATATATACCTATATATGCAGTTGGAAATTATCTTAAGTTATTTTGTTTTATTTTTTTGCAGACTGTGTGTGTTAGTGTTTCACATTGTTGACTTTTACTTTTGTGTGCCTCCCATTATCTTCTTTTGCTTTGGTCGTGTTGTGCTGACACCCCCCTTATTGAGTTTGCCTTTCCTTTCACCCAAATTAATACATGTTGCTATCTAGCAGTGTAGTGCCTAAAGCATTTGCCTGCTAACCAGAAGGCTGTCGGTTCAAACTCACCAGCCACTCCTCGGAAGGAAGGCTGGACAATCTACTTCTGTAGTGAAACTGCCTCAGAAACCCAAGGAGGGGTCGCTATGAGTCAGATCCAACTCAATGGCAGTGAGTTTGGCTTGGTTTTTGGTTTGCTATCTGGTTCGTGATTTTCCCTCCCTCCTCTTCTCATCTGTAGCAACCATCAAAGAATGTTTCTTCCTCTGAGTAAACTTTTTCTTCACATTTTCTAATAACGGTCTCATACAATATTTGTCCTTTTGTGATGGACTTACTTCACTCAGTATAATGTCCTCCAGATTCATCTATGTTGTGAGATGTTTCACAAATTCATCGTTATTCTTTAATGTTGCATAATATTCCATTGTATCATATACTGTATATCCATTCATCCTTTGATGGGAAGTTAGGTTGTTACTATCGTTGTACTATTCTAAATAATGCTGCAATGAACATGCTTGTGCATATATCTGTTCATGCCTCTCATTTTTCCAGCATACATATACCTAGTACTAGGATTGCTAGATCTTACGGCATCTAAATTTCTAACTTTTTTAAGGAAGTGCAATAATATTTTCCACAGTGGAGATACCATTTTACAACCCCAACAGCAGTGTATGAGAATCCTAATCTCCTCACACCCTTGTCAATATTTGTTATTTCTGATTTTTTCTTTTCTTTTTTCTTTTTTTCCCATCATTGCTATTATTAGCAAACGTGGCATCAGGATTGGAGAAAGACTCATTAACAACCTGTGATATGCAAATGACACAACCTTCCTTGCTGAAAGTGAAGCTGACTTGAAGCACTTACAGATGAAGATTAAAAACTAGGGTCTGCAGTATGTATTATGTCTTAACATAAAGAAAACAAAAATCTTCACAACTGGACCAGTAATTGCAAAACAATAAATGGAGAAAAGATGAAGTTGTAAAAGATTTCGTATTACTTGGATCCATGATCAACATCAATGGAAGCACCAGTAAAGAAATCAGACAACGTATCACACTGGGCCAATCTGCTGCAAAAAACTTCTTTAAAGTACTGAAGAGCAAAGATGTCTCTTTGAAGAATAAAGTATATCTAATAGTGACTAAGGCACTTGACTGCTAACCAGAAGGCTGGTGGTTGAAACCCACCAGCCACTCCTTGGAAGGAAAGTTGGACAATCTACTTCCATAGTGATACTGCCTCAGAAACCCAA
>NW_006921596.1:25592312-25608092 GCF_000298275.1 Orycteropus afer afer | reverse complement strand
CTGGTGCTGTAGTGCCTAAGGCACTTGACTGCTAACCAAAAGGCTGGCGGTTCAAACCCACCAGCCACTCCTTGGAAGGAAGGTTGGGCAATCTACTTCAGTAGTGATACTGCCTCAGAAACCCAAGAAGAGGTCGCTATGAGTCGGATCCAACTCAATGGCTGTGAGTTTGGTAATTTTTTTTGTTTGTTTTTTAGAAACTAGGTTTTTCCAGACAAATTATATTTTATTTAGCTTACAGAACTACTTAAATAACTCCATTAACAAGGATTTTGGAATGCGAGGAAACTTAGTAGAGAATAGTGTTACCTGAGACAAATCAGCAGCTGAAAGATTTAAATAAATCAAGCACATACTTACATGTGTATGTATGTGTGAGGTATCATATGTGTACACATATGTGCATAAATATATGCATACATATGTGTGTGGTGGGGTGAGAGAGAGAGAGAGAGAGAGAGAGAGAGAGAAGGTGTTTGACTGTGCATGTTCATATATACATAGCAACTGCCAGCTAATTTGTGGTTGAATATGCAGAGGTCAGTAATTGATTTCTCATGACAGGTCTCATAATCATTTGCAATCATTTCCACAGTTTCGTGCAGAAAATTTTCAGTTGAGTCTGAACACAGTTTTAAATAACCTATTTTCCACAATGCTGTCTGGATAACACGCTAAATATATTTCAGATGCATTCTTCACATTTATTCTTGAGAAAAATTGGCAAAATGGGGAATCAAATGAATTCTACAATTATTGTTCATAACCTTTTGATAATATTGTCTGCAAATGTCTGTTCACTTTCACATTTGAGCATAAGCCTACCATAATATAAAGACATACATTTTTTTTCTATTTCAAAGTTCCATTATCCAACATCTCTTTCTAAGATCTGATTAACAATGACAGCATTTTGGAGTATGTGCTTGTCTAACATGACTGAATTCCATGAGTTGGAAGGCTCTTTGTTTCAACAACAATTATTTATGGAGAAATGCTTTCTTAGAATCAGACAGCACAAAAGGTGTGTTTTCTGGCAAGTCATAGAAAAATAATTTCAGTCTGAATTAATGGATTCAATTTGTATTTCTCTATCAAGCACAAATGGACAAAACTATTCCCCAACATACAAGATGAAGAGATGCAAAAAGTTAGCAATGTTTACGTTCATGTTGCACTTTAGTTGCAAACACGTAACCAGATGTGAGCCTCACAAGACAAGGCAGTGTGAAGTGAGAAGTCCTTATTTCATCCACATTCGATATTTAAGGACACTATGGCTTTGAATAGTCAAGTATTTTTATCAGGAGCTTGTAGATAGTAAGCTTTATAGTCAAAGTGAAAAGTCAGACCTTCTGATTCCTAGCCAGGCCTCTTTACACTGATCTGGTTCTGTCTGAGGAACAATACTCTCCTCCATCCATTTAACTCACTACACAGCTCAAAATTAAACATGTGCAGAAATATGTGACACTAAACTGGAGCTCTGGTAGCTTAGTGCCTAAGGCACTTGACTGCTAACCAGAAGGCTGGCGGTTCAAATCCACCAGCCACTCCTCAGAAGGAAGGTTGGGCAAGCCACTTCCATAGTGATACTGCCTCGGAAACCCAAGGAGGTCACTACGAGTTGGGTCAGACTCGATGGTATATAACAACACAACAAAACTTTCCAAAAGTGCCCACAATGTGTTGGTTCAGAGATGATGAGCTGGTCTATAATTCTCCCCTATAATATTATATCTGACAATCGAGACCTGGCACAACTAACTTATCATATCTTATGTCAAGTTTTAAGTTTACTTCTAATCTGGTGTGCAATGCCTAAGTGGTTGAGGGAAGGGAAATGTGGTGACAGGCTCCATCTCCAGATCACAATAGGCCTTAATGTATCATAATCCTTCGCTGGGCCTATCACAAACATAGTTCTTTTGTTTTAAACTTGCATAAATACGATAACTTGTGTTAAAAAGTTACATTAACTATATAACTTATACGAGCTCTGGTGGCATAGTGCCTAAGGCATTTGACTGCTAACCAGAAGGCTGATGGTTCAAACCCACCAGCCACTCCTCCGAAGTAAGACTGGGCAATCTACTTCCGTAGAGATACTGCCTCAGAAACCCATGGAGGGGTCACTATGAGTCTATATTAGGATTCATTTTGTAAAAGTTTGAAATTAATATTTATGGAACATAATTTGGTCAACTTTATGTGGAATATTATATCAACAAATCAAATTAAGTGAAGTAAGATAAGATTTTTCACCTATATGAAAAATTATATTGCCTTATTTGTTGTCTTTCTACTGTACTTTGTGATTTATTTTTGAATTGATTTCTCACTCCTTGTTATATGACATATAAATCTATTTTATTCCACACAAGGAATGTAGCATATAACTATGCATCTTAAATAGTAAGAGATAATGAATGATATACAGATACATTATCTTAGACCTACAAATGTAAAAATTTCAAAAAGCAACCAAGTGTTGGTGGTATTAAGAAAATGGTATAATATGCTTATTCACTATGCAGTGGATACTCTCTTTTGTAAAGCAATATTGTAGTTTGCAGCAAGTGATCTAATGATATTTTTAATCATCAAACAAGTTATTCCAGTACTTAATTTATCTTAAATATATACTTCAACAAAAGTTGAAGCTACATTAATGAAGTACTTATTGTAACATTATAAATAATATAAAAGGAGAAAACAATGAAAATAGCATAAATAAATTATTCCATAAAGAGATAATGGTTGAATAAATTACATATATCAAAACACTGGAACATATTACAAGCACTATAGGAGAAAGAAAATTAATTCTGCAGATTGAAAGTTGGACTTTGTTTTCATTGAGTGGGTTAAGTGTTGGCAAGATGGGTCAACTGGGGTAAACAGGTATGGGTAAGAATACCTGAAAGATGTAAAAATTGTAGAAAAAACTTGGGTTAATATTTGATGAGTGGGTAGGAAGCCAGAACAGGTCACACATAGTATGCCCAGCAACTAAGAAAGGTAATTCATCAAGTAAGAAAGGTATGTTTCAGGGGACCATAGAACATGGACAAGATGTCATTGATGAGGGAAGGAGGGCCATTAGGATGAGTTGCCTGAGGCGTCTCAAAATCCACAGTGGATGGGAAGCTGTCTTAGTAATCTAATGCTGCTATAGAAATACCACCAGCAGATGGCTTTAACAACAGAAATTTGTTCTCTCACAGATCAGAAGGCTACAAGTCCGAATCCGGCTGCCAGCTCTCAGGGAAGGCTCTGTTTTTCCATTTCTCCTGGTTTTAAGAGGTTCCCAGTGCAAGGACCCTGGGTCTAAAGGATGTGCTCTGTTCCTGGCTCTTCTTTCTTGGGGTAGTAGGTCCCTCCTCTGCTCACTCATTTAATGAATCTCTTTTATATTTCAAAAGAGATTGATTCAAATGCAACCAAATCCTGTAGATTATATCCTGCCTTATTAATATAACTGCCTCTAATTCTGCCTCATTAGCATCCTAGAGGTGAATGTTTACAACACATGGTAATCACACCAGATCACAAAATGGAGGATAATTATACATACTACAGAGAATCACAGTCCAGCCATGTTCACACACATTTTGGGGGGAACATATGATAATCCATAACAGGAATGGAGACTCTTTCGACAAGGCATTCTTACAAGGTGTTGTAAGTCTCCATATACCAGAGGCCATCATCACTGAGGTAAAACACCCTCATGTACCTCCCTCTATCACAAAACCTTCATTCATACAAAAATACATAAGAGCATGTTTATTTGTCATAAAATTTTGAGTTGCCAGTTGCAAAATACTCAGCTCAAACTGACTTAGGGGAAAAGATGATCTGTCCATCTCCATCTCTTGGTTCTGATGTCTTGTCTAGGTTTTATTCTAAGGCAAGCTCTGCCTTCAAAGGAGAAAGATGGCCACCAGAAGGTCCAGGCTTATAACCTACCAGCTAAACAACTTTAGTGGAATGAGAGTTGCTCCTCCATTATTTCATACAAATAAAATTAAAGTCTGATATTAAGATATATTCCCTTGACGTTGGTCAAACACCCTTCTAGAGCCAAGCATAGGGTTTAGGGGGCTAGAATACACTAATTGCCTAGAACTGACTCTGTCATGGAATCACTTCTAGAATTAAGGTGATTTGACCACTACCATTGACAACAATCAACACTGAGCTCATTACCTACTGAGGAGATTTCTGAAGAACTGGAAAAAATGATGAGTCTTCCAAGTTATTCTGATTTGACTAATTGATTTTGGCTTATTTATAATACTTTGGATAATTTCTTTAAATTTTTCACTTAACTAACTCAATTCCCTTTTAGTTGTTGTTTTCAATAACTTCTTTTTATCCATTATGGATTCCTCTTTTCTTATTCTTTGAAGCAGAAAGACTTATGGAAAGTGTCAGTATCAGTCCATGTATCTAGCTTCCTTCCTCCTCTGTGTTTTCTCTCTCATCATTCATTAATGACATTCTGAGACTGTCATCTAAATCTTTATATGTTTCATCTTCCATGTTTTATGATATGCAGAGCTATGTTATAGAGCCATCAAAGTCTTCATTGTTCCACATTTATGTGAATCTGTATTAAAAGTTCTTTGTCATTTATTAATATTTAAGTAAGCCTTTCTTTCCTAGATTCCTTTTTTTTTAAAAAAAAAAAAGTTTTAACTCTGTCACACTCTGCATTTCCTTTCTCTCTGGCAACAGGATTACTTCTGATTTCTCAATACTTCCATGTAAAAAATGAGGGGGGTTCTTGCTATTTTATCATGCCATAAGGAACTTTTCCAAAGTTACTGGTAATATTAATTATTAAAAGAATGAGACTGGATACTGCATTCTCTACTCCCAACTAGGTAAAATAGAATCAGAATTTTATACTTTGTAAAGAAATATAGCAGATCAAGCATCTGAGATGATATGAAGCCAATTTATATAGTAGTGTTGCTTCATTTATTAAACAAATATTTCAGTTTAATAAATAATTGCCCTAGTTAAGGGCAGGGAGAATTCTTAAGCTTTTCTGTTTTTTCCGTGGTGCAGTGTCAAGCACACTATAGAGGTACAATATATATTGATCAAATAAATTTAACAATATAAGATATTATAGAAACAAAACTAAAGCTCATGTCTTTTCTATTTCCTCTACAAGAATTATAAATGTAAAAAAATGCAAATGGAAAACATAAAGACTCCATGATTTTTATTGCAGTCAGTTGATTTTTAATAAAAAGGGAACTTACTGCTTGAGAGAATCCAGCTCTATTAGCATCCGTTTAAACATTTTCCAATATTAACACTGCATTTCATTGTGACCTGCCACTGGTTCTGATCCCAGGCAGCTAGGTAAGATTTCGCCTCTTCTCAGTTAAGTCTTAGGAACACAAAATCTCTCAATCTCTCTCTCTCTCCCTCTTTCTTTTCATTTCTCTCCCTCTGCCTTTTAACATCAAAGTTCTGGACTCTGTGCTATAATTTATCCAATGCAGCAGCTATTCTCATTCCCTTCCCAATGATTATACCAAGGACAGAAAATGCCCCTAAATTAATCCATCACATTGGCACAGATTCTAATGAGTGGGAAATGCCAGAAATGATCCATTATCACTGCAAGTGGAAAATCATAATATCCTAGCTGAGCCTGAGCAGACAGCAATGGCGGGACGCGGAAAGCAATCTGCGGGCCTGGTGCTGCCGCACAGTGGGGCACAGGCTGATGTATGTGTCCAGCCAGCTATGCCCACCCTCACGTACTGACATTACACCAGAGTACCTGTGTGTGCTCATCCTAGGTTTCAAAAAACTAGATGATTCTCCCTGAGTTGAGGTTTAAAAGGTCACATGGCCAAAATGCAATGTCACACTGCCCTCAAGTGGTCTAATGTGTTTAGAATTATTATTTATTTTAGATAACAGGATTCTTGCTTCAAAAATTTGAGGATGTTCCCATGTTTGATTTTAAGAGAAGACAAAAGACATCAATATATCGATATATACTTTATAACAAATATAAAATCTTTCTGTAACTACCTGCTCTCACTTCTTTTCTTGATCACCTTTCTGCACCATCTCCTCATATCTGTCGTGAGCTCCTCTGAGTACTGAATTGGACTCTGTTTCACCAGGGTCTGTATGGCCAGGATTGTGGTCTGATGAATCAGGAACACTCTCTCTCCCTACCTATTAGACTCAGTCCTTATCTCTGCCTCTGACCTACTTATACATTGTGTGTGAATAAATTCAAGGTTTCTCCATTTTAGTTCAGAAATACTCATATTCATGCTGGGTCTTACTTTGGACCATAGGAAAAATAATGCAAATAGCTTTAGATCTTTAACTAACCAATTTAACAATTGCATTAACCATTTTATTATTTTCTCTCTCCTGCTATTTTATACCTGTTTCGTCAATAATCATATCACATGGATTTCATTAGGCTGAACAGGATGGTACTTCCATGCATGGCATTTGTCAAGCATTAAGAATGATTTGTAACCACTATTTTATAGGTTTTTATATATCATTAAGGTTTAATTAATATATGTAACAAAACAAAACAAAACAAAAACCTCACTGTTTTTGAGTTGGACCTGACTCATAGCTACCCCTCCTTGAGTTTCCAAGGCAACATCTCTACAGAAGTAGATTGCCCAGTTATCCTCCCACAGAGTAGCTGGTGGGTTTGAACCATCAGCCTTCTGGTTAGCAGTCAAATGCCTTAGGCACTATGCTAATATAGCTCTTGAATATATGATCCTTTTTTAATGCTATATTATATATTTTGGCATAATTATTTTTATTATGGTCCCTTTAACAGAATTTCAATAAGACGAGTATAAATTATCAATAATTATGAAAGATAAGTTTAAAAGAATTACTGATTGGAGATGTAGGATATCATTGTTGAATGCTGAAAAATAGTAGATACAAAGTAAGCTAGGGTAGTAAATTTTGAGTATACACACACACACACACACACATACACAATATGTACACATGCCACATGGATATGTTTATTGAGAAGCATACTCTTTTTGAGAAGCAAAACATAAAACTGTAGTATATTTGCATTGCTGTGACCACAAAAGTGAAATAAAAGAGCATCAAAGTTTGATCAAATAGAACTATCACCAGCGAGGCTGAAGGATGCCTATGTTAAGCTCTGAATCTGCATCACGAGGCTCTCAGCTTATGAGAATGATGACGAGAAAAAAAAAAGAAAAATAACATGCAAATAATTTACATATCACTTGAACGTCTTATTTTCTTTACTCTTTGTCCAGCAAAAGAAGACAGAATTAGCTAGTATTCACAGGTTGCAGAGTAGTAGAGAGGAAGACAGAATAACCCTACCTATTTACATGCTGAGCTGCACTATGAAGAGGTCCATATTTTTCAGTCATTCACAGCAGAGGCAAACGGGGTTTTGAGACTTATTGGCAGTGAGATTGTGTGAGGTCAGGAACATTTTTTTTTTAAATCCTCTGAGTCTCAGCTTTTTCCTACATAAAATGAGAATACTTAGAAATACCTATATCATAAGATCTCTGTAAGAATTCAAAGATGCAATAGCTGTAAGTCCAAGAACTTAAAAAGGTCTGGCATGTTTAAGGCACAGTGCATAGCATAATAAATACTCAAGCAGTTGAAGTTTTGTTGTTTTTAATTTTGCTATTGTTTTGTTATTTTTAGACTATTTCAGATTAAAGAAAATACGTGAGCAATACATACGCATTTGTGACCAGTTACACACATTACATGGTGCTCCAGTGACAGGAAACAGGCTGAGGCTTAGTGTGACAAAACTCACGTCCAAAAGAAACAAAAATACTGGGAGCATTGCTATTTTTAAAATGGCCCTGACTTCTACAACTCACTAATGGTGCCACAGTTTACTCAGCTCTCAGTACTGTTATCTTAAAAATGGGGGAAATAAACTGTTTGATTGCTTAATCATCCGAGCTTATTTCTCTTACTAAAATATTTTGATACATTGATCAGAGTTCTGCCACAAAGAAAGAATTAGCTCAAACAAAGTATAGCATTATGCTAAATAAGCAGATGGAAGATATTGAAATTCTCATATTTTCTCTATGAAAATAGTAATTACAGTTATAGCTAGGTATAATCAGAAATCTTAAAAGGTATATATTATATGTGACAGATTCACCTAATTTCATCAATAAACGTTCAGTGACTGATGGTTGCAAGGAACTAGACTGGGTTTTAGACTTGCTTGCTCACAGATTTTATTCAATCATATTCTTTAAGTGTAACAATATATTGCCAATAAATACTCTTCCAAATTCCAGCAGAGGACCCCAGCAAATCTGACTGAAGCATGGTGACATGTCAATCATGGTACTGTAAGATCCTGTCACATGAAACAGTACAAAAACAGCTTCTTTCAGATCCCTTTAATGCATCTCCCATCAGTTCTCTCTATGTGTCTAAAGCCCAATCAAATTTCACTCTTCTTCTCTGTTTGCTCCTGACAGGCCATTTCGTGTCTCAAGTCATTGCTCTTTCTGTCCTGTTATCAATGGTGCCATTCTCTGCTTTCTGTATCTAGCAACCAGCTCTTATTTGTACTGCTCATTCTAACATTTTTATGTTGTCTTTCCAAATCTCTTCAGTCAAAAGTAACTGTCCCTTCCCTAGTCTTCTTAAAGCACTTAGTGCTTTTTGCTATCAGTTGTTTTGTTTAGATGTATTTGAATCACTTCTTCCACCCATTCCATTCATACATGGTCTATCCATCCACACCCAACTTGTTTTGAAGCAATTATTTACTCAGCAGATGCAGCAGATCAGTGATTTCAAAGAGTGTGTTCATGACCATTTTCTCCTCTACTGACAAATTTGGGCAGTTTAATGCTTCAAAGCTCAATTTACTCATCTGTAAGATTTGGGTCCCACTACCAATCTATCATTTTGTCATACTGGAGTAATTGCATGTTGCTATGATGCTGGAAGGCACTCTGGTGGTGTAGTTGTTTAAAAGCATTTGGCTGCTAAGCAAAGGATGAGGACTTTGAACACACCCAGTGCATCACTGGAGAAAGATGAGGCAGTCTGCTTCCATAAAGATTTACAGCCTTGGGAACCCTATGGGGCTGTTCTACTCTGCCCCACAGCATTGCAATGAGTCAGAAGTGACTCAATGACAAGAGATTTAGTTTGGTTTGGGTATGATGCTGGAAGCTATGCCACTTGTATTTCAAATATCAGAGGGTCAGCCATGGTAGACAGATTTCAGTGGAGCCTCCAGACTAAGACAGATTAAGAAATATCTGATGATCTACCCCTTGGAAGGAAGGTTGGGCAATCAACTTCCATAGTGATACTGCCTTGGAAACCCAAAGAGGGGTTGCTATGAGTCCGATCCAACTTGATGGCAGTGAGTCTGTTTTTTTTTGTTTTTTGACTCCCAAAAATTAGTCAATGAAAATCCAAAGGATCACAACAGAAGATTACATAAAATAGTGCTGAAAGATGAACGCCCGAGGTTGGAAACCAACTAAACCAAACTCACTGCCATTGAGCCAATTCCAATTGAAACCAATACCCATTGGATTTCTAAGGTGGTAAATCTTTATAGAAGTAAACTGCCCCATCTTCCTTCTGCAGAGCAGCTGGTGGGTTTGAACCACTGAACTACTTGTTACCAGTCAAACAACTTATCCACTATGCCACCTGTTCTGGTTACCTAGTGCTGTTCTGACAAGAAATATACCACAAATGGGATGGCCTTAACAAACAGGAGTTTATTCTTACAATTTGGAATCTTTAAGTCCAAGTTCAAAGTGCCAGGCTCTAGGGGCTGGGTGAAAGTCCCTCAACTTTGGGGTCCAGTTCTGCCTCCTGCTCCTGGCCCACTGGAGCTTGAGGCATTTCTTCACTCAGATAGCTGCTAGCTGCTGGGGCTGAGAAATCCCAAGGCTGACAAGTAAAAAGGCACAGTCCTGATGTTACCAAATCACACGCAGGCCATTAATTCAAGTCCATTGTAAGTCCCAAGGTTGGCAGAGCATGGCAGGCTGCTGAACAACGACAGGGCTACATGCAGGGTCCAAGCATGCCATAGGCTAGAGACCATTCTCAAAGCTTTTCCTATATAAAGGAAGGAGACCACATACCTGGAGTAGATTCCACCATGGAGTTGATTACCAGTCTCATCATGGAGAATACTACATCCAGCTGCCCAGCCATTCAACCTGGCCTAGCCAAGTTGACACACAAACATAACCACCACACCACGAGAGCTCCTTCCTAAGTTGGAAGGCACTCAAACTATGTGAAGACCACAACAGAAGACTCTAATGACCAGTGATCATGAAGATGGCACAATATAGGGCAGTGTTTCACTGTGTTGCACATGTAGTCACCATGAATCACAGCTGACTCAATAGTACCTAACAATAGTGGGATATGGGCCATTTAATGTATTGGTGGGGTAGTGGTTAAAGCATTGGACTGCTAACCAAAGGGTGAGCAGTTTGAACCCACCAGGTCCACCACTGGAGAAAGATTAGGCAGTCTGCTTCCATAAAGATTTACAACCTTGAAAACTGTATGAGGTAATTCTACTCTGTCCTAAAAGGCGGCTATGAGTCAAAATCAACTCAATGGCAGTGTTTTTTTTTTTTTTTTTTTGTTAGACTATACAGAACTGCAAAGGTGATTGATTAATGAGCTTCAAGTATCTAATTTGGCACTCAGTTAACACTCAATGCGTACTAAGCTGCCATAAGCACTATTATTACAATATTTTTATATCATTATATGCTAATGGCCAGTTGTACATATCATAAATAAATAAACTTCACTCCTAAACTTTAAATATATACATCTTATTAACATCTCCATTTCAATATTAGTAAACATCTAATATTTACCTCTCAAAAGCTGAATTCCTGATAACTCTTAAAATTAAAAAAAAAAAAGAAAGAAAATCTGATTTCATTCAGTCTTCTCCATCTCCATTATCAACACTACTTGTTTTTGTAAATGCTCATGAAAAAATATGGAAGTTATTGTGGATTCTTCTTTATCAGACACACTGCATCTAATCTATCAGAAAATCATACTAGTTCTTCTAACAAATACATCTACCATCTCACAATTGTGCTACACCTCAATTGTTGCCATGTTGGTCTTAGCTAATGCTAATTCCTTACATGGGCTCCTAAATTTGCTTTGTAACTGATCACCTTCCTATGGCCCTTATCTCCTTCTGCATATCAACCAATATACATATTTCTTTGAATCGTATTATTTTTAACAATACTATGGAACTGTAATTGACATACAATAAAGTGTAGATACTCCAAGTGTATAATAAGGTAAGTTTTAAAATGAATTTATACTTAAGAAATCATCACCAAACTCAAGATAACAAAAATATCCTTCACTCCTGGATGTTTTCTCCCTCTCCTTTATAATCTTCCCCTCCATCTCTAACCATCTTCCCAGGCAACCACTGATTGGGTTCCAGTCCCCATATATTATATTGTATTTTCTAGTATTTTATGAAAATGGAATGATGCAATATCTACTTATTTTGCCTAGCTTCTTTCATTCAGAATAATTATTTTTAGATTACTTTGAAATTCATCTATGTTGTAGATTTCCCTTTCCGCACAGCCCTTGGAAACCACTAAACAATTTTTGTCTCTATCTATTTCCCTATTGATGGCCTGTGGATGGATCAAATGGTTTACGGTTGGTTATTACTCAAGGAGGAAAAAAAAAAAGTCTTCTGTAAGATTACTGGACTAATAAACAGCATAACAATAAATGGAGAAAAGATTGAAGTTGTCAATGATTTCATATTTCTTGGACCCACCATCAACACCAATGGAAGCAGCAGTCAAGAAATCACACGATGTATTGCACAGGGCAAATGTGCTGCAAAAGACCTTTGTAAAAGTGCTGAAGAGCAAAAATATCTCTTTGAAAACTAAGATGTGCCTAAACCAAGCCACGGTATTTTTAGGCACCTCATATGCATGTGAAAATTGGACAATGAATAAGGAAGACCAAAGAAGAGTTGATGGTTTTGAGTTGTGGTATTGGTAAGGAATACTGAAAGTACCATGGACTATCAGAAGAACTAACAAATCTGTTCTGGAAGAAGTGCAGCCAGGGTTTTGAGTTGTGGTATTGGTAAGGAATACTGAAAGTACCATGGACTATCAGAAGAACTAACAAATCTGTTCTGGAAGAAGTGCAGCCAGAATGCTCCTTGGAAGTGAGAACGGACAGACCACATGTCACTACTTTGGTTTATGTTGTCAAAAGGAGCCATTCCCCAGAGAACTATATCATGCTTGGTAAAGTGGAGGGTCATTGACAAAGAGGAAGGCCCTCAACAAGATGGACTGACATAGTGGCTGCAACACTGGGCTCAGGTATAGCGAGAATTATGAGGCTGGCACAGGACCAGGCAGTGTTTTGTTCTATTGTACATAGGGTCGCTATGAGTCACCATCAACTCAATGACACCTAACAACAATATGACTCTAAAAGTTGGTGATTTCAACTCACTCAGCAGTGCCACAGAAAAATAAGACCTGGTGACCTGCTTCCAAAAAGATGACAGCCAATGAAACCTTATGGAGCAATTCTACTATGTAACCCAAGCATAGGATGATGTGTTGGAATCTACTAGACAGCAATGTTTTTGTCTGCTTTAGATATTTCATATAAGCTGAGTCCCACAATATTTTCCTTGCTTCAATTAGCCTACTTAGATTAATGCTTTTAAGGTTCATCTATGTCATAGCATATATTAGAACTCCATTTCTCTTTATGACTGAGTAATATTCCATTGCATTTATAAATACATTTCATTGTTGATGGACACGGGTTGTATGTATGTGTGTTTTGCCACTTATTGGCTATTGGGAATAATTCTGCAATAAACATTGGTATATGAGGATCTATATGAGATCTTTTAATTATTCAGAATATATAGCTAGGATTGGAAATGTGGGATCATATGGTATTTTTCTCAATTTTAATGCTTTTGCTAAACAGCCTTCATTGGCTTCATTGATTTTTCTAACATTTTTCCCTTTTACATGTCACTGATTATCATGCTGATTTTCATTATTACTTTCTCCTGCTTACCTTGGGTCTCATTTGCTCTTATGTCACTTGTTCTTATACTGGTACCTACACCCTCCGTTCTCTTTGTCTTCCTGTTTGATTTCTCTTATATAATTTGAATATTTTTTTTATGATTCCATTTCCTCTCCTTTGAATATTTTTTATGATTCCATTTCATGTCCTTATCATTTTAGCCCCAATTCTTTTATTCTTTTAGTGATGCTTTAAGATTTTTATGAGACGTCTCTCTAATCTCTCACAATCTACCTTTAAATATTAAAAGGTATTTCAATTCAGCTCTGCTAACTTTTCTACTATTGTGTTTATGTATTTTAGATTAGGTATGTTTTAACCTCAAATTACTTTGTTATTATTTTTATTTATACAATCAATTATATTTTAAAGTGATTTAAGACAATCTTGCACAGGCATTTTATCTGTCTTTATTCCTGCTTCTAGATCTATAGTTTTACTTTGTAACATTCTTCATCCCAATACTGGTGATTTAAGTGAAATAATACATGACAAAGACTTGACATATTCATTTTATTATAAACTCTTTAAGTCTTCTTGCATCACATGCATTTCATTCATACCTAAGGCTGCTTAGAGGAAGAAAGAAGAACATGGGTACAGAGCTCTGATTACCAGAAAGTGTGATGCCATGAGCAGAGATGTAAAGACTAAGCTTAAGCTTCTGGTATCATTAGAAATAAGGGTAATTACATTTCAGATTGGGGTTGGGAGAGTCTACTCTTGGTAAGATTGTGTACCATATCCTACTCAAGTCTGAATAGTTGAAGGATGAGGGTCAGGGATAGACAAAAGAGGTGGTTTTAGAAAAGCAGAGATAGTAGGAAGTGGGGCTGGATATCAGAGTTGCTGGGTGGCTCAATGGTTATGTGGTTGACTACTAGCTGAAAAAGGTTGTCAGTTCAAAAACACCTTGAGGCACCTCTGAGGACAGTCCTGCAATCAGCATCCCAAAGGTCACAGCCTTGAACACCTTATGGATCAGTTTTTCTCTATATATATGGGGTTGCTATGAGTCAGATTGACTTGATGATAATGAACAACAAGTTTTTGATACCATCAGCAACTAAATCTTACATTTGGTCTGTGGGACTTTCATTAAGTTGCCAGTAGGTTGAAAGTCTTCAGGTTCTTATTTTTAACAATACACCTTATTCACTGTATGCGTACTCATAGAGCTCCTGGCATGTGTTAGCTCTGTATTGAGCACTGAGCAAGGCAATGAGATGAGAAAGATACATGCGTCATGTCCAGCAAACTCCCCAAGTTGTTCTGTTAAGCATTTACTGAGTGAGGAGACATGCTATCTGCTTCAGGGTGGCACGAGTCAGCTCTTACCACCACCCCCTGCCCAGCCTGGCTTCCACATTGCTGCACTAAAGAAATATCATGGTTCCATGTTCGTTTATTTGACTACGTCTCTCCCATTTGTCTAGAACTGAAAAATTTCATCAGCATCGCACATTCAGATTGAAGAGGCAGTCAAGTTTGTTCGGTTTTGTGATTGGGCTTTTCTCTAAAATACTCTTTATTTGACTGCTTCTTGGGCTCCAGCATGAAAGGGGAGACCAACTCCACAACCTTCTCAAGATACTTCATTCGCAGGGTCTTTGTCCCTCAAGTTTCTAAGATTAATGGAGGAAACATAAGAAGGGAAAGCAATTAAACATTTTTCACTTAAAGGAAATGAAAAGTAAAGAGAGAAAATAAAGAATAGCCAGACATCATCTGTGCCCTGAGAATTTTAAAAAATACATAACTTTTATAGAGACCTTAGCATAAACCTTTAGACACAGGTTTTAGGAGCTCCAGTAGCATAGTGCCTAAGGCACATGACTGCTAACAAGAAGGCTGGTGGTTCAAATCCATCAGCCACTCCTCGGAAGGAAGACTGGGCAATCCTACTTCTGTAGTGATACTGCCTTGGAAAGCCAAGGAGGGGTCGCTATGAGTCGGGGCTGACTCAATGTCATATGACAACAACAACAACAATGTATACTTATGCATATATACATATATATACATACATATACATATATATACATATATATATACACACATGTATTATATATGTGTGTATGTGTGTGTGTGTGTGTATAACCAAATTCACTGTCACCACGATGATTCCAACTCATAGTGTTGGGTTTCCAAGGCTGTAAATCTTTACAGAAGCATGTTGTCCCATCTTTCCTCTGCAGAACACCTAGTGAGTTTGAATCAGTGATCTTTTGGTTAGCGGCCAAATGCCTTAACCATTATACCATGAGAGCTCACACACACACAAACACACACACAGAGATTTGTGTGTGTTTATGTGTATATGTGTGTGTGTGTGTAGGAGCTCTGGTATTATAGTGCCTAAGGCATTTGACTGCTAACCAAAAGGCTGGTGGTTAAACCCACCAGCCACTCCTCAGAAGGAAGGTTGGGCAATCTACTTCCGTAGTGATACAACCTCCGAAACCCAAGGAGGGGTCGCTATGAGTCAGGGCCAACTCGAGAGCACATAACAACAACAATCCTACCTGGGCAGATTGTCAAACATTATGTGATATTCTACTCATCCTAGAAGCGAGGTAGATGGTGTTTAAAAAGAGG
>NW_006921596.1:25579344-25592212 GCF_000298275.1 Orycteropus afer afer | reverse complement strand
ATGTTTCTGAATTTTATATGTTAAATCCTTTAATCCTCACAACAGCTCTAAGAAGTAGGATGTACTCCTATCCCCATTTCCCAGATGAGGGAGGCAAGGTGCATGTAAGTTAATTTCCCAGAGCTTTGCAGGTGGAAAATGGAGACGCTGGCATCGGGACACACACAGTCTTACTGCGGAGACTGCCCACATAATCACTCTCCATTCACAGGAACCGAGGTGCTCCCTATGTGGCCGGAAGGGCTTGTAGTGCATGAAAGAAGATAGATCAGTAAGCATTTCACTTCCAAAGATTGTGGGTAGCTTGAATGCTGACATTTGTAAACAGATGTGGGCATAAGTGTGTTTTTAAACTATCATTCACCTGTGTCTCTGCCTTTGTTCTGTGTCTCTTTTCAAATGAAATATTTACTTTGGAGTGGGTTTTTAAATGTCATCTGTTTTATAATCTCTGCATTAGCCTTAAAACTGTTTCATGCTGCTTGCAGTTGGATGGGAAATTCTGTGTTGGAAAGTTGGACAAGGATGGAATATTGAATTAATGAGCTGAAAATGGCATTTCTGTTAGGAATAATATGGGTACTTCTTGTCTTTTTTTTTTATATGGTTCAACTATTATATTTTTTTTCCAGAAGAAAATAGAGTTCATTTTCACATGGAAAGTAAGATCAATAAAGCAGGTATGGCTGGGCCTATTATGTGTCTGAATATATTTTGGATACAAACTTGTATTTATAGTATTAATATTGTTATTAATATCATTAATCCCTGGGTGAGCAAATGGTTAATGAGCTGCTGACTGAAAGGCTGAAGGTTCAAGTGTACCTAGAGATCCTTTGGAAAAAAGACCTGGCAATCTATTTTCAAAATACCAATCATTCAATTAGACCAAAGGAATAATGGACCACACAAACCCCAGCCTCCATGACCTTGAGACTCACAGTGAGCCCTCCTTGGGTTTCCAAGGTGGTATCTCTATGGAAATAGATTGCCCAATCTTCCTTCTGAGGAGTGGCTGGTGGGTTTGACTTGCAAGCCTGCTGGGTAGTAGACACTACACCACAGAGCTCCCATCAGAATTAGATGGTGCCTGGCTAACCCTATCGCTGCTCTGGGAGCGAAATGTGGAACAAAACACAAAATAATTTAAAAGATCATGTTCACTGGTCCGAAAGGGACTAGTGGAACACCCAAGACTATGACCCTTAGACACCTTTCAAGCCTGGAACTGAATTCACCTCAGTTCTTTCAGCCAAATGATACACACACCTAAAAGGTGAAAAATAACAGCAGGGAGGTACTCATTGGAACCACACACAATCAAAAGGGCAACATTTTCCTAGGGATGAAGCTCAGAAGGCAGGAAGGAATAAGAAAGATGGACAGATGGAAATGATAAACACAGGGAAGAAGTGGGAAAGGTATTGTCACATTATGGGGATTTCAATTAATATCATGAAAAAAGTGTGAATTGCTGAATGGAAAACCAAATTGCTCTGTAAACTTTCACTCAACTCACAATAAAAAGTTTTAAACCATCAGTTATTGAAAATTCAATGGAGCACAGTTCTAGTCTGACCCACATGGGATCGCTATAGGTAGGCACCAACTCAATAACAACTGGCTTACTATTAGTCAATTATCAATGAGTATGGTAATTGGAACTCTGGTAGCATAGTGCCTAAGGCACTTAACTGCTAACCAGGAGGCTGGTGGTTCAAACCCACCACCCACTCCTCGGAAGGAAGGTTAGACAATATACTTCCCTAGTGATACCACCTAGGAAACCCAAGGAGGGGTCGCTATGAGTCGTGTCCGACTTGATGGCACATAACAACAACAACATTGTAATCAGCAGTAGTAAGTATTAGTCCAGATGTTGAAGACACAGGTCTAGATTCAACTTTTCCATGAAATAATTTTGTGAGGCTGCCAAAGTTACTCCTCTCTCGTGAACTCATCATAAAGACACTGATACGGACTAACTGAGGGAGATGATAGAATTCTGGCTACCTACACAACGGCCTGTTGTGAGACATAGAACTAACTACACTTTATTCTGTTTGTTATTGGTAGGAATAGATAGGGGGATGTATGAATTACCTCACTTTCATGTTTTGGCAGGCTTTAACTTCATGTGGCTATATCACAGTAATTTTAAAAGAATAATATCCTTATTAGATATAATTCATACTTATGTTAGATAATCAATGCTAGTTTTGGAACATCAATATTTGTTTTTCAGTATTAAATGTCTTATTTTTATTAGTATACCAGACCAAACCTACTGCCGTTGAGTCGCATCTGACTCATAGTGACTCCTCTTTGGGTTTCCGAGGTGTTATCACTATGGAAGTAGATTGCCCAACCTCCCTTCCTAGGAGTGGCTGGTAGGTTTGAACTGCCAGCCTTCTGGTTAGCAGTCAAGTGCCTTAAGCATTATGCCACATAGCTCCCAAGAACGGCTTCCCTGTTTGACTTTCAGGGGAAGATATTTATTTTGTCTTTTTTTACAGTGTTCCCCAAAGTTCATATATATAGAAAGCTAACAAATTTTTAAAAAGTCATAAAAACATATCAAAGAACTAAAAGCTCTTTCTTCTGGGCGAGATCATATAATTTAATTAATTCAAAAGAATTGTTTCTTATGACTATATTCCTATTTTAAATATACTTAATAGTCACAAAGTACAAAATGCAGAGTTTAATTGTACCCTATATGCTGACAGTGTAATTTTCTACCACTGATTGTCAAGTTTATTAAGGGAGTTAGAAGTGTCAAATGTTCCTCTACATTGTCATTTATGTTCATATTCCATACAGGAATTTTCCCGAGATAATTCTTTGAGTGTGCACTACCTCCACTTAATACCAATCCAACCATCTCAAAAGGCTTCTCAATTTCAAATAAAAAAGAACATTTTCAAGGGCATAACACTATACAGATTTTAGACTTTGTAAAAGTCAATTTTATGGAGCTAAAAAAATGTAATCAACATAGAGCATTGGGTAAAATTATTAAAAACCCACAAGTGTGAAGAATGCAGACTACCCTAATTAAAGAGGGACAGATGCTGATTTCTATGAAAATAAGAATGCAAAATGAGAAACATCTAACACAATTATACAGAGAGCAGTTCAAGGAATCACAGGCAGAGAACAATTAACCCTTGGACTTCATTTGACAGCATTTTGGATCTTGTCATATATTTAACTGATCGCAATTAATAAATGTGCCTAGTGGCAGTTTCTATTTCTTAGATACGCTTGCCTAGCTATCTTCCAAGTATCTTTTCCTTTGGATTAAAATTTAATGTAATTCTGAAATTTAATTGTTTCGTAATTTTAATAATAGTTTCTTATTCGTTTTAATTGGAAAGGCAAACTTTTCACTAAAATTATAGCTTATAGTCTTAAACTCTCATAACAAATGCAGTCCACGTGTGTCTTAGATATCTAGTGCTGCTATAACTGATACAACACAAATGGACATCTTCAGCAAATAGAAATTTATTCTCTTACAGTTTCAGAGGCCAGCAGTCTGAATGCAGAGGGCCAGCTCCAGAGGAAGACTTTCTCTGTCTCTCTTGGTCCTGGGATGGCCCACAGCAGGGACCTGTGTCCAAAGATGTGCTCCACACCTGGCTCCATTTCCTTCCTGGTAGTAGGTCCTCACCTCTCCCTTCACTTCTCTGTCCTTTTATCTCTTTTAAGATAAAAGTTATTGTAGGCCACACCCAGGGAAACTCCTCTTACATCAGATCAGGTATGTGATAGGATTAAATAGTGTTGCATCCCATCCTAATCCTTTTACAACTGATTGACTCACTGTGTCAGATAGCATCATGGGCATGGTAATAAGATCCTGAGTCAATTTCGCTGGGCCTGGATGGGAGGAGCTCTGGTGGAGTAGAGCCTAAGGCGTTTGACAGCTAACCAGAAAGGTGGCAGTTCAAACCCACCAGTCATTCTTTGGAAGGAAGGTTGGGCAATCTACTTCTGTAGAGATACTACCTCAGAAACCCAAGGAGGGATTGCTATGACTTAAGCAGTGCATTTGGTTTTTGGTCTTTGGTTGAGTGGCTGGGCAGCAGGATGTAGTTATTCCTCACGGTGAAATTAGCAGTTAACTCTGTGATGGAATCTACTGGAGCAGCTCAGTAGCTGCTATAGGGATGTGGGCTGCTTCCAGTATGTAAGAAGCAACTTTGAAGAAGGCATCTTGTTTTTGGCATGCTTGAACCCTGAATGTAGCCAAGTCGTTGTTCAAGAGCCTGCCACGCCCTGCAGATCTTAGGACTTCTTCTGGGTTTGAATTAGTGGCCTGCCCTGTTGTTTGGTAGCATTGGGACTGTGCCTTTTTACTTGTCGATCCTGGGTTTGTCAGCCTCAGCAGCCAGCAGCTGCCCAAGTGAAGAAAAGTCTCTAGCTTCAGTAAACCAAGAGAAAGTGGCAGAGCTGAAGCCCACAGAGCCTGGCCATTTGAAGTCAGATTTAAAGCCTCCAAACTGTAAGAGAATCAATTCCTGTTTGTTCAAGCCATCTCATTTGTGGTGTATTTCTGTCAGAGTGGCACTAGGTGACCAGAGCAGGGAGTCACATGAATTTTTTTACCTTTTGGTCAGCACCTGACCATTTAACCCCTGAGCCACCAGAGCTCCTTTCTAAAACATTAATTCCCTTAAATGTTTCAAGTATCTTAAATACTGAAATATCATCATAATTACAAATTTATTCCTCAGTATGACACAGATTATAGATATTATAGGTTTGGTTTACTTTCCATAATCCTTATGCATGTTTTGACACTTGCCCAACCAAAGTGATATATTCTAACTTGAGGAATTTATGGATTCAGCCATGGTCAGAAAGATGAGCCTTGGTGGCACAGTGGTTAAGCATTCCACTGCTAACTGAAATGTTGATGGTTTGAACCCACCAGGTGCTTCTAGGAGCAGAACAGATTAAAGGGATGGAAACTGTGAATATGCTTATTCCCCCCTTATATTATAATTGTCAGGTAAATTCAATTTACACTAGATAAAGGAAACAAAATGAAGTGTTTTTTTTTTTTTTTTTTCTTTCTGTTTCATTCATGAAGCTAAATAGTTGAGGGACATCCAAATTCAGGGAGTAAGCAATGGCATTAAGACTTGTTTCCCACCTGCTATGTTGGTTAGTTTATCATTTTTTCTGCATAACAGACCTCCCCAAAATTTAGTAGCTAAAAGAAAAAAAAATTATCGTTTATGATTATGTTTGATCTATGTACGATTACTGTTTGTTATTTGGTCTGGTTTGACTTGGATGACCTCACCCTTCTCTCGTGGTTCAGTTGCCAGTCAGTTGGGTAGCTCTGGTTCTTGGAGTTGGGTGGCTTTCAGTTGAAGCCATGGGGATGTTTGGCCATGTGTCTTTCATCATCCATCTGGCTAAGCCTGGGTTTGATCACATGATGATATCAGAGTTCCAAGAGCAAAAGCTCTTATTTATGCAAATAAATATTCTATAGTTAGTTTTTCCATTTCCTACATGGTAGCGTAGTGCCTACGGCACTTGACTGCTAACCAGAAGGCTGGCGGTTCAAACCCACCAGCTACTCCTTGGAAGGAAGATAGGGCAATCTACTTCCATAGGGATACTGCCTTGGAAACCCAAGGAGGGGTCGCTATGAGTCGGGTCCGACTCGATGGCACATAACAACAACAACAACATGGTATTCCTGGCAGTTTCTATGGCTTTTGTTGTCAACGATAAATTGGATATTAAAGTTCTGGCTATAATTTAATGAAATGAAAAGAGAGGACTTTTTCTGTAGTATTGCTCTAGAAAGACATATTTTCTCTCTACAAAATTCCAGATATTTTCTCTACTGGACTAGCAATCTGTAGTGTGTGTAGGTGCATGTTGTTGTTGTTGTTATGTGCCATCGAGTCGGCCCCGACTCATAGCGACCCCTCCTTGGGTTTCCGAGGCAGTATCACTACAGAAGTAGGATTGCCCAACCTTCCTTCCGAGGAGTAGCTGGTGGGTTTGAACCGTCAGCCTTCTGGTTAGCAGTCAAATGCTTTAGCCACTATACTACCAGAGCTCCTTGTGTAGGTGCATAGATGGCCAAAATTATTTCCCTCTCTATGTCTACTTCTTTTTGTAATGTAACTTTTCAGCTCCTACTATTAGCATGCATGGGTCAATATCCTTTGAATCATGGATTTGTGACCCTTCCTTTCACCAATAGGTAGTGGTAAGAGTGTTATTGGACCAGTTGTAAGCCTAAGCCTCAAGAAGACTTGCATTTTTCTGCTCTTACTCTTTAAACTCTGACATCAACATGTGATCCAACCTGGACTTTGTGAGTTTCTATCAGGTGTCAAAACCTGAGAAGAACCAAAAGCAAAGTAGGTGTCACTTTGGTCCTTGTAACCTCTTGATATAGCAGGATTTTTTCAGGTGTTCTGTAAACAAATGATATCATGACAAGATCTGTATCCCTGAAACAGTTCCACAAAACGCAACCATTGCCAGTGGAGTCGGATGCAACCCATAGTGACCCCTCCTTGGGTTTCCGAGGTGGTATCACTACAGAACTAGATTGTCCAACCTTCCTTCTGGGGAGTGGCTGGTGGGTTTGAACCCCCAAGCCTTCTGGTTAGCAGTCAAGTGCCATAAGCACTACACTACCAGAGCTCCTGAAACAGTCCCAGAGACATGAAATAAATTTAAGGGAACTGCTATGCAACGCACCTTATTTATTAGAGCTATATGTGACTGTCCAAATGTCTTGAAGAAAGAAATATCTTATTGACAGCCTAGGGAGGTCAATGAGGAGTGTGAAAAAAATTCTATCTTTAAAATATTTTGAGACTTTGTCCAGTAAAATGCAGAAGAGAGAAGGATTATAATGAAAGGGCTCCATTTGTGTCAATCTGTGTGTATGTGGAGGAGTGGATTTGCCTTTGACTACTAAGTTAATAGGATCTGAGTATTTCTGAAGTTGTTAAGTTTATTTAAGGCCTAATAGTATGGGGTTTGACAATATAAGGTATATGGATTTAACCCTAAATTGATGTGAGACTTGAAGGAAACCTTTGTTTTCATAGCAGAAACGGAATAGCCTCCCCACCCTGATACAGTACTCCATATTAATAACCTTTCTCCTTAACTTTCACTTTTGTAGATAAAAAAAAATATGTTCTAAATAAGGAGTTTTTACCAAGTAGAGCAAAAACAACAATAAAAATATTTCAAATATTTGGTGTAAAAAAGATGTCCATAATAAATTGAGAAAATATAACTGCCATCAAGATTCCGGCAACCATAAATCATTTCAGAAACTGCAAGACTATTTAAGACTGTATGGGAATTATACTTTTGCAATAGTCTAAGTTAAGTTTAAGTTAGGAGAGAAACAGCACATGGCAAGCCATGAATTAGTGATAGATGACTCCAAAAAAGAATGAGAGGACTTACTGTGGTTAGTAAATGATAACTGGAATAATACTTATGTGATATTGAACCGACGTTCCTTGGATCATTAGTTCATATATTTCTAGCTCTCTCCACTCACTGCAATCAATGCTTTCACTGCTTCAGGGCATCTGCCTCAGACAAATGGTTCATTACTTATGTCCGAATTTTAAATTGCATAGATAGATTTGTCCACAGTGAGTAAATGGTCTTGAAAGCCAGGTTTTGTGGAGAAATCCTAGAGTTTTCTATATTACAAAATCTTCTCTTGATAATCAAGAGACAAATGTACTACTACAAGGCTTGGAGAACTCATGTGGTAGAATTTTTACTATAGGCCAAACTTTAGGGCAGGGACAGATAAAACATAAGGGGATCTACTATCCAGTGACAAGAGGAAAGCCCTCCCAGTTCTGGATGTTAAAGATAGGAGGGAAAATAGGAAATAAAGCAGTCTGTTACAACTATCATCCACTCCTGTAATTAAATATGGGAAAAATGGTAGAACCACACACTGAGGCTGGGGGTAAGGAGGAAACTAATGTCATGGGCATCTAGGAATCTGTTATTCTGGTTCCAAAAGTATAGTCTGGAGAAGCAGCCAGGCACTCAGGGAAGCCTTGCATCTAGCATGGCCCTAAGTTCAAGGTCACACAGGATATACATAATAAACAAGATTTAAAAGTCACTCGAGAGGATCAGACAAGGACAGAATCATGGAATCTGGGGTGAGGGAAGAAACACAATTTTAGGCATTTTTTTTTCTTTTATCCTGAAATGAATCACAAATAAATGGAAGAGTCCAGTAGATTAAGAGACTGAGTTTCACAACTGGATGTTACAGTTGCTGCTTACCTATGAACTGGAGGCCATAATGTTATCCATGGTCATTGCAAGTAGGTGCCATAGGACCATCACAAAGCACAGACAGAACAAGCAACATCTCGGCAGACACCACTTCAAGACACTGACTGACAAGGTGGAACGAAGGCTGTATCAAACCAATATCCAGGGTTTTGAAGTAATTGTTCTTCAGCTCACAATTCTGTGGCAATATGGGGTATGCTGCGATGACCAGGTTTCTGCTGCTCTTGGATGCAGTTAATCAACAATCTATCTTAGCCAATGGTGAAGGTCTCATACACATATTGGGCAGCTGGCTGTCAACTGGCTGGTTATTGGCCAAAGAACAGGGAGACTAGGTCATATGTCTTTCATCATACAGCAGGCTAACCTGGGCTCATGAACATGGTTGTGGTTTCAGAGTTCCAATGCCTAGCAACAGTAAACATTACAATACTTCTTAGGGTCATTATTTCCCCTTCCTATTGACTGAAACCCACTGTCATCAAGCTGATTCTCACTCATAGCAATTCCCATAGGGTTTCCAAAGCTGTAAATCTTTACAGAAGTAGATTGCCTCGTCTTCCTCCTATGGATTTGAACTGCTGACTTTCTGGTTAGCGGCCAAATGCCTTACCTACTGAGCCACCAGAGCTCCCTTCCTATTAACAAAAGAAAGTCAAAAGATCAGTCCAGATTTAAGATTTGTGGAAGCAGACTCCACCCCTTAAAGGAAGGAGATGGAAAGTATTATAGTCATTTTTCATGATGCCCTAGACAGGCAATCTTGGTGTAAGATAGCAAGGACAAAAAAGCAAGTGGTCAGGCCAGAGATGACCCCTCTTTCCCAATTCAACAAAAATATTAAGTCTTGTCTAGCTTTTATTGTTGTTATGTGCCCTCGAGTAGGACCTGACTCATAGCGACCCCTCCTTGGGTTGCCGAGGCAGTATCACTATGGAAGTAGGTTGCCCAATCTTCCTTCCAAGGAGTGGCTGGTGGGTTTGAACCACCAGCCTTGTGGTTAGCAGTCAAGGCCTTAGGCACTATGCTATCAGAGCTCCTGGAAAAGACAGAAGCCAATCTAAATAGCTATAAGACTAAAGGCAAAAAGAACTGTACATGACTACTCTATTCTACATGTCAATGCATTTACATGAGTGATATTATTTAGTAATTCTGAAAATGCCTTTATGTTCACACTGAGGTTTAGTAAGTATGTAAATGTAATGTAGATACTGAGCTGCAGGTTTCCACTGTCAGAAGGGCACTGTAACTATGTAAGGAAAATGCCAGAATGAATATTGTGATACTAAATTCAAGTTAGAAATATCAGTATGAGCTCATTTTTATTTTAATATATAGACAGATAAATACAAAATATGAATATTCATGTATACATACACATCTTTCCTACATCTGTTCTCTTGGAGAGCCTAGTAACAGAGACAATCCAGAAGCAATGAACACATCTAGTCCTCGGGTCATGGCATCTAGATACCATCTTATAAAGAAAGAAACAAGGACTTTTGGGAGGAATAGGTGATTCTAGAGTTGAAACAAGGATAATATAAGCTGAGGCTGAGACTAGATCTTCCTGTATTCTAGAAAATAAGAAAATATTATTTTTAATAAATTGAGGCATGGTAAAAGGACACAGTAGTCTATATGAAAGATCTCCCAATAAACAAAAATGGGCGGCAAAAAAAAAAAAAGAATCATGAAACAGATAGTTATATTAATGAATAACATCCAAAGAATGAATAAATACTATTACTTCAAAGTGATATAAATACATTATTAAATAGATAAATAATGGATGAGAAGGGATCAAAAATAAACCAAGTAAGCCAGAAGAGTCAGAATAACATAATCTTAAATATGTCCGCATCCTTCCTCTCCTGTATGACTAGAGGTTAGATTGAGGTTGTAGAGCAAGATGAGGACAATTAGACATTTTTTTCACGTTTGAGCTGTGATGTGTAAAATTTCACTATAGAATCCTGGAGGAACAGTGGCTTTAAGTAGGCACAGGAGAACTGCTACAGTTCTAGCACAAAGATATTCCAAAGATATTTGACACTAAGCTTACTTAAGGGAGAGTTAGTTTTTCACCCTCCTCATTCTTTTCGCTGTGGTATAAGCAGAGATGAATTTTTTGATAGCACTTAAACTCAGCAAGATAATGGTCCCACTGATACTTCTCAGATCGCCCACTGGTTCACAAGGCCATGGAGAGGATTTCCTACATCAAATACTATCATTTGTCCTTGGGTGTATGTTCTTCAAGATATGAGTAAATCCAGGAAAGTGGAAGAACCATTAAAAACCAGTCAGTGTACGGTTTTTTATTTTCCCAAATGTTTCATTTGACTATATTTGCAAGTTGGTTTGAAATGTGCCCCACGAGCTGTGTCACTATGGTGCCTGCAACTCCACAGAGGGTACTGAAATTTGTTATTGTATTTGTTTGAAAAATCTGTGTGCCTGCCTTTGAGAATATAGCATTCAAAGGTGGTGAAAAACATTATGTAAAATATACCTCCTTAGGTACTGTTTTATACCATTCCTTTCTACCAAAATACACAGATTACATTATGGTGTTGCATGATGCCCACCTTATTTTAATAATTGGGGTAACATAAAATAGCTGATTTAAATCATTTGTTTAACAAAAGAAAAAAGTAATGTCATTATGGTAACACAAACAGTACCAAAGAGTTAATTGGAAATGACAAAAAGGATACGGTATTAGTGTGGGATTTCTTTGAAAAAATAAGTTGACTTAAAACCTTTTTTAAGAAGCAAGATAATACCATTTTCTCTCATTTAATCAAAGGATCTTATAGGGAAACATCTGTTTCTAATGTTGTTATATCTGTTTTGTATTTGGTCTAAAGTCATTAGAGTGTTGAACACCTCAGGCAGCATGTAAAGAGTGCTGTGCTTGGTAGAAATAGTGTGTTCTCTGGAAACTAGTCACACATGCCAAATAGCAAGTGATGGAAAACCTCTCTAAGAATTTGGTCAAAAGAACAAACAATCTTCTTCTTTTTTTTTTAATTAGGATTTGGGTGAAGATTTACAGAGTAAATTCACTTTTCATACAGCAGTTCACATATACTTTGTCTCATGTCATTGACCAAAATTTACAATGCAACAGCTCCCCTCCCACTTCCTCCCCATAGTTACCTCCTCCCAGTGTCCATCCCTTCATACTCTTCTGCACCCTGAGCTATCTCCCTGTGCATAAGCAGCCCTTCCTTCTCCCATGATTGTTCTCTCCAGGGCGTGTGTCTACTTGAGGTAAATGTTTAACTCACTTGCCTGTACTTTGTTTGGCTGGAAACCACAGTTGTGGGTTCAATTCCAGACCTGAAGGGCAGCTAGGGGCCATAGTCTCAGTGGTTACACCAGGCTCTATTGGACCAGCAAACCTGGGCCCCACCTTCTTTTTTTTTTTTTGCCTCCAAATGATTTTGAGACAAACAATCTTCTTAAGGTGGATGTGATGTAAACAAGAAGTCCGGATGTATATCAACTTGTCAGTTAAAAGGTTTCATACATTGTTTGGTTTTCTCTCTACAGATGTTTACCATTCTAACCAAAAACGTATCTTCAAACATAGCTGGAAAACTCCATATTGTGACTCACCCAAAGAGTTTGGCGGTCATCTTAAAGAATATAAAATCTGGTTCCGATTCAATTGTAGCTCTTTGACCTTGAAGACTGTTATGGACTGGACTGTGTCCCCCTCTCCTGCAAAAAATGTGATTGGAATCCTAGTTATGCCAGTGGATGTAATTGCATTTGGAAATAGGACTTTTTTTTTTTTTTGTAATGTTAATGAGGGCATGTAAGTGTAGGGTGTGTCTAGACCCAATTATTTCTGAGTAATATATGCAGCACTGACCCAGGGACAAGCAAGCACAAACAGAAGACGGAGGTGGCACAGAGATCACGACGCCACGGAGCAACAGAAACTGAAAGAGACTGAGCTCTTCCCCCAGAGCCAGCAGAGAGCCTTCCCCCAGAGTCAGTGCCTTGAATTCAAACTTCAAAACTTCTGAACCATGAGAAAATAAATTTATCTCCTTAAAAGCCATCTACCTGTGGTATTCCAATAATAGCAGCACTAGAAAAGTAAGACAAGGACTTTATATAACCCATCTGAATTTCAGATTTTTCATCTGTAGCATGGAGAAGGAGACTCTAATGCCACAATATATTAAAGTAAGGATTATAAGAAATAAATGATGAGAAAGGGTTTAATAAAGCATGAAATTACAGACTCATAAAGGGATGCTATCTAATTTTAAACCAAAGTCTATCAAAAGATAAATCCACTGTAAATGTTCAAAATAAGCTAACAATGGTAGATGACAACTCATAAATGATAAGCTAAATAGATTCTACAGATCCTTAATTATTTCACTATTTTTGTTACTGTTTTATTCAACAAACATATGTTCAAGAAAACTATTCATTAAGTACTGTTCTAATTTCTGAGTATTTAAACATGAATACACTAATCCTCTGTCTTCAAGTATAATAATTT